>NC_090922.1:854697217-855001847 GCF_040938575.1 Ambystoma mexicanum | reverse complement strand
TGATGCGGCCACCGCCGGTCATAGGGGGTTTCACACAACATTGGAAATCTTAAGAGAGGTTGCATACTGGCCACACATGGGGCAGGACCTCGACCAATACTTGAAGGGGTGCCTTGTGTGTGCACAATTTCAGCCATCATCCCTCACACACCGTGCGCCTCTCCAAAAGAGGGGGATGACACTGCCATGGTCAGATTTACAAATCGACTTTGTAGGCCCCGTGATTCGCTCCGCGAGGGGGAATAAGTACATGTTGACCGTCACATGCTGATTAACCACATCTTTTCCCGTTTCGGCCTACCTCAAAGGATTGAGTCAGACAGAGGTAGCCACTTCACCAGTGAAGTAATGACAAAGATGTGGGAGATACTGGGGGTCAAAAGGAAGTTACATATTGCTTACAGGCCAGCTTCTTCTGGAGCAGTGGAACGCTACAACCGGACAATTGTGAGCATCTTAAAAAAGTTTGTGGCAGATTCTGGGCCAAGTTGGGATATCCGATTACCTCTGGTCCTAATGGCCATCAGATCTACCCCTTCATCTGCAACCAAAATGTCACCATTTGAGTTGATGACTGGGCGCAAGATGGTGCTTCCGCAGCATTTGCTCTATAGGACCCAAGAGCAGACACTGATAAATGCCTCCACAACTCATGAGTATGTGGAGAATTTAAGGAAACACCTTCAACATGCTTTTGCTTATGCTCAGCGGAATCTAGAAAGATCAGCTGATAGCATGAAGACCCACTATGACCTGAAAACTTCCAGGAAGGAATATCAGGTGGGGGACCGGGTCTATCTATACAACTTCCAAAGAAACCAGGCAAAACAGCGCAAATTTTTGCCTACATGGAAGGGACCCTTTGAGATCATCGACAAGATCTCCCCTGTGGCCTACAAAATCCACATCCCCAAAGGTCCGTTGGCAGCGGGGGAAGACAAGTGGGTCCACATAAACCAGTTGAAATGTTGCCATCCCAGGCACACTCTGCAACAACTGGAGGAATCCTCTGGAATCCTAGCGGGTACTGTCTCAGACTAATTCAGTTCCAATCATAAAACATACCACATCTAGTCTCTAACATATTGTGATTTGCATGAAACTGTCTCTTAGTTATACTGTTTTTTTTTCAAAATAAGAATGTAATGTTTCGTTATGATGAAATGCATATGCTGCCCCACTATCTCAACAGTGGTGGAAAAACGTCTATGAGTAGGTATTGCCGCTCTTCCTTTGTCGTCCTAGGAGAAAGAAAACCTGGAGACGGGCCAAGGAGGATGATCCGGAGACGGGAACGAAGATCCAATGGGCCCGGGGTACCGCCCAATATTCCCATCAGGACCGGCGAGGAGAACCGATCGACCAGTACCGGATGGAGGAAAATATGCTGAACTGTGCCATCTATTGGAAGAAGATGAGGAAACATCCCAGGTCTTGCGAGTCCCATCAGTGAAACCGAATGGCCATCGCAAGAGGGGGGCTTGTGGGATGTATTTACCCATGCATCCGAGCCCTACTTCAAAACTGTGCAGTACTGACATGAAAACATCATGATGGCCAGAGCTTCCCAGAAAATGCACAGGGAAATGCATGAAGAATAGGCTGCCACTCATTTTTGCCGATGTTATGGGCACAGAAGGACACTGCCTAAAACCACCATTGGACTACCCACACAGTAGTCTGAAACCATTGGGAATGGCAATGCTGATTGCCAAAAGCAAACCCATAACTGTGGAGAATTCATTTTCTTAAATCCCAAAAAGGGGTGCAGTACCAGTACTCACCACTATCCAAAAGCCGGCGTTTTAAAAGCACCAGATTTTACTTTTTTGTAGAAAACTGAATAAATCAACCCAACACATGCCAAAGAAAGACTTACTGAGAGGTGGATCCAATGTAAAGTTATATTCTGAAGTGACTTGAAGGTTTATAACAAGACTGGCTGAGCTGTGGATTTCAGCAGTTTAAGTAAATTTGGACTGAAAGACATTAAAAATCTCAATGTTTAAGAGAAATGAGTGACCTACTTTTGAGTGTCACATAGGTTGCAATTGTTTAAATGTCATAGTTTTAAACTTAGAATCAGCATTCTAGCTGCATATGTGAAATTGTTAGTTTATTTGAATGCAGAAACTGGGGAACAGAAATGACATGTAGCTAAAAACTGGCTTAAAGAGATTCCAATTTTGCCTGGCAACTACCCCCAATCAGGAGTGAAACTTGAGTCACAGCTGTGTTCCCAGGCCTATCTGCCTTTTGCTGGCCACACTAAGGATATGCCATCTCTCTGATAATTGAATTAAGGGGAGCCCCACAGAATACAGGAGCTCTGAACAAAGCCCTCTCCTGACTCAGGCAAATGTTTTATGGCGGGAGTCGTAAATGGAGATTTCTCCTGGAAGCAAAGGGGAGGGGCACTGCCTGTGAGAGCAAGCTGGCTTGGCAGAACTGGAAAAACCAGAAATTCAACCTTGTGCTGGAGGAAAACCACACCCCTTTGGGGCCAGAACATAACTCTAAAAAGATGAATAACTCATAGTACGGACATGTGAAAATTTTATAAATGATACCATAATTCTTGTGATTTTTATGCCCACATTTTAAGAGGTTTTTAGAACCGGTGGCATGTTCAGGGGAGTTTTAGCGGAAAAGAGGATATTACTCAAAATGTGTGCATGTGAAAAATCTGACACTTCATCAACTAATGTCCATACTCCTTGCGCACATGTGTGTAAATTTGGGTTAATGTCCGAAATTGCGAAAGCAGTTAAAAAGTGAAATATGTGCCATTTTTGAATGCAAGCCCCCAGGAAGAACAGATTTGGACAGGGTATACCTCCTGTGATATGTGAAGGGTGCATGTAATTTTAAACAAATGTGTACCTGTGCAAATATGTTTTTTTGAGCAAATATAGATTGTGTGTAAAGTTGACAGGGGTGGGTTCTCTGTATCATAAACAGACCTCATCATGATGACACTTCATTTCATTCCCCCAATCAAGTGGAAGCGGATGAAGTGGCCAATGACAAGTGGAGAGGGGCTGGCTAGTGATGCTGCTCACACACACCCATTTTCAAAACACATAAAAGCAGAGAGACAGGACAGATAGGGACCTTCAAAACCATTTGCAGCTGGAAGCTCTGCCGGGAAAATCCATACCTTGCCTCCATCAAACCTCCAGAGAGCCAAACTAGAGACTTCAATCTATCCAGAACTAGAGACCCAGACCAGACCAGCAGAGAGAGCTGACCCAGATCACTGTTAGCAGAACCAGAGAGAGCTGACCCAGATCACTGTGAAGTGCAGAGACCAGAGGCGAGTTTAAAACCTGACCAGATCCGTGGCGAGGTCCATTTCACTCAAGAATATAGTGTGAGTACCTAGAAAACTGTGCAGAACCAATCTCTTAGTTAAAATAATATAATTCAATCTATTTTAATCTAAGTAGAACTGTCTCCTAACTGTCACCAGTCATTTGTAAAGCTGTCACTTGTCATTTTCTAGTTGCAAGCTGCACTTGTCTTTTTGAACTTTAAAATTTCAATCTGAAAAACGACCTTTATTCAATCGAAAACGATATTGCTAGTAGTTCCTCTGTAATCGCACCAGACGCATTCGCAAATTTTGCCGCGATTTGCAAATTTCTTCACGTGTGAAAACAGAAGCTGCTTGCCTTTCATTTGCCAAAAATTTGTTTAACCTACCAGTTACTCCTAGATCCTTGCTAAAGTGAGCCTGGACTAATATTAACTAGATACCACTCACCCTGAACCTCTAGAGGGAATTAAAAGCATTTTAGTATTTTTTTTTTTCTTCATTGCCAGCACATATCACAGCATTTTGCCTGTGTTTTCAACTTCTGTAGTCTAAGTTGCTGGGTGAACTGAATTACGTTTGAATTGCATTTCTGAGAATTGTGTGCTTCCTTCCATTTCCTTGCATTGCATAAAAGGGGGGGGTGAATTGTACAAGAAAGTGATTACATTGTCTTTTGCTGAAATCCTATCAAGTTATTTCTGTACTGCATTTCATTCCACATTGCATCCATTGGAAACCATAAAAGTATTGTTGCTATCTTATCCATCCTATAACCACTCATCATTGATTATAAGAAGTGTGCCAGTGCCAGATTCTCCATTGTTAATCTTTATCATATCAGATTAAGTGTGCTATTCAATTATTAATTTATTATAAGGTGTGACATATATATATCTATTGTTTAAATTAAAATTATCAAATAAACCTTTTAACTTGCAAAACAGAACTACTTCTTGGCTCAGTGGGGTCAGGGGGATTCTGAGAGAGGGGTGTTATATAGGGGTAGTCATCCAGAATGCATGAACTGGACATAAAGTATATCAATAAGGGTTTTCATTCAGTATTATAGACTAGGCGTTGACTTAGCTGTAGTGTTGAATTGAATCCTCTTACAATACTGAGGGTGGGGGCTGGCTTCCGATTGACAGAGTTACATATGAAAGGTTGTTGGGGTTTCCTATCTGCTTTGTTAACCTCTGCAGCCAGGCCCCATAGTTGGTATGTTAATTGCTGCCACCAGCTGCATGGCTGAACAAAAGAGCTGGGCGGATCCATGGAGCCTTTGTTAGTTAATCAGGCTGGCCATGGCAGGTGGAAGCTTGGTCCTCCCGATTCCTGGAAAGTACATAGTGTACTCCTGGCTGTCACATTCCAAATAGGTATCACAGGGCAGACTGTGCCTGTAGGCTGTGTCCACCCAGAGTACACAGTTCTATGTGGTTGTCGTGGTGTGACCATTGGAGCATGTGTCTGGATTAACCCCACACATTTTCCTCAGGTTGGTCTACCAGCATCCCATTTAATAAAACATTTTGGGAAGAATGCCAAGACGCGCGCATACCCACTGTGCAGGTGGTCGAATTGCTCACAGAAACAAAATTTATAAACTGTGACTGTGTCCGAGAACCAATGCTAATATCAAATTTCCCATTTTTTAAGTTCATAAAAGGCATTCATAAAAATAGCCTTATAGTATTTCTAGTGTGGACAAATCGGACCATTATATTCTCAGTTGAGCAAGTGTATTCCCATCATCAACATTTTTGCAGCTGGTACTGCAGTCTAGTTGGGCACACAATATATTATTGAATAAAAGATATTAATAAAGGAAAACACATTCATACTTTTTCAACTCAAAACTCAAATGCATCCACATAAGGGCAACTGCACAGCAAAATCATAATTCTTAGATATAGCACATTTTGTTTGCACAGTCACCATATTTGGCCATTGCTAATGAGAATATAGAGAGGACAGAGATGTTAGGAAGCAGAATGTATGACTGACATGGTATGCCAACTGGCAATGCTGTGGCATGAGTTTGCTGAATGCGAGGTATTTCTTCTTCCATGCCACCATAGCTATTAATGAGGGCATGCTTAACTATACTTCCCAAATCAACAGCTTTGACTAAAAATGCCACAGACCTGGACTTTCATATAAGAGGCCAAGCATCAAGAACAGTGATTATGTTGTGTTATTTGTCTGCCATGCCAGGGATGTAACATCCTTGAATCTGCAATATCCCCAGCAGAAGCAATGGCTATTCCACTATTTAAAGGCACCCCACCACAAGCGGCACCAAGGTGCAGCCCCAACAAATTCACTGGAAACTCTGTGTGGGTATTCTCAAGGGATTTTTAGGTAGAGTCAGGTCAGGTCATGGAACAGATTCTTCTCTGCATGTCTGTATGCCAGTAAAGGCACAATTTGTCTCTGCCAGAAATCTCCCGTAATCCCCCAATCAAGCAAGGAAAGGTGCAGCATGTTGATGTGCCAGCAGAGATACATATCCAATTCCTTTATTGAATTGTTTTAAAATGTGGCTTGCGATCACATTACTATACCCCGGTAAGGAAGCTGCATGCTGGTGCAGTCCCTGCCTGATTTCCAATGATAATCACCCTACCCATGCCTAGATGACTGCATCTCACCCTACCCCACATCTGTCGACCCTCTGTGATGAATTCAACCATCCGCACAGGGATAGCGCGCTCATCTGGGCTTTTTTTGATTTTGTAATAATGAAAATGAATGATGGGAGATCAGCCCCTGAGAAATGTGTGCGGTCAATCCGCGCACATTTCCTCTGCTTCCCACACAAAACACATAGTCATGTGTACTCCGGTAAGACACCGCAAACATCAAAGCATCTCAAGAAGGGGGAAAGGTACACCTTTCTCCAGCCATGGGAAGCCTAATTAAAATATCAAAGGCTCCAGGGATCTCCTTTCCCTTTATCTAATCTGGCTGAGGCAGTGCACACTAATGAGAGATAATGGAGCCACGCTTGATAAAGGGGCTTGGTTGCTGGCCAGACAACAGATAAGGTGTGGCTAACACCCCTTTGGTAAGCAATGTGTCAACTTGAAGCTAGTTCCCGCCCCTCTGTATGAAAGGCAGTGAAATGCATGTTTGGGTCCACTATCTACCATAGGCAAACCCCTGCTAAACTGATCCCTTTAAGTTTGTGATTTGGGGGAGACAAGAAGTCTGCCCTCGCCACATACTTCAAGGGAGATCTGCGCTTTTAATCAAGAGTCACAGAGGAATCAGTTAACCAGAGACACTTTGATCTACAACAGACAGGAAGATGGATGGGTCTTGGGTATATGTTTTCACCCCTTATCTGTCCTGTTGCAGAGCACTCTGGCCCTAACCTCATGCATAACTCAAGTGTTGGTGGAGACCCTGGTTCGGTTCATTAAGGTAGGCTTAGCCTGCACCGATCACTGGGGCCCATTTGGCTTTAAAAGAGGACTGAACCCCTCACTTAGCAGATCATCTGAAGACATTGAAAGGAGTAAGAAGGACTAATTTGGACCAGGGCTGAAGGTACAGTCTACTTTACATCTTCCACAAAGTGAAGGAAGGCCAGGAGTTCCAAGAGGTAAGCAAGATCCCTCCGCTAAACATTTCCCAGCGAACAGAGGGAGATATCAGACAGCAGCTCCAAAACCAGTACCCAACCAGCACACAGCCTGCCCTGCTAGGTTCTGCCAGCAAGATTCCTAGGTAGGAAGTGCCAGAGAGTCTCTGGATAAAAGACAAGACTGTTGCCTGGAATCACTCTCCTGAGCTTTGGGCCATCTGCCTTGAAAGGATGTGAGCCCTGCGAAGAAGCTAGGAGGAGTGCCACACATCATCCAGCGTCCATCTTTTAAGGACATTTTACAATAATATAAATAAATAAAAATAGTATAAATTAATAAATAAAAATTGTACGACCTTGCATAGATAAGCCTGCCATTCTGTCCACATTACCAAAATTGAATGAGGAGGTTTTATACTTCTCTTGTATTCCAATCTGTTTGGATCCCTTCTGGTGTACTAGAGGTGTGGGGTTGATTGATGGTTTAGAAACTGATATTCATCCCTGGACCACTGGTGCCCAGAAGTTGATTCATCACACCCTCTACCCTATCCAACATCTACCTACCCCCACCCTGCCACTCACCTACCTACACCCACTGCACCCTTGACCACATACCCTACCCTACACTACATGCCTGTCTATACCCACCCTACCGCACACTTTCCTCATCCAGCTCACCCTACCCCATGGCTGCCTAATTCACCATTCCCCACAACTGGCAAACCCCACCTTTGAACCACAATAGCCCACACCTGCCTTCAACCACTATGCCACACACCTGCCAATGTAATCCTTACCCATGTCTGTAAATCCCCACCCTACCCCAAGCACCCCATGTCTGTCTACATCCTTCTACCCAAAGCTACTCACATGCTTAGTACTCCTACTATACTCAATTCCTGCGTAGTCCCACTGTACCATGTGACAATAAAAAACACCCTACCGAACTGCCAGATCCCACATCACGCCACACCATTTCTGCCTACCTAACTTTATCCCACATCTGTCGACCCCCAAAAGTCCCCATTCCTGCCTACTCCCACACAATCCCACACCTAACTAAACCATCTAGGCCCCCCTCGTGCTGAAACCCATCATACCCCATACATGACAACTGCTACCCCACACCTCCTTCATGTTTCCCTACTTCATGCTTCCCTACCCCCACTCATTACTACCCCATTCCTAATTACCACCTTCCTCATGCCTAACTATTGCCACCTAAACCCACACCTGCATCCTCCCATCTTAGCCCACTTCTGCCTAAACAAAGCTCACCGTGTCCCTCACCTAATTCCACCCTGTTCCATGCCTGCCTATCCTTCCCCACACTACTTCATGCCTTCCTACTCTGACTCTACTCCATTTCTAGCTAGGCGCACCATGCCTGTCAACCCTTACCACATGACTGCCTAACCATGCTCTACCTCACAACCCATACATTCCAACATCCTACCCTATGCTTACCTACAACAATCCCCTGTCCCACCTTATCCCATGCCTGCCTAACTCCACCCAACCCCTTGCCTGTCTACCAACCTATCAATACAAATGCTTACTCGCACCCAAACCCACACTACTCACCCTCACCACATGCTGGCCTATACCACCACACCCCACTCCAGACCTACCTATCCTCACCATAGCCGACACTGTTCTACACCCACCCTACCAGAAACATCTCGACATCTGCCCAACACCCTAGCTCTACCCACCCAAGCTCAGCCCTGCTTATCTCACCCTATCCACTCTCCATAGCTCACTTCCATTCACCCTACATCCAAGCTCAATGCCAAAATTGCAAGAATCACAGAACAAATACCTACATGCACATAAATGCCCCATACATTTCTGCAGTTTTGTGTTTGCAGGCACATAATATTAATGAGAAACATAATGAAAAAAAGACGTTGATAGACCACAATGATTGTATGTATTTTTACTATTTCGATTAGTAATGCTATGTGTCTGCAAAATCTAACTTGCGGGCATGTTTGGAGTTACTGGATGTGTAGGACCCACTTATTCACTTTATTCTGCCCATAAAAGTAAAACACACTAAATAACTGGAAATGCCAAAAATATTACCTTTGCCAATCATTGCATGTTTTAAAGGGATTCACCTTCAAAAGAACTTTGTTGGAGCCACATGTGCTCAATACAATTCCACATTTTCAAACAAACCATAGAAAAAGGAAAAAAAAAACGTGTGTGTCAAATGTAACCCAAAAGATCAATTGTGCTTTTTGTTGAACATCGATAATACTTTAACTGAAAGAATGTGGGCCGCATCACAAGTTGGGCAGTAACGCCGGCGGTATTTCCTCTGGTGCTATTAGCCCTACCGTCAAACCCACTGGCGCTATTAGCGTCGGATCACGGGTTTGGTGGAACGGTTAGTCCCCATTCCCCATTGGGCCCATTTGGGAATTCCTCATTCCCCATTCCGCCCAATGGGGAAATTTCACGCTATTACCGCCGGCAGATTTCCCACTTGCGGTAATAGTGCCGAAAATCGGCAAATTTGCCGCAGATTTCCCCCCAGCTGGGGGGAAATCCGCCAAGGCCATGATCTGGCAGACCCTTAGATGCAGTGGTAATAGCACTACCGCTGCATTTAAGGGTTACCGCCAGACTCGTGATGAGGCCTTCTTTACATATCTGGAGAATGAAGCGCAATGAAAGAAGAAAAATCCAATAGAATGTTAAAGAAAACCCCATGAGCCTGGAAAAAGCAAGCACGAAAGTATGATACAGTAATTTTGCTCAACTGTATGATGCAGGTATCCCACTAGCTAGCAAAACTCCTCACCTCTCCCCTTCGCTTTCTCAGTTACATGCTCTTCACTCTCTCTTTCATCCCTTCCACCGCATACTTCTTTCTCACAGTGTTCTATAACTATCACTCTTCTACCATGAGGCAGAGCAGTGACGTATTACTCCCCTATTTCTCTGCACTTCCTGATAAACTGTGCTTTAGTAGAAGAAAGGTTAGGCAGGCCACACAGAACACAGGAGGCAACAACGAGATGGAACAACGCATTAATGCTGCTCTGCCAACTGAAGACTTCAATCTAAATTTCAACACTGACATTCTGGTCAAGATTAATTAATTACCTGATGTATACTTTCAGACCCTGTTTCACTAGTTTACTTCTTCATTTAACTGCATTTACTTTCATTCCAACCCCACACTGCCTTCTGTCTCCTCTAAGTCTCTTTACCAATTCTGGAACATACTATCATGAGCTTTAATTAATTAATCTTGTGTAAATCGCTCTAAGGCAAGACCGGATTCAAACTTGTGTTGCTCTATTTGACTTTACTTACAAGACAAATGCTTTGCCCCTGAGCTATCCTCCCAACCCTTGAAAACATTTGCCTTGAGAATGTTTGCTTCCTAACCCTAATTAAATGTCAGTGGTCTGTAAATGCTTTTACATGCTGACTGCGACCAGATGAGTGTGTCGCCTGGGAGCACTTGCGCGACCTGGCACCTGAATGAAGGACACCAATAAAATGACTAAATGAAAATACATCTAACCACCTGTGTTGTACCAGGAAATTCTGATGAAGAAAGGTTAACAGCAACATGTTTAAAACACACCAATGGTGGAGTGCATAGTTGTTAATCATTGCAAGCTAGTTGAATAAAACTCAAATCACACGAAGTTGGGTATTTAGAAGCCCCTCAACTTTTCAAATATTTTGGCAATTCGCCAAACCTGTTTGACGTTCTCCCCAAAAGTTCCCAAAATGTGATGGTAGTCTGCTTTCCTGTGCAGGGCTGAAAACATCCCCTATTTCCTTTGCTCGAAATAGAAGGCCTAGACAGGGCAGCGGGGCATTCTTGAGACTCTTCAACATTTGTACTAAAAATATTATTCTATTTTTAACACACATGTTAAATCGTAATCATATAGTGCCTCCTTATTATGAATATTGGCCTATGCCCATTCGCGTTACGCAGAAAACCACATTCGCAAAGTTCCGATTTTCGTTTAACTTCGCCACCATTTTAAGACTCATCCGCCATTTTGATTTCAACTCATGTTGCATGTTTTAAAATGGTGAACTGTGTTTTCGACTTGCAGTCGAGCCGAACGACCTTTGAGTTTCATTAATGTTTAGGTTGACTGAGAGCCGACTGTTTAACTATGCAAAGAAACCTTGCGGTTCATACAAACTGCCATTTAAGTGTTTTCTGTGCTCAAAAGCCTCATCCTCGTATAAACACCAAAACAATGGAGAGTAAACTGTGGTCGTATGCTTTGGCTGAACTGCATTGTAGCGACTCTTGGAATAAGGCTTACTGTGGATCCGAGAGTCTACAGCACCTTTGTAATTTCATGGACATGTAAACTTGTTTAATCCTTTGTATAATATTGTAACATCTGTCATGTGAACTAGGCACAAACTCTAGCCCGCGAATTATTAACATGGAGAGAGGCTGGACAATATTGCTAAAAATGGTATAAATATGTCTGTGTTTAGATGTCCAGCACTCTCACTCCTCACTGTGTCTGCTGGTACACACTGTGAGGTGTTGGGAGCCAGATAGCTATCTGTTTTGCTTTGTAAACTGTACAGTAATAAAAGATATTTGTATCTTATCAGTCCGTGAATGGTGTATTTCATTTGTGGTATTAAGCCTCAATATTTCTTTGGTCTTTCACATGCATGCCATTTTATGCTCAAAATATAGTAATATTTCTCTAACTGTAGACTGAGCAATACCTCTTTTTTACAGATATAGAAATAATCTATAGCATGAATGGGACCTTTGTACTGAAAACAGAAAGACTTTGTTATACTTCTATAGTGAGTTGGCCTGCTTATGATAGAATAAATAACAAAACTAAAAAAAATAGCATCTACCTTTCCGAATGTGGGCCAAACCACCCATGTTGAAAATAGCTTAATTTCCATGTTAGTTTATCAGCATGCCCTCATCTGAAAAGTACGAAAAGTCATTTTCAACAAGGAGGAGGAAGTGCAGAATCGACCAATCAGTGGAGTGGTTATCTGAGTAAGTGGTGGGTTGCGAGTGATACGTGCAACAGGTAAAAAGAGTGAGGCTCAAGCGAAGGTAGTTGCAAGGAAGCTGCCCCCCCGAGTGACCCACAACTATTTGGGGGCACTGCATTTTTAAATAGTAACCTGGGAATATTCATGGGTCACTTGGGGTTGTTCAAGCGTGCCGATTTGGTATTCAACATCCAGGGGTTAAGGTGTTGCGATGTTTTACTGAATGCAAAATGTTGTGCTGAAGTTTATGTAACAACATGAATGGACTTTACATATGTACACCCCACATGGATGCCTTTGCCTGAAATCTGAACATAGCAGTGTTGGAAGCTGCATTGAAGCCCACAAACAGCAACGTACCCCAGTGACAGACGCTTTGCTAGGAGAGACCTCGGGGGCTATAGCCGCAGGTCTTTTGGCTGTAGATCCGAATAGAAGCTCAGGTGTTGCAGCCAAAAGGCTAGCTAGCCCCGACATTAGTGTGGTAGCCCCAGATCTTTTCCAGACCTAGCAACACCCCTGCCTAGTGACCTTCCTTTTGGATTACAATGCTTTATCTTACAATGAATACCAGTGATTGAGCAGATTCACAACTAAAAATAGAAGCACCTTGTTGAAAAGGTATACCTCTGGAGGCAGAAGTGAGGTTTAATATTCCTTTATACCTGTAAATGATATCAGGTCTGCGGCAGAACAGTTACATAGAGTCATGTCCTGGGTAAGGTAGAAGAGGCCTGTATTAGTTGTTAGCCCTGGGCGGTGGGATACGTCTTGAGGGGCGCAGGGGGGCAGTGGGCTCCTCCGTCACTGCTTCACCCCCCCCCTACCATCAGCTCATCAATCCTTCATGTGAGGGAGGTACGGCTCAAAAGTGCTCCTGGGTTCAGATATGAAGCCAGCTCATCGCCACTGTTGCAAAGGTATCCCTCTGGAAGCAGAAGTGAGGTTTAATATTTCTTTATACCTGTGAATGATATCAGGTCTGCCGCAGAACAGTGATGTAGAGTCAGGTCCTGGGTAAGGTAGAAGAGGCCTGTATTAGTTGTTAGCCCTGGGCGGTGGGATAAGTCTTAAAGGGTGCAGGGGGGCAGTGGGCTCCTCTGTTACTGCTTCACCCTCCTCCCCCCCCCAGCAGCTCATCAATGCTTGATGAAGGGAGGCATGGCTCCAAAGTTCTCCTGGGTTCAGAAATACAGCGATCTCATTGCCACTGTTGCAAAGGTATAGCTCTGGAAGCAGAAGTGAGGTTTCATATTTCTTTATTTATATCTTCGGACATAAAGGTACCAGTTACAATTGAATGACAGGGAGCTCATAGCATTAAGTTGAGTAGGAGGAATTGATAAGCCCAACTGGCTGCCACCACGCAGGCTGGATCATAGTAGCTGTCTGGGTTGGAACAGAAACCTTCAAATGAATACATACACATTGCAGTCACTGGGGAAGCATTCTCCTAATGACATCACAGTAATCTCAGATTACTCTGAGGCAATCACAGGACATAACACACCTGAATGAGGACACAATATTGTTCTCAGTTCCCGAACAGTCTATATAATGGAGTGGATATTTTGCAAAGAGCTGAGTCTCGGAGGGCGGTTAGCCGGTCTGATGCCATGGAAGAAAATGTCTATCAGGTGTAAACAGGTACACCGTATGCTTCAATACCGTCCAGGTCAAATGGGAATAAAAAACACTTTTTTGAACATAGGATCATTGCACAGATATGGAATTACAGGGCTCGGCCGCCAGATAATGACCCAGGCAAGGAATAAACATATTTGTCTTCATTTGCAGGGAAGTGAGTACTGAACAAGCACATAAAATAAAATAAATGGCAGGCGGGATTTATTAGAACACGAGCAAGCTGAATGCGGTCCCATTTAAGTTCTTTAATGTCCTGACCGTATTTCACCAGGGGCTGCAGTCTGAGCAGTGCAAATAGGGCTCTTATCTGAACATTGTGTATGCACTCTTGACAGTGGCCGTCAGGTGGTCAGAATGATTTGGTCACATGAAAACGTCGCCTCAAGGTTTGGCTGGGTAGCATTGCGCTGTTAACGTCTCATTCCATTTGAAATTCTTTACAAGGATACCCACGGCACGACGCATTCTCAAGGCACAGCCAAATTGAAAACAGTTGCATTTAAATGATTTTCTGTGTTGCCTTGGGATACGTACGCTGGTCCAAGTCACTGAATCCTGATTGTTGCTTGTCACTTTAATTGCGCTCCCATACATGCATTGCTACTGTAAGCAGACAAAAAAGGTCAAGCCTGGCAGTTGGGAGCTTCACCTTGAGAGTGGTACAAGCCAAACACGAAAATGATTACAAATAAACAAAGCCAGTAGTTGTAGCTTTTGTATTGGCTCTGTAAACATGTTTGTCAGGTATTACCATTATATGCTCAGGTACTCACACATTTTGGCAGGTATTGGAATCATGTGTCCATGCCCTTGACTTATTGTCAGGGATGACCATCAAGTGTCCAGGTCACACACAGCATTGTGCGATATGGCACTAAATGCCAAGGAACTCTTGCCTTTGGCATGGATTGCCATCAAATGCAAAAGGTACTCGCAGTATTCATGTTTTGCTATCAAAAACTACTACTCATTGCTATTTGTCATCAAATGTTGTGGTCCTCAAATCAGCACCATAGACTGGTATGAAAAGTCTAAGTGTGCAGCCCATGACTAGGGATTGCTATGAAATGTCCAACTACGGACACCATTGTCAGATATTGCCATAAAATGCTCAAATGTCTATCTACTCACCATTTTGCCATTGTGGTGGTAAGCCCCTGTTCCAAGGGCTGGAATGGAGTGTAATGGCCCGGCAGGCCATTAACGAAAGCCCCAGGCCGTAACCTCCATTTCAGCTCTTGGAACGGGGGTTTAAGGCCATTAGCACCCCAGTTTACCAAATCGGTAACCCAGGGAGCTTAAAAAAAGCATTTTCAGTCATTGAACGGAACGCCTTGCACATCCTGTTCAATGACTGAGAATACGGTCTTAAGATGGTCGCCATGGAAAGAGAAGGCGGGGCTGTGCACAGTGACCCTCTTCCCTTTCCATGGCCGCCTGCAGGAGCCAAGGGGAAGGAGCAACTGCTAATATGCGAAGTAGGGGGGTGGAAAAGGGGGGATAAAGGGGGACAGAGGGTGGGGGAAGATGGCAGCGGGGGAACCGGCCATCTGGCAGCATGGAACGCAGGCTGAGATCGCCATTTTCAGCCCACGTTCCTAGACACCTGATTGGCTGGCTCCCCCCACCAGGGTGCACATGTCAGATATGGCCCCTACAAACAGCTTTGTGCTGCATTATACCAATTTTCGTGAGGCTTCTCCCATACACTAGTAATGTACACTTTTTTAACTAGATAAACAGATAGCAATGATTGACCAATGGTAATTACTAATATTAGCTTAATTTAGGTTGCTATCTGAAACAGATGCATTGTTCACATTGTAGTAGAAACTTAAAGAAAAATAAAGACTGCTTGAATTTAAAGTGAAGAGGCGGCAGAATAATGCCTCTCTTCATTTCCTGACTTGCGTTTTTGTTAAGTTACCACCAAAGAGTGCACTTGGAGGATGCAGGTATCTGCTCAACTGAGAAATAGCCTCGCCAAATAGCATGGGCTACCCACACACCAGGAACATTCCTTTGAACTATATAGGAGAAAATCTTCTTTCGAGGCCCAAGGACTGGGCTTTGATTAACTTTACATTTTTGCTTCCTGTTACATGTGAACGAAAAAGATGCATATTTGAGCATTGACACTTTAATTCCATACATAAATATGTAAGAAATGTTCAGAAGCACAGAAGAAAACTTAGTTTGCATGATTGAAAGGGATAAATGTGACTGTAAATGTAACTGTACTTGTAAAAGCACACAGTGTAAAGTTTAAATGGTGTATTTCAAATGGAGTACCTATTTATCATAGGGCGGCGATAGCCGCCCATAGTTAAGGTGAGTCGAAGACACCTAGGAACCTCTCAAAATTCTATTGTTAATAACATTTGGTTTGAGTAACATAAATGACCGAAATTTCAAAAGTAATTAAAAGTCTGCAGGCCCCCCAGACTGCAAAGTTTCGTAAAGATTCATTAACAAATAAAAAAAGTTATTAAGCATAAAAAATAAACATTCCAAAAGTGTTGCCTACTTCCCATTCATTTTCCCACAGACAAAAAGGTACATTTTTGCCAAAGCGCACAGCCCAAACCGCTGGACGGATTTGTACCAGGTATGAAACAACTTGGGCATGAAGCGTTCAAAAGAGTGCTTTGCTTGGTTTCAGGTTATTCTGTGCAGTAGTTATTTAAATATTTGACACAGAAGGGGGTGTCCCCTTACCCCAAATAACAGAGATATCTCCCCTGGTGCATTGCAGGATCATGGGTTTCAGAAATAAAATGACTTCATCTTGCTATTTGCAGGTCAAAAAACATACAAATGCCATCAGGGTAGAGGTGGGGGATGGCTATAGGGCAGAGTGAAATTTGGGAGTTGGAGGGGATCCAGGGACCGAATTCGCAACACAAAGCTTTCTGTAGCCTCGGCTACAGCCGCGAATGGCTGACATCTGAAAGCAAACTGTGTCACAGTAGCAACGTGTGTTCTGGGTGAAAGGGAGAGGGCAGGGAATGTGAGGAGGCCCTGTGGGGAGTGGGGGGAGCTGGCATAGATGAGGGGGGCACTTGGTGATGGCCTGGGGGCAGGTAAGTATTTTTCTTTGTCTGTTTTGACGATATTTGCGGCTATATCCGAGGTTACAAAGGACTACAGATACCCACGGGTAAGAATATTTCTGTATTCGCGGCTATATATTTTGGGGCATCTGTGTTTTATTTATTTTTTAAATTTCTTTTTCTAGGTATAGTGACGTTGAGGGTAAAAAATCACTCGCCATGGCCAAAAGTCCATGGCCAGTGATTTAGTAGGTATTTTAGAGTCTTATCTATTTAGGTTGCGTGTTTTTAGATTTTTGTACATGTGAGACAGTGGAGAAAAACAGAAGAAAATTGTTTAAAAAAAAGCAAAAAGCAGACCCGGGTCAGGAGGAGTCAGAAGTCAATCATACAAATAAAAGTGTTTTCTGGGTTTTATTGACCTTGGGGAGCAAATGGCATAGCTTCAGATCTGGTGGGAGGGCATTCCAGTTTTTCGGAGCTATATAACAAAAAGACCCCTCAGACACCATTTCTAGCTTAGCTCTAGGAGTCTGCAGGAGACCCACATTGTTGGATCTCAGTGAACTGCGTGCTGCTAACCAAGTCAGACGATTAAATAGGTATCCTGGACCAGTACCATATTGGCATGTATGCGTGATATAAAGCACGAGGAAGGAGATCGTGCTTGCTATTGGGTGCCAATGTAAAGCTCGCCTAGCCGCTGAGATATGATTTCTCTTTCGCAGGCCTTCCACTCCTCTAACAGCATTGTTTTGAACAATCTGCAGTCGCCTTATTTCTCCCTTGTTAGCTCCCTGCAGCAAGCTAGAGCCGTAATGCAATTTGGCTCCCACCACTGCCCTGGCAATCGTCATACAGTTCTCTCATGACAGAAACGGTCTCAGCTATACCAAGAGCTTCAAATATTAAGAATTGGTTTTCACTAGACCACTCACATGTGCCGCCATGCTTAGCTCATGGTCAAACACTACCCACGGTGTCTTAACTTTCGAAAGGGGAGCAATAATTAAACCTGCTATCTGAAACTTTTGATAGTCCGGGCTGAGTTTCTTCAAGCGTGTTGCTGTGCCAGTGATCATCAGCTCTGTTTTAGCATCATTAAGTGCCAAATCATTCTTTACCATCCAAGTTTGTATGATGGAGTAAATCGAGTTGATGGCCTCAGTGTCCCTGATGTAATCTCCTGTAAGTGGGATGAGACACTGAGTATCATCCACATAGTTTGTGTATAGCACTCCCTTATCCAACAGTTCAAAAAGTGACATGATGAAAATGTTGAACAAGATCGGAGAAAGACAGGAGCCCTGTGAAACTCTGCAAGATACCACAAAGTTGTCCGACTTGTAGCACCCAGCAAAGACCCTGGCTGTGCGGTCCGTCAGAAATGATTTCACCCAGCTAGCAGCTGAGCTTGACAAATGAGCAGATTGTACAAGCCTGCCTATCAACATAGTGTTATCCACCAGGTCGAAGACCGCTGAGAGGTCAACAAGCATCAGAAGGGATTTGCCTCCATTCTCTAAGATGTCTAGCAAATTCATCTTAAGGTCCAATGGAGCTGATTCCGTACTATGAGCTTAACAGAAGCCAGGTTGCCTCTGCCCTAATATTTGGTGACTATCCCAAAAACTTTGTACCTGTAAATATGCTGTTCGATCAAGCCTTTTCAGCAACAACAAAAAAAGGCACGTTAGGAATGGACCTGTAGTTGGATGGTACAGTGGAGTCCACGGAAGGATTCTTTATTAGTGTAGAGATCCACATTTGCTTGATGCTGGTTGGTACCACACATTCCTGAAATGATGAGTTTATGACTTTGTAATCATCAGGGCTACTTGCCGAGCGCATGTCTTAACCACTTTTGAGGGGCACACATCACCTTTGCAAAAAGTCAGTTTAAGACTGTCTATTAAGTTGAGTACTTCACATTCCGTAACTGGTGAGAATCAAAAAGGCAACAAAACAGCTAAGGCGGTACTCTTCTTGACATCGGGTAGACCCTCATAATGTATAGTCCTTCCTAGCATTACCCTTTTACTTTAAATACCTTCCTGTATCTTTTTCACTTTATTATTCAGGGCGTTCTGAATAGCGGTACACCAGTTTTTGTCTTTAAAGATGTCAGGCTTGGGGGGTCATGGGTCCTCCATTTCTCTTAGGGCTCTAAAAAGTTCCTAATTGTCAGATTCAGCACTTTTGATTCGTTGACCATATGCTGATTTGTTTGCCTTCAGGATAGCTATTTTATGTTCTTTGGCTGCAAGTGTATACTTCACTTTATTTATTTCTCAGATTTCCAGCTTCAAGCACTCAAATGTTTTGCGCTTAGCAATTTAAAAATGTTGAATTTCGGCAGATTACCAGCTTTTAGATTCCCTCTTCACTGTGTGCCGCGTTTTTTCAGGTGCTCTCAAATCTACTGCATTCTTAAACATAATGTGGTATGCATCAGCTAACATATTTGCAGTGAGCAAGTTGGGCAACTCAGTCAATGTGGCTTCCAAATGAGGGGCTAACGCCACTGGGGTAAGTCGTTGAATGTTCCTAAAAGCACTGGTTATTCTTTCTGGTTTTAGTTTCTGATATTGTGAATCACAGACCAGATTAAAATGAAATAGCATATGGTCTGAGCATGGAGTTACGTCTGTGTTCTCCACAAGGATATTGAGACCAGCCACTGAGTTTAGTGTTTTGCCCTTATCATGGGTTGCAGCCCGAATGTAGTGCTGAAACCCCAAGCTGGTGAGAGTTGTTTCTGTGTTGGTTGCCATTTTGTCAGATTCATCATGTAGTCCCAAATGAAAATTTCCCAAAATCACCATTTTCGTAGATGGTTTTACATGTGAGGCTACAATGTCGTCCACCTGCGTGAAAAAACCTGCCATCGCGATAGGTGGACGATAGACAAGCACAAGGTCAATAGTTGTGTTAGGGTTCACTAGTACGTTGGTTTACAAGATGTCAGATTACTTCCTCACTTACAGTTGTACTGTATGCATTTTAATGCAGTCCCGGTGTATCAATGCAACTCCCCCACCATGGCCTAGAGAGCCATCCACTCTTAAAATATTATACCCACTAGTTATGGCAAGCATCAGAGTGGGTATAATATTTTATGCCTCATGCATCCAGGTCTCAATGTTTGCACATAGGTCAAGGTGCTTAGTGAGTATATAATCTGATATGTCAGTGGCGTGTTTAACCAGTGACCTTGTGCTAATTAGCAAGCATGAGAAGGAGTAAACTGGCTTCAACTCCTCCATACTTAGAATCGAAATGTAGAACCAGTACCTATATTAACATAGCCCTTAATGTAGCAACGTTTTTTATGTATGTGGTAAATACCTGTGGATGGAAAGACTCTGTCGTTGTATGAAACCTTGAGCCATGTTGCCTCGCCCAAACTCAATCCGGACAAGAACTAGCAAAAACTGGCCACGCTCATGCACCGGCGCTCACGCGCCTACGGCACGAGATGAGCTGTGGGAAATATGGGAAATGTATTCCAGAGAAACTACTAGCAAGACTAATGCAGGAAATGTTCAAGAAAATGTGCTCTGGAGTACAAGAGCACACAATATGCAGCACGAGAGGGGAACAGATTGTAATCCCAGGTTTCTATTCTTTAGATTTTGTGAAAAAGTAGCAAAAAAGGCAGAAATTAAATTCTAGGGGTACACACACACCAGAATTGCAAACAAGCTCGTGATTTTGAGCAGCATATGAAGGTTTCAATTTTAGGTGCAGCAGAACACAAAATTCAGCACACAAAACAATTCATATGGAGCTAGAAGCCTAAATGCTTAAGTTTTGTGGAATAGAGCAGTTCCTAATAGACTAACGCTGATTGTAACAATACACACAGCCTTATAGTATTCTACTAGTTACGCAATGCCTATCACAGAAATAACAATGTCTATAGAAATTAGCCATGTAGAACTGTATGTTGCTGTTTGATATCCATAATTGTTTGTGGTCTCTCATGAATGCTGAAATTGATTTGTTAACATTTCTTCAGGATTTCTCAATTTTACCATTACATTTGTTGGTCCATCTCCGTTTGCGCCTCTGAGTCAAATTGGAAAAGATACAGATGGTGTGAAGAAATAGTTACATTAGATTTGCCATGTCTGGTTCCATCACTAAAGTAAGGGACACACCTCGTACATTCCGTAAATCATTGCCTCCACAATGAATTTGTATGATGTTTGGTTGTCCAGTACTTCTTAGACTTAACAATTTTGAAAAAACCTGGAACCAACGCATTTCCCGCAATCCAAACCATTTCATTGTAAAATCTCTCAAACCTAGGTCAATGTTAATATTTATTTTTTGACAAAAAGCCAGCAACCAAAACAGCCAACTGTCTCCTATTAGCCACATAGTTTTGAATCCAGCTATGATATCTGCAGTCTTTCGCAGTTTTCATGAAAAGTATTCCCAGCTTGAAATTTCTAGTAGTTTGTATGAGCAGGGTGTATTTGATGTGTGTGTTTTGTAGTTTTTGATTGGTTAATGGTACTGTTGTGATTATCCATGGCTATGCAGCAGCCACTTGATATTCATTGCTCTTAACCACGGGGAGACATGCTTCGGTGTTGTAGCTGCGGCTATTTGTGGACAAATGGCATGTCTTGTGTTTGTGCTACCTGCAGCTATTAGAGGAGAAATGGCACTTCGTGTGTTTGTGGTCATTGGTAGCCGCAGCTATACTACATTTTGGTTGGATTAGGATCATACATGCATAGTGATTTTAAGGGATTGTCTTAGATCAGGGGAGATGGAGGAGGACCATGGAAAGTGGAGGGGGGTTTATAGGCATGTTAGGGACACTTGTTTATAGTTTGGGAGGTTGGAAATACATTTTTAAGCTCACAGTTTTAGCCATTAGCCAGGCTACCGATAAATATCCCTGAAAGACTGTTGTATAACCGCATCTACAGATAGCATCTGCATAGGCGAGTCAACACTTTTCATTGTTTAATTGATTGTGACCATAGGCAAAGTTATACATGTAGCCGCATCTATAAATAGACATTTTCTGTGCAATAATCATATTGTTATGTAGATGATACAGCACAGAATTGTATTTGTGTGCATTATTTGATTTGCTTAGGTGTTTCCTACCATTAGTTTAAGTTTTGTGGGTGGTTTAGTTTTTAGGTTTCATAAAAATGTAAATGTAGCCGAGAATACAAACTAGTGTCTGCAGCCGTGTTGAATATCCACGGCCATGAAAGATGCTTGGTGGGGAAAAATAGATTTCTGTCAGTTTCATTGTTTTTTATTGGTTATCATTACTCTTCTTTTTGTCTGACTGACTGTGATAGGTTGTGGGGAAAATGTGTCATCCATTTTAGTAGTTTTATTGGTATATAGCCCTCTTTTTTTGGTATTCATTTTGAAAAGGATAAAAGCCACAATTTTCTGCAATTTCATCCTTTTGATTGCAGAACTCTGCCTGTGTACATGGCAGGAGTGTGGGTGATGTGAAAGTGAATGTTATTAAATGTTTACATGTTTTAAGGTTAATTTCCAGTGATGCGTGTGTTTGTTGTAGTAGTTACTGCCAACAGATGGTGTTTATTATCATTTGTTTCATCTGCTCTGATTGATGTATTTTTTAACTTTCACTAACATGTACTTACAAAATTAAATTTGTCAATCAGTGGCATTTATATGTAGGCATTTAGTTTTTTTATTCATATTAGTGAAGTTGATGTTTTATTTGAATATGTTTGTTGTAATTTTAATCAATTTTCAGCTATGCAGTACTCTTAACTGTTTTGAGTTTTCTGTGAGGTGGTACAATTGATGATGTTTTCTTTTTGAATCTCTCTGGCATTTCTGATGATTGTTGAAATGGAGTGCTGCAGATGTTTCAAGTCTCTGGTTTGATTCCAAAATACTCACTGTGGAGATGGCAGGAGTGTGGCTGATGTACTGATTTTTCTGCACATAATGCATGAGCTCCATGCATTTTGATTTTGAGGTGGATGTGTGTTTTTTATAGGCATCATGCACATCTTTGTAGTGAATTTGCAACAGATGGTTGGACGTTTGTCAAATGTGGCTCCTCTATTGACTACCCATTTGTGGCATTGCCTACACATGATTTGCATCATGGAAAGATCGGGAGTCGGTAAAAGAGGAGTGTGTATAGTTGACGTTGTTGCTGAAGTTGAGGCTTAATTTTCAGTTGGTGATGTTGTTGCACTGGGTGGATGGAGGTGGTGCAGGAGGCGCTGATCTCTGCCTATGCAAGGAATGGGCCCCATGCATTTTTCTATTATGATGTTTGTGTGTTTTTCGATAGTTATCATCCACCTCATCCCAATGCACTTGCATTGGATGGTTTATTATTATTGATGTTCTTAGGCTTTGAGATGGAACATCAGAAGGACCATCACATAGAGTTTTGTTGCAGAATGTGCACATTCTGTCCTCTGCATCTTGTCTGGAAAAGTGCTCTTTGCCTTTAAAGAAGCACTAACTGTGAGCAGTAGGTTTCATTCTGGATGTCAATGGATTTGTAACCGAAATGCTGACATTATCGCTACTGCTACTCTTGTGGTTGGATATGTTGGAATGCCCAACTGGGGAAGAATATGAAAATGACAACTTCAAAAAGAGAATGGCTCAATATTGCTAAGTATCTGTGTGGTGTTATTTTTTTCTTTTCAAGTGTGTTTCCTTTTACATTGTTGTATGTTTTTCTAATCCAAGTTGGATTTTTTTTCCAAACGGCCCAATGATTAGAATGTGGAAAGAGAACAACAGTGTTTTATGCACACATGCTGTATCTCACTCAATGCATGCGATGCACTGTATACAAAATATGAGGATTATAAAAATGTGCATAATATATTGTATTTATCAAAGTGTGTGTTGTTGAACTGATCATGTTTTCTTTTTTTTTCAGATAGAAATATATATATATATATTTTTAAACATATATAAATAACCGCAGCTACTTCATGTTGGATGTTGGAGACAGTGGTAATCGCAGCAATGACTGGGTGGGAGGTACTAGCCGTGAATTTGATTATTTATACCCACAGCTAAAGAGGTAATGTGGATAAAGCACTCTCTTTTTATGCATCTATTTTAATGTCTCTTTTGCTTTTAATATTTTATTCTTATTTTAGCCAAAAAATACAGACATTCCTATAGCCACGGCTAGAAAACATGGGAAGCCATTGGTTATTGGTAGCCACGGCTAGAGTAAATGTTTGGTGAAAAAAAATATTGTGGAATTTATTTTGTGTGTATTGAGTGTGGTGTTTGTCAACAGTTATTATAACATTTGAAACATATTTTGCACATGTATAATACCTATAAATGCACATATTTGGAAAGGTAAATAAATATGAAAATCAAAGTTTATTCATAACAGGTTTATTTTGGTGGGAATGTGGATGTGGGTTTACGTTTAATTATAGGTTGAACACATGATACATCTTTTGTTGCAAATTATCAGAATTTTTACTGTCCATGATTTGTCTTACATTTTGAATATCCCTTTCCATAGATTGTATTTCTTGTTGAATATTAAGTAATAGTTCTTTTACTTCTTTCAAGGAATCCATAATTTTATTCGTGGGTACCTGTTGTGTTGGTTGCTGTTGGAATCTTCTTGCGACTTGAATCACTTCTTCATTTGTTTGGAAATATTTGAAATTGAAGATTGTGTTTTATTGTAAAAAAGATAGATATTATATGTGTTTGGAGATTATATGTGTTTGAACAGTCATATTTGTTCATTTAAATGTAATTGTTAATCTTGTTTTGAATAAATACACAGAATGTACTTACAAAATACAGATTGTGCTGCATTTTCTTCAGGTGCATTGTGTTCAGCATCTTCTTTTTTTATTTCTTCCTCTGTGGGATAATTGTCCTGCAGCCATTGCATGTAATTTTCCATTTTGAAATTTTGGCGTGGTAAACAGAAATACTGCTTGACACTTCCGATATTAGAATCAGCAATGGAGGAAGAGTACATGAGGAGAGAAGGTGTCATTTTTGTATTTACTTTTTGAGTGGTTGTGTCACGACCCTCGCCCAAAACCCCCTCTGGCAAACCCATTGGCTAGGTGGAGTCAGGACTCGGGCCTCTAGAGCCTGGCATGCTCTTCAAAAGCCCTCATGGGGCCAGTCCTGGCGCCTATGGCGCCAGGCTCATACACCATGAAAAACAATGTGCTTGGGAACTTCTTTATTGTATTGTCAGCCAAAATGGAGGCATCCACATAGTGTTTTGGGTGTGGTAGCTTAGGGACTACTTTACCTGGACTATTTTGTTGGGGCTATTTAAACCACACCCGAGCAAGACAACACGCTTTGCGTTACTTTGCAGCTTGCAACGTGACGCTTACCGTGTCCAGCTATTCCCTCGAACCTCGGAGAAGCAGAACCTGCAAGGAGACAAAAGGAACATCATTAGCAGCAGCATCTTACCTGCAGTCTTCCTCTTTAAACACTCGCAGCTACTGAGAACAGCTTCCTTGAATCTACACGCCTCCCGGATAGAACGACCTGAAAGAGGAAGATAGAGGCAACATTAAAGAAAGCAGTAGAGACATTTACAAATTACGAACTGCTCAAAAGGCTTACCTGGCTGGTTGCCTCTCGGCTGGCACCACTCCGAACATTCCGCTTGCGCTGAAGAACACCGCGACCTACAAGGAAGGAAAACACAGGTTAGCAAAGGCAAGACTTTGCAGCGCTGCACATAGCGCTTACTTACCGCATCATAGCGCTCTTAATGCACCATTATTTACCAGCGGGGCTCATCCAAGCCTGTTCACTGGGCTGAAGCTCTGGATACCTAAGGGAGAAAAAAGAGACATTTTAAACAAGAAAGTCATACAGGATAGCAACAAAACTAAAGGACAGCAATAAGACCTACCTGAACAATGTCAAAAGGGCCGGCGTCAGTGAAGTAACTGGACCGCACTCGCCCATGAAAGACAACGCGCCCCTGAAAGAAGGCAGGATGGAGAGGACGCCTAATTCTACCACAAGGTGAGGAGAGGGTGCCAGAGGGACTGAAATCATACGGGGGTGGAGGGAGGATACTTACCCCAGTCGGTCAGTTTTGAACACAGTCCTCCTGTATTTTCAAGCAGAACTTTTCCCACAGACCACATCAGGGCAAAGCTGAGAAGCATACCAGCGAGTAACCCGGCTGGGTGGCATCCCTGTCGATACCAGGTGAGCGTAACAGGTTGTTCACTGTCTGTGTGGTGGGTGGTTGCCAATAGGATGTCAAGTATCTCAGATTTGGTTGAATTGTTAAACCTATCAGTGAATGTATTTTTTGATTGATGTTTTTATATGTCAATGGAATTGTAGTATATATTGTATCATTGTATTAAGAGTTTTTGTACATAGTACATGTTCTTTGCTTGAGAGTGAGATAGTAGATTGTGCTATGCTTGGTGTTATATTCATTGTGTATTGGATATTCCAAACATGGAGTAAAGTTCCAAAGGAGAACATTTTGGTTGTTCATAAGACTGTGAAGAATTTGAGATTGGGGTTCATATTGATGTTGCGGATATAGGTGATGTGTTGGGAAAGCATTGGCTTACAAAGTTTTCCTTTGGTTCTATAATATTATTTTAGATGGAGTGTTTGAAATGAGAGGTTTATGCTGCAATTGCAGAGACATTCATTTGACAGGGAGCACAGGTTTTTGTTGTTGTTTGGGAAATGAAAATGAATCACCTCAAAAAAGAGAAGAGAGAATAGAGAAATGTGTGATATTTATTGTAATTGTAATAGAGGTGAAGGGTATTTTTATGATTGAAAATATATGTTTTGTTTATATATTGGTTAAAGTTTTATGAACTACCCAGAGAACTTTTCAAGTATAATGGAATAGGGAAATAACTTTTAATAATTTTTTTTTGTTATAGCTGTGGCTACGAAAACATTCAATGAAACATTGGGCCTCATTCCGAGTATGACGGTAAGGGATAGCGGCCACCGGTAACGAGACCGGTGGTGGTAATCCCTTACCGCCATACTCCAAGTTCCCTCTGCGCCCTCGCCCTTAACGCCTGCTTAGAGCAGGTGTTAAAGTCGAGGGCGCAAAGGGGCCTCCAAGCCAATTACGGTGACCGTAATGAACGGTCACCGTTATTTGCATCTTCACCATTCCCATTGAGCCCTATGGGGGCTCATTCGGGAATGGGGAAGAGCCTTGGTGAATGGGGAATTACCGCCCCGCCAACCTTGGAATGGGGCGGTGATTCCGCCATCCACCAAGGCGCTGCCGGTCCGGGTACAGCGTCAACTAAGGCGTTAATAGCGCCATTGGTTAGCGCCGTACTCGGAATGAGGCCCATTGTGCCCAATCAGGTGGATTGCAGCCACGGTTATCATACGGAAGCCTGAATAATAATCGCCGGTACCACAGAGATAATGGGATGGCATGTATTTTTGGTGGGTGTATCTGCGTCTACCATTAAAAATATTTGTTTTGCTTCTACATTGGTTATAGCATCCAAAGGCTCTTTTAAGAGCCAGGCAGAGTACTTTTTAGGTACATTGGAAAATATAAATACTGTTTATGTCTTTTTCTTTTTAACTGCGGTCACAACCGTGACCAATGAATGGTTTATAGGTGGTTTATAGCTGTGCGTAACATATTTCCTGTGCACGTATAGCTGCGTGTACCAGCAAGGCAATGGGAGGTCATGTATTTTGGTGGAAGTAACTGCGACCAAGATCATTTTTTGTCACATGTAGCCGCATCTATGATTTAGCCACAGGTAGGATGATTTCAATTTCTGTGCATGATCATGGTGCACCCTTGTTTTTACATTACACAATTTCACATGTATTTCTGATTTCATGCCCTTATGTGTACTGTCATCTTGTTTGAATTTTTATACCTTGTTATTATGTCTTTTTGAATGTGTAAAAATGTTACGGGTAGTCGTGGCTACTGATGGTTGACCCGATCTGCGGATATGAATCCTGCAATCTTACATCGAACTTTGTGGTGGGGTTTGGTAGCCGCTGGTATGTACCCGTAAACCGTACCCACAGTTATTAACGTGTATGTTTTGGTGCAGTGATCATATTATATTATGGATGTTTTAGCAGAGATTTCTACATATGTTTTTGTTTAGATGTTCTCACCTGATGGCATGTGTGAATTAAATTTAAAACCATGGTGATATATGTTTTTCGGCATATTTGAAAAATGTACATGAAGCGGCATCTATAGGTACGTTTTCATTCTGTAATTAGGGTTATAGCTGTGGTTATGTAATTTGACATATTTAAAAAACAAAAAGGTGTGTAAATGTTCTTAAAGGTATTCTTTGGAAGGATTTGTTGGGGTTTATTGATTACTATATGTTGTAATAAAGACGTTTGGACATGTACTTGCTTGCTTTGTGAAGTCCTCATTTCGTGGTAGTGATTTCTGAAAGCTATTAAAGTGACCTTTTTGTGAAGTTTTGACATTCTAATCCCAGAGCTCAGAGTGTACAGATGGTCTGTGTTGGGCTATTGTGAAGATTTATTCATTCTTTGTAGCAGCTGAAGGTGAGTGATTGTGTTTTTAATTTATTTGTACGTACATTTTGAATTGTAGGATGTCTAGGGTAAATTAAGTATGTTTAGGTGTCTGTTTTAGTGAAGTGTATAAGCATTGTTTGGAAAGTAGGGTTTTCTATATGTTATTTAACTGTTTCTAGGAGAGAGTTGAAGCAGTATGACATGTCATGCTATTGTTCTGTTACAACACATTTATTTGCAAGTAAATCTTGTGTCTCACTGAATTTAGAAGATGGGATATGAATCTGAGTGAATAAGAAACCCTAGTGTGAATTAAGCAATATAACTCTAGCTTTGTTAACTATAGGAGTTGTATATGTGTGTGTGTGTTTGTGTGTGGGTGGGTGCTTTGTTACTGGGCATTAAGCTGTTTTTCTGTGCCTCTATGTTGCATTGGTGATTTTATAGTGTGTTAGAATTGTGGAAGTTAATTTGAATTGGTAAGTTTGGAGTGAAGTATTGTCTGGTGGGAAGTGGTTTGGGAGTTGTATTGTAAAATTGATGTGTGTTTCTTTTAATATGTTTATGCTTTATCTTGCATTGTTACGTTATGTAAAACAAGGTGACTCTGGCGTATAAGTTTAGCAGTGACATATGGAGATGTAAAATGAATAGGGGTGCATAGTGTGATGGGCAAAATAGTATTATTGATGTGGTATGCTAAGGTACCTGTATGGGGGTGCTTAGGCCACTTGGCCATTAACATCCTAGTAAGAGTGAGGATGGTCAGTAGAGGGAGAACATACATGTTATGTTTTGTTGAGTAGCAATAGCATTGATTAATTTGTCAGTGAAAAACAGGTTAGTGGGTTAGGCCTTTGGTAATAGGTGGTAATAGGTGAGGCTGTTCATTTTGCATGTGTTTTTTTTATAAGAGTGGCTAAGGTGGACTGATTAAATGGGTGGTGGGAGAAGCAATGGTCTGGCAGGACGGAGATGTGTGAGCAGGAGCATAGTGATAGGTGTGTGCTTGGAAATGATCTACAGTTTTTAAGTAGAGGCTTTTAAGGTGTGACAACTGCAGCTGGATGGAACAAGTAAGTTTCAATGAGTTTTCTTGCAGCTCTGTTCTATTATGGCCTTACTTATTATTTGAAGATACACCAGAGAAGCATTAATGGTAGGTTGGTACAGGAAAGTAAAGATGTGTAACAGATTATCCTGGAACCCTGTCATGACTGTGTAATATGAAACCATGGTACTTTATGGCATGTTTATTGGGTTCAGGTTTTAGGTGCTCACTTTCCACCTTTAGTTTGTAGTGATCAATTAATGTATTGAGAGAAGACCATGAGAAGACCATGTATCTGTCTTTCATATTTTTGGCAAAGGAATGCTTTTTGGCCTATATGCTGATATTTCTTATAGATTGGTGTTACATGATTGGAGGTGGTGTGTGTATTGAATGGAGTGTAAATAAGATGTGCAAAGTAGACTTTCAATGTATTGAAACTTACTTTTTCAGTTTGTTATGTATTTGTGGTTGGACCAGTATGTTCTTAAAATGATAAGATTGAATACAATTTGAGATTATTACTTATATACTTGATAGTGATGATTTCTTTACAGCCTCAGCATGAACGTTATATTCTATATTGAAAATACAAAGAAATGTAATGAGTGATGTTAACATAGTATTTTTTTTATACTTATTAGTAAAATGCCAACAAGAAAACAGAAACAACATGTCATTAGGAAGCATCATCTTCAGGGATGTACTAATGTTGTTATATGTGTAGATACAAATAATGTAGATAATATAATAGTACCTGTTATCAACAAAACTTTTAAAAATCTGCAATTGGAAGTGGGAGATGTGCCAAGTGAACATATAGATAGAAAGAAGAATGGTTTTATTGATTTTAAGAAAAGAAAAAGTGTATCAAATGTGTTGATTGCTAGTAAAAAGAAAGTTTTTTAGGAGAACAAGTAAGAAATGTGATATCAATTTGAAACAGAGAATAAAGATATATATAGTTAAATGTATCACTCTTGAGTTTTTACAAATCTTTGGAGAAGCGTGAAACCAAAATCTAGATATGTGGCGAAGCGTTTTTTGCAAAAGAAAAAGGTAGAAGTAATAATTAAAAAAACATTCCACATGAAAAGAATGTTGTTCATTTTCATTTTGAATAAACTTAAGAAATTACTTAAAATGACCACACCTTCCTATATAAATATTGAAAGAATTCATGTACTTAAATGTGATAACTTTTGTGATGTGTTTGGTGGAGAGTGCAAATGCACTTCTCATATAGAAAGAATTTTGAATGAGGAGAGTTCCATTTAAGGAAAGAATGTTATCTTAGCTATTGATGAGAGTGGGTATAGCTATAAAGTACAAAATGGTGTGAAATCTAAAAAAGAACAAATCCTAAGATCTGATAATACAGTAATGGAAATTTAGGTCAATCTAGAATAAAACAAAAGAAGCATTGTGAGGTATGGACGTGCAATGTTTAGTGCAATATTGACACGTTTTCTTGTAACGTCTTATAGCAAGTTTTGCACAACATGATAATGTTCAAAGACAGATCAAGATGTTACAAAAAATAGATATCTTTGAAGTTTGTGAGAAAACAGGACTTCTTGGTCACTCTCTAGCTTGTCTTGATAAAAGTAGATGTACGTGTCAGTTTCATCATATATATGGATGCTGACTTCTCATCATACTAAAATTAAATATCTTCCAGTTAAACTGTATGAGTTTAAAACACCAAGTATGTCTCTTGCAGTTTTAAATCAAACACTTTTGACTGGAACTGTAGAATGTTTAGTTTCTTCCGTGGAAATGATAAATGTCATGCATTTAAAAGAGTATGTGTATGTAGGTGAAACACTTACAGGAAGTGGAAATGATGACCTTATGCTTTCAAAGGATCACATTTTTCAAAAGTATAAAAGCAGTATTGCAATGTTTGAGTTGTCTTCTACTGAAAGACCGACATTGTGTATCTTTTCGACACACTTTTATAAGTCTGAAGTGCAACTAGTGTACATTAAGGACAAAGTTGAACACAGTATAGAGGATGTTTGGAAATCACTTTTGCTGTATTTGTTTGTAGTATAACGATTTGACACAAGAGAGGCACGTTATGTCTGCAGACACTGTGTAGGGTTGTATAATCAAAGAAGTATTCCTGCAAGAAGTGTTTTGAATGACATGGTAGTGTCTGATATCCCTTCTCTGCTTCAAAAATTGAATAGGTTTGAAGAGATTGCATTGCAAAGTGTTCATCCTTTCCAAGTTATTGTTAGATTGCAAACAATGATGTCACATATGCCTCCAAAATCATTAGTGCAAGGTGTGAGAGGCAAAGATGTGAACACTCTAGGAGTGAAGCATGATATTGCAGATTCCTTGTTGTTTTAGTAAATGGTGTTGACACTAAAGATAAGTGTATTTGGCAACAGCATATAGATATTGGAAACGTGAAAACCACTTTGCCGTTTCTATTGGAGAACAATGATTTATACAAAGGCAGTCTGACTGTACAGGACTTGTCTATACTTGATGTTGAGTCAACAAACAAAAGCAGTGAAGGTCAATTCCAATGTCTATCTTTTGCAGAAGGGACTAGTTTGTATGAACATTACACTATTCATCCTCTACACTCACGTGAAGTGATGGGCTACCGTTAGAATTGTATCAAATGAAAGCAATGAAAGATGCACCGAACAGTGTTTGGGAAAAGACATTGGAAGCTCGTTGTTTCCCTATGCTTTTTCCTACTGGCAGGAGGAAGATTGGATGATCGGTAGGCGCAAATCTCTGCTTCAGAATATCATTGTACAAGAATGTATTCTGAAGATTCCTGATTCTGCACGAATGTTGAATATATATTTCATTTATTGGATGAAAGTGAATTTTCAACATTATGTTATGCTGTTGCTCATACACTTCAGACCAGAACTAGATTTCAAAATCTTTCTGCATGTGAGATGCTGCAACAGGTAAAAGAAACAAAAATAGGTTTTAGATGGTAAACTTACCCATGTGCTTGCTACAATGAGAGGAACCAAGGAATATTGGTATAGGAAACACTCTTAGGTTATATGCATGATCAGAAACTTGGGCCCTCCAACTTTGTTTGTAACTTTAAGTTGTGCTGAGTATAAGGATGATCATGTAGAGTAGATTTGTGAAAGTAATGCACAGAAACAAGATACAGAACATATGACACCAGGAGAATTGTGTTCTATGGACCTTGTAAGTGTATTACGGTTCTTTCATCAAAGATGTTCAGCCATGTTATATTTTATATGTAATAAAGAAAATGCTCCATTAAGTACTGTGGAACATTGTGTTTGAAGGAAAGAGAACCAGGCTCTTGGGACTCCACATATTCATATGCTGTTTGATTTGAGTCATTTCTTACGCGCACCCGGCAGAAAACTGCATTCCGGCACAGGTGTTCACTAAATGTTGAATATTTTGCTGTGATGGCCTATAATCACCCTGAATACTTACATTTATTTAAATAGGAAGGTTTTTAATTATTTTCTTAACCTGGCCAATGTAGTGCATGAACGTATACCAATGGGCAGCTGGTTCCACAACTTAGGACCAAACACAGAAAAGCTCCTGTCACCTTTAGAAGTCATTTTGTCCAGGGGACGTATACCAAGAGTTTGTCTCCTGATCGGAGGTCTCTGGTTGGATAGTACTGGTGGATTCTCGTATTCAGGTATCTGGGTGCAAGTTTGCGATGACACTTGTACACAAGACACGCCACCTTAAATTTGATGCGATCCTCCACCATCAGCCAGTGGAATGCTTTCCGGGATGTGGAAACATGGTCTCTTTTACCCAGATGGGCAGTTAGCCTAACTGCCACGTTCTGGGCCTTCTGTAGTCTCGACATTTGTTTCACAGGAATCCTGTCATAAGACTATTACAGTAGTCGAGATGGAAGTTTACCAGAGCTCCCACAACCACTGGATGATCTTGAGGTGTTAAAAAAGGGAGTACATTCCTAAGCAAACGCAGGGAGTAGTACACTGCTTTTACTTTTGCCCCTACCTGTGCTTCGCTGGCCAGATTTTCTTGCCAGATACACCCGAGACTTTTCACTCTCCTTGAAAACGGGATGTTTACACCTAGAATCTGTGTAATTATGTTTGTTCCTTCCTCTCTGTTTTTTTCTCTGATCTAAATAATATTACTTCTGTTTTGGCTGCGTTAAGCTGTAACTGGTTGCAAGCCATCCATTTTTTGATATCTTGCATACACCGGTTTATCCTTTAATATGCCTCAGGCAGATTATCTGTATCCACATAGATCTGCACATCGTCAGCGTACGAATGGAATCGTAGGCCGTGTTTCCTCAAGATATCAAACAGTGGTTGAATATATAGGTTAAAGATCAGAGGTGAGAGCGCTGAACATGTTGTGGATTAAAAATGCTCATCAGTTTGGTAAGGAAAGTGTTGGCTGTGTGACAGAGTTTATTGAAAAATATGTTACTTGTTCAATTCCTACTCAGCACATTAATGCTGATCTATGGAACAAAGTGGAATGTTTTCAAAGGCACTCATGTGAAAAGTACTGTCAGAGTAAAATACACAAGTAATGTCAAGTACTACACTCAGTGCAGATTTAGCTTTCCAATGCCTGTGACACAAGTTGGTCGGCAGAATAGTTTAATCTCATCTGTTCGACACCATGTTACTGGTAAGTGACCATGAAATACCTATCTTTTAAAAATAAGTAAGGAATGCCAATGCATTAATGATTACAATCCTGTCATTTCTCATCAATGTAATGCAAATAATGATGTACTGTTTATTACTGATGATACAATAGCTGGTGCTTGTTATGTTATAGTTTACATGACAGATGCTGAAAAGAAGCAATGCAGCTGAAGTATGGGCAGATTTATCAGCAGATAAAACTCTTAGTCAGAAACTTTAAGCTTTGGTCTGAACATGTTTTCACATGGAGAGTGTGGTAGCTAAAAAGCTGCAGATCAGCTAACTAGTTTGCTTCTCTATGGACGTAGCATTTATGTACTTTGGTTAAGTCATGAAACAGCTAGTACTAGAAATCGGGTACTGAAGCCTTTGGGTGAAATTTAGAAGTTAGCTGAAGCAGTATCTGATAGTACTGAGATTCTGAAAATCAACTTGATTGATACATATTATCTAAATTGATCTGAAGAGTTGGAGGATTTTTGTTTATATGAAGTAGATCAACGCTACTTATTTTGAAATATTTAAGAAAACAGTGACAGAGGATGGTATAATGTACACGGATGTACTGGTTTTCTAGTGAGACATGAGTAGGCAAGTCTCATTAACCACATGAAACTGTCTTGCCAAACTGAACAGAAAAAATAATTTCTTTATTTTTGTCTTTTGCAGTTGTTCTTCCCATTTTGTGCAGAATGTACAGAATATACAGAATGTGTCCAGTACTCTGAGTTACTGGAGAAAGAATTACAAGAACAAGAACTTTTGGCAGCTGAATTGGCAAAAGAGACTCCTGGGGGAATTCAAGATTCTGCAGCATGAAGTCAAAATGTGCTTGTTGAGCCAATTATTCAGACTTATGTTGAGTTTGCCAAGGTGGAAGTAGAAAGTGGAATGTAACAAAGTAAAGCTGCAGATGTAAATTTTGATTAAATAGTTACTAAGAGCAAAAAGATGTTTATTATAAAATGTCGGATAGGTTCTTGCATGGTTTATAGCATGACAAGCCTGAATGTTCTTGTGTGCAATAGAAACCTGTATGTTATGTATACAGGTTTCTATTGTATGTATGTATTGTTGTATGTTAGTGGTCAAGCAAGAACAGGAAAATCTTTTGTAATTCATTCAATATGAGGTATGATCCAAAATGTTACGGATTCCTCTTTGTCATGTATTGTAACTGCTCCAACAGGTTTAGCAGAATTTAATGTAGGAGGTGTTACTTTACATCGCCTGTTGATGCTACCAGTGGAGCATGCCAACAAACTAGATCATCAAAAAACATTTATCAAGTGCAGCACAAGATATAGGAAATGTTCTTAGAAAACTGAGTACCTTGATAGTAGGTGAAGTAAGTATGGTATCTAACTTGATGCTAGCTTTTATTCACTTGAGAATACAAGAGGTTGAGAATACAAGAGGTTTTGAAAACTGACTACAAAATTTTGTTTGGAGGTAAACATGCACTGATTTTTGGAGACTTGTTAGAATTAACTCCTGTGAAAGGTCAGCCACTTTTCATAAATGCTAAAATCTAAAGATAGTCAGAAAAGTATAGGAAGTATTGGTCATGTTAACCTTTGGAATTGTTTTGAATTCCAGGAACTTTCCATTAATATGAGGCAATCTTCACGCTTGGAGTATGCAGAAATACTTAATGAGATTCATATAGGTGTTCTTGAGGAAAATGTGAAAGCAGTCTTAAAGGGAAACCTGATTTCTAACATGTTTCATGCAGATTGCAGTTCTCCTGATGTCATGTTGACTCTTAAGGAAATACATATTTCTTGTGTTGCTTTGATATGCACACTTGCAGAGTGTAACAAGTTTAACTCTACAATGCTACTGTCAGAGAAGCAAAATAGTGTGAGTATAAATTAGTGTGATGTTTTAGATGGTCATGTTATGCCTTTAGATTTGGATAAGAGAGGAAAAGCAGGTCTGGAAGGAGTTTTAAAACTGTGCATCAATGCACAATTTATGTTAAAGAGGAACTTGAATGTAGGAATTGGTCTAGTTAATGGAGCAATGGGAAGAGGCCCACAAGTGCCTCTCCAACACAGCGCCCTCATATCTCACACAAGGAATCACCAAAGCCAACTCCTCTAGACCCACTAGGACCCCTTACGCAGACAGACATCTTGTACCTAAAGTGACAATATGTAAAGCTGGAGGCTCCAGCTTCCCCAACCACACTGCCAAACTCTGGAATGACCTCCCCCCTTGCCTGAGGGCTGAGGAATCCTACTGGATCTTTCGGAAAGCCCTCAAAACCCAGCTCTTCTACTAACGCCCCCACACTTACCATCAAGTCAGCCTCTTTGACACATTACCTCAGTATGTCCAGTGTGACCAATAAGTATGAGAACACTCTGTCTCTACGTAACCAATGTAATATTTACCTACTCTCCCTGTATTTCTACCAAAACCTTCTGTATGACTAAGCATGCCTACCTGACTTGTACCTGACTTGTACCTGTAACAATGCTGCAATGCCTCTGAGTGTGTTACACGCTTTATAAATGAAATAAATAAATAAATAAGAGTGATTGCATTTCATACTTTTCCTCACAGTACAAACATTGAACATGTTGAAGTGAAGTTTGATCGTGTGGAAGAAACTCATTTGATTTCTCGGACCTCTGCCCATTTCATGATTTTTAAGGATACCTTTCTTAGGGTTAACTTTAGAAGCTGCATTTATTGACATTGGTCATACAGTGTATAAAGAAAGAATGTAATATGTAGTTTTGTCACGTGTGAACAATATAGAAGGTTTATTTTCTATAAACGTTAATGAAAGAAAGGTAACAGCTGACATTTCTTGCATTGAGGAATATATAGGTTACGTGTACTGTATGCTCTGCACCTGAACCTTAGACCTGTACCTGCTAAGCCCTTAGCCAGGAAACATAAGGATTCAGTGAAAGTACCTTCGAATAAAATCATTCCTCCTACGCGTATTAAACAACAGAATCTGCTGGAGTTGCAGAGTTGTTCAACTTTGGTAAGCTCTCATTGCAGATTTAGTAATGAAACAAGTTGAATGCTATTATAATGCATCTTTATGTATGTTGTTTAAAATGACACCATTGATGCAAGAAATAGCTTCTACAGCAGAGAAGCCGCTATGTGTGGAACATTTATTTCTTTAAAAATCTGTAGATGAAAAAACACACAGTATGCATTCGGCAATGTCAATTCAAAATGTAGTAGCTGTTGCAAGTGGAAATCAACAATTTTCTCAAAGTACTCAGGAAGATAGTCAAGAATTTCTAATGACTGTCTTCGGTTTAGTAATGTAGGAAACTGTTAGTGTATATAGGCTTGTATGAAACTTGAGTCTACTCCAGATCTTCGTGAAAGATTTGTATATGTGCCTATCCCTGATCAGAAAAGTGTACATTTTTCTGATCTTGTAAGTACAGCACTCCATGACATGAAATGTTGTTACTGTGGTTGTAATTGACAATCAAGAGGCCAGGAGAGATAACAAGCCTGCAGACCAGGCATTCAAAGTGGGAATAGGCTTGCGTAGGGATGACAGAGGCCGGCACCCACTCCAGAAAGATCAGGGCTACTCCACCTGCAGGGCGGTTAGTTCTGGGTTCGTAGAGGATCTTGTAGCCCACAGGGAGGAGAGTGTCAAAACTTGTGACAGAACTTGCTGGAAACCATGTCTCAGTGAGAGCAAGGACATCTAGGTTGAGTTCTTCGAGAAGCTGGAAAATGTCAGAAGAGTGTTTGACAGCAGAACGAGAGTTGAGAGTAGCAACATGGAGCAGGTTGCCACATTGAAGGACTTCTGTGGAGGGGTACAGGCTTGAGATGGGCATAGGAGTAAGATGAGGGTGCCAGAGAGGTGGTGGAAAGAGTAGCAGGAGAAAGGAGGAAGTTGGTAAGATACAGTAAACGTCTATCAAAATGAGGTGATTGGGCTGTTCTTCCATGTGTTTTAATCCCCTTTTCTGTGATCACACTATTAAAAGTCTCCCTAATTCCCATATTATGACATAGTTATGCCTCACTCTGTGATTGTCCACGATCTTCCATTGGCCTACCTCATAAATAGATACTCCAGCTGAATACACACCCCTTTCTTCATCACATTATTATAATTTCTATACTTGTGTTCAGAAAATTTTGGGGGCCAAAACTACTTGTACATTTTTCTTTTATAATTCATCGTAGCAACATGCAAACTCAATGAAACCATGAATGCTGGTGCATACAGACACATGCTTGGATATGTGACATACCTATTTGGCATATTGCTTCATAAAGGTATGCATTTTTCTCGTTTAATTAATTATTGGTGTTATAACTACTATGGGGAGACATTCATAGCTTCTCAAGTCATATGGCTACAAGTTATGAGCATAATTAATGTCTTTATATTTGAATCATGACCTGCATTTTTACTGTGGCTAATGACCCCGCTTCTACACATAACCCATGTAAACAAAACTATCTAATGGCTTCAGAGAGTGATTGAGATGAAATTGGATGGCATATCCTCTTGTTCTTACTGTATTTGCTTCGAAATAGTGAATTTTATTATCAGCTAGAGTTCAAAAGAGTCACTTTTAATATACAAATTTGCATTTGAGATTTGAGGCTGGGTTGTAAATCCAACCATGTCTTTACTACCAATGTTAATCCTTTGAAGACCACACATTCTATTGTTATAGTATGTTATGGTATTTCTCTAACATTCTCCCCTGGTAGACTCCCAAATTTGGGAGGGCTAGATGGCTCCAAGTTGAAACCAAGATCAACTTGAAATCAGCACAATATGTTGCTGAATTAACCTTCCACGTTATTCAAACCAACACAAAAAAACTTTGCTTTAACCATATAAACACTGGCAGCTATCCACTGTAATATTTTAAGTTTTAAAGAATAATCTAATAGGTGTTGCAGAATTACAACATTAATTTAAAATGCGCTGAATGAATAATGACGCATTTTCTTCACTCAATGTACAGTATGAAAACTCCATGAGGGTGCCATTCAAAACACTTAACAACATTCTACTACTGGAACTTTATCATTATTGTGTACCATAGCCCATGTTCTTGTCTTGGTTAACAGGATTATATATGTTTACATATTTGGGCCTCTTCAATTTTTTGGAACTAAACATCCATTTGAAACTGGTGCATTCTGCATCCCCTGTTTTCTCTTGTCATTGGTAAAGCCTCAGTATTTTGGTGGAATGTACTAAAAGGTTCTTGGAATGGTTTGGTTTGTGGTGCTAGTGTCATCTGTCGAGTGCTGTCTCTTATGTGTGCAGGTGATTACCTGCAACCTAAAGGTGCACCCTTGTAGAAACCAGAACTAAAATTATACATTTTTATGGTACATGTCTCACTTAACATCCACCTGGATGCTTTGTGAGACTTTAACATCCAACTGGATGCTTCCTGTCCTTCCTCTGGATTCGTTCACACCCTCTGCAACTCTCTCTCACTCACTATCCTCTCCTCTGACCTGACTCACTCTGCAGGGCACACTCTGGATGTTCTGATATCTACAAACGTTCCCCTTTGTAGCCCTTTCACCGCTCCTCTCTCCTGGAGTGATCACTTTCTCATTTCCTCCTAGCTCACTCTCTCCACCCCTCAGGCCAAGCCAACTCCAGCACTGCCACCTACCTTCTCGGTTTTCTGACCCATGAAGCGTGTGTCAGTTGAGGCTTTCGCTATTCCTTTCTCACCCCCCTCCTCCTTCAGCAGACTCACACCCTGACACAGCCCTTTCTATGCTCCACTCTGCTATGTCTGACATTCTTCATGTTCTTGCCCCTGTCATGGGGATCTGCATGAAGCCCAAAGCCAAGTGCATCTTCTAGTATGACTCAGCCCCGTCACCGTTAAACGCAAGTGCATGGTGGCTGAGAGGAAATGGCATGCTTTCTGTACATCCTCTGCCAAACTGGCCTGCTGCCTGCTCCAAAGGCAATGCCGGCTCTCTGTCCAGACCAAGAAGAGAGCCCTCCTCCAAGCCCACGTCTCTGCAGCATCCAAAAACTCGGCCGAACTCTTTAAAATCTACAAGGAGCTGGACAATCCTGCTGCAGTCTCTACCTCTCCTGTCCCCTCCCAGGCCCTGGCTTCTCATTATGTCTCTAAAACTCAGGACTTCCTGTCCCTCTCTCTTCCTCTCCTCCTCCTCCCTCTACTCCCCGCTCTTACTCTGGCCCTTCTGTGGCCACCCCTCCACCCTCCTTATCTGCCTTTCCCCTGTTCTCCCCAGACACGTTTTCTAGACATGTCTGATCTATGAAAGTCTCATCAAAACAGGTTCTCCCCTGTTCCTCTAAAACCATCAAGGACCACATTGACACCCTGGCTCCAGCTTTGGCCGACTTCTGCAACCATTCTTTCACCACTTGAGTCTTCATCTCCCCCCGAAGCACTCCCTTGTGCACCCTCTTTTTTTTAAAACTCAGCCGACCCCTCCTGCCCTGCGAACTACCACCCAATCTCCATCACTCCTTTCCTGGGCAAACTCCTGGAAAAAGTGGCCATCTCCCAGCTTAATCTTCACACTGAATCTGTTGGTTGTCTCCATGACCATCTGTCTGGCTTCAGAGCTGCCAGAAGCATGGAAACTGCTCACCTGAACATCCGTGAAGACATGCTCTCAAACCTTGATTCCAATACCCCCTGTGTCCTCATCTTACTTTATTTATCTTTCGCCTTTGACACGGTCAACCATGCCTTCCTGCTCAAACGTCTCCATGATAACCTGGGTATCACCGATCAGGCCCTGACTTGGCTGTCCTCTTTCGTCTCCGATTGACCCTCCCAGGTCCAACTTGGGTCCTTCCTCTCCTCTATCTCTATCTGTACCCGTGGTGTTCCCCAGGGGTCTCACCTCTCTCCCTTGCTGTTTAACCAATACCTGACACTTCTTGCCCACCGCATTGCTGCTCTCTGCCCCAACTTTCAGTGCTATGCAGACTAATTCTCAGGCTCCCTTGCACCACCTCTTCCCCTTCTCGCATCTCTGACTGTCTGTCCACTATCCAAGAGTGGTGTGCCACCATTGATCTTTGCATTTATGTCAGTAAGTAAGACTGAGATTCTCCTCATCGGCACACCTGCTCCTTCCTTTCCTATCACTCTATGGCCGGCCTCCATTGGCTCACTTCCTTCTCCCCCTGTGAGTCTAAAAACCTTGGGGTCATCTTCGACTCCACACTCTCCTTCTCTCCTCACATCTCTGACATGTCGCCTCTAAGAAGTCACACTACCAGCCGCACCTCTTCAAAGTTATTCTTCCTTTCCTCTCCTTCCCCCAGAAGCTCACTGTTTCCAGAGCTATGGCTCTCTCTAGGCTGGACTACTGCAACAGCCTCTTTTTAACCCTTAAGTTATCTTGTCCTTGGCAACAGAGAGGTAATCCCAAGGATGAGATACCTCGCACTTGGCACTTAAGGGGTTCAGTCTGCCTGCTTCTACTCTCCGCCCTCTGCAACTCATCCAGAACAGGACTGCAAGACTTGTCTTTATCCTCAAGCCCAGGGATCGTATCTCTCCAGGAAATCACTGGTTCCCAGTGGCTGCGAGAATTAAGATCAAAACCCTCTGCATTGTCCACAAGCTCTTCTGAGGCCTGGGGCCTCAATACCTTCAACTCCCTCTTTCTAAATATCAGCCTTCTTAAGCTCTTCATTCATCCGCCTCCAACTCCCTCAGGATCAGTTGCTTTGAGTCAGTCGAGTCAGTCGAGTTGGTGGTAGATCTCTTTCTTCGGCTGCGGCCTCCCTCTGGAACAGCCTCCCTGCCTCCCTGAAACTTGAGGAGAATCATCTCTGGTTCCGGAAGCACCTCAAGACCTTCCTCTTTGCTTCTGCTTTCTCTCCTCCTTTCCCCTGCTGAACTGCTGACTGAAACTTCACTGGTCACCTGGCTACCCTCTGATCTCGGGCCCAGGTGCCCTCCCACGCCAGCTGCAACCCCTGCACTTGTGGGATGTTTCTTTATCCCTACAGTCCCCACCAGCTCTTGATAATTGATGTCTGCACTTACCCCTGCACTTGCCACAAGCTGGCTGCACTTTTTTACCTATTGATTTATTTATTCTATGCATTTATCACTGTTGATCACATGTACTGCACTGCCCCCACACCCTTCACCCCCACACTTTCCCTCTCCCTCTCCCCTTCACTTGCGCGATCTCAATGTCACCTGGCCTAGTAGGATTGTTGTCTCTGTCTTCCCTCTGTTCACCCTCCCTTGCCTCATCGCGCCTTGAAACACTTGTGTATATGCCTTATCATATCATATTAAACTTGAAACAATCTTCATTGGTCTTTGATTCTACCAGCATCATTGAGCCATATGCCTAACTCCTAATAGAAGCAGTGCAGTTTGCAGTTGTTCTGCATCAGCTTGCTTTTGGGCAATATGTCTTGTGTTCCATATACGTTGACATTCTATTACAGGCTAGAAATGCACATTAAACCAACATCTTGAGAAATATAGTGTGCACAGGAACTATACGAGCATCTGTGTGATTTTCTTATATTAAGAGTACCAAATGAAACTGATTGTAAATCTCACACTTTCTAGTTGCATTAAATCTGATCACCTTTGCAACCGTTTTTTCATTGAATATTTGTGCATACATATATTCAGTGAAAAAACCTTAGTTAAAGAGACGTTAAGGTGCACATTTAAATCAACTAACGTTGAAATTCGGCAGACATTACAAGCAAAGTCACCTTAACTATGTGTCCCCTTTTGCGCAGCGCGCGACCACAATGATGACATCCGCGATGACATCACTAATGACATTACGATTTCCTATTCTATGTTTTCCACGCAGTAGGTTTTAGTTGGGCAGCACTTAAAGTGGACAACATATTGTTTCTCTTCCTCTACTTCTCATAGAACAGTTTTCTGTTTGTACTCAAATGTCTATTTAAAAGATATATAAACACGTTCCCAAAGCCCTCTGGTCATAGGAGAAACGGCATCTTCCTCAGATAGCTATAATTCTGGTTTTACTGGTTTTCAAATGACAGTTGAGAAATCACACCCCAGCATTGTCTGTTCTTTTCTGGTTAAGGCTTTTGCAAAACCCTATTTAGCGCACAAATCTCAGACCTGGATGGTGTAAATCATACAAATACACAGTGATAATTCACTGTTGATTCCCAGAATGTATACCTATCTCCCTGATAGTCCATAGATGTGTCTAATTTGTATTGTGCGTCTAGTGGATATTGTTAAACAAACATTCAAGGGCTTGAGATAGATACGAGCATACCACGCAAGTCTGCTTTTCAAAAACACTCTGTAATATCACCAGATTTCACTTAGCTCCATGCCAACAGCATGTTTTGAACTCGTCTGCCAGTCCAGCGAAAAACACAGAATACAGCATTTTAAAACTACATGGTACATTCCTATTTAGAACATTAGTCAACGAGTGTACTCAATGCACTTAATTTTTAAATGGATCAATCACATTTGATATGAATTATGAGAATAATATGCACACTACATTCTTGAGTATAGTTTGTGTAAACAAGAAAAATGAGCATCTTTTAGGTGTAGTTCTGCATGGAGGTGGGGGTGAGGGTGTGGGGGGGGATTGCACACACTCACCACAGAATTCAAGAAATCTTACAGTCAGACCACCAATCCTGGACCCCCTTTGAAAAGCAGCAGTACTGGTGAGCCTGGCAGGAGAATGCTGTGCTTACGCAGTGAAATGGATGCTACGCAAGATATGCCAAATTGGCGAATTGAAAGATGAACTGTGAAATAAACACTGGGATTAGGAGAAATTGGATCATGAAAAGCTAACTGGCATAACTGAAACTGATCGTGTCATCCTAACTTAGCATATTGGAATTGGGCCATGATGGCTAAATTGGTCAAAATGGACCCTGGCCATTCCATGCTGAATTGATATGATGCAATGTGGCCCGGCTTTGCTAATTCTGGGCATGCTTTGCGAACTGGGTACAATTCAAAACATATTAACAATATACATATTGCTCTGCTAAGGACTTGTTATCAGGGCATTAAGCATATGAGCAGATTGTTTTAAATATGCGTAATGCAATATTGTCAGTATGTGCTAATAAGGCACAATGGAATCTGGCAATTATTTGACAACTAACATATTGCTCTTTCTTTGCTGACTGTAGTTAAAACAATCTGACCTTTGATTGCTTACAGGGTGTAATGAATACCAAGCTTGTTATGCTGAGTGTACCATAATTTAGCCATGCTATGCTATACTTACTGTGCTAAAAGGAATCAGTCCATGTTGCATCATGTGGGCCCCCTGCAATTTGCCTTAGTGCAATGAATAGTGAATAATGGAATGTGTCATACTATTCTAAATTAGCATAATAGATTCTGACCAGGATATGACTGGGAGTCATTAATTTTTGGCATAATATGCTTACTGACGCATGATAGCTGGCCTTTTTGTCCTAAATGTTCAAGATGCATTCTAGACATGATGCAACAAGTACACCTATTCTGATTGGCCATGATTGCTAAATGGGCAGAATTGACTCTGGCCATTATATCCTGAATGAGGATAAAGAGAACGGACAATGATTTCTTGGCATGGACTTTGGATATGAGCCGCTCGCTGAGCATAGATCATGTTTTAACTAGGTGCCATTAAATCGGGAAATAATGTGCGAACCAGGCACAATAGACATTGAACTGGCACGAGTATCTATATTTACAGTGGCACTATCTCTCTGTGGTCCAAATAACTAGGGCCTCATCACGACCCCAGTGGTAAGCGATCCCAACCTGCACATCACCCACTGTTGTGCCCACTAACATGGTTCCACCTAAGACGCCATGGTCCGACCGAAAGGTACACTGCCTGGATACATGGAAAGGCACAGAGGACAATTGACGTGGATGGTGGGTAAGTAAAAGTGTCAGCACATCGTCGCTGCAATGCATCCGACCACATGGGGGGTGCATGTCAACAACTGCACAATGCATGCAATGACAGATCAATGTACAACTTGGACCGGCCCACCTCCTGCACCAATGTCACAGTACAGCCCACAGAACATGTACATGTCCGACATTCCTGAATGGAAACATTGATGCACACAAACAGTAGTGACTATCAACACACACATGAATACAGATACCACAATGCACCATGTTCGATCCATAATGAATATCACACAAAATGTCACATCACATCCCACAACAATAACCCTGCCAGTAGCACAGCCAAGTACCCATGTGCACTTAGCCCTGAATGCAGACCTGCTGCCCCCAGAAGCCTATGGAGGGCCTTTAATCAATCCATCAGGCCACATTCACAAGAGCAATAAACTGACACAAGACAGCCACCATGTCAGCTTGACATGGCAACGGAATACGCATGAAGATACATCAGCTGCAAGGGAACAAGGTGCATGTTGAGAAAATACAATGCATGAGATGAGTGATACAACATGCACAAGCATAGAATAAGACACATGCCAGGCAATGGAACCCCATATGAATTCACATGATGCCAGTTGCCTGATGCAGTGAAGGCCCACCCCCACACAATACACTGTGACTCATGGCTCTGCCGCTCTCCATGAAGGTGATTCCGGATACCCACAGCTACCCTGGCTCAGGACACCTGTGTGGGATCCACAAACACCACAGGAGATGACCTACAATCATGCTCAAAGCAGGGCCTGTGTCGGTATAGAGTGCAACTTTGGCCTCCTGAAGGCCCGTTTCTGCTGCCTGGGCCATACAGGAGGCACCCTAATGTATGAATCAGAAAAAGCGGGGAAAATCATGCTGGTGTGTGCCATGCTGCACAACATCTGCCTCCAGAGGAATGTCCCTCTACCGTCTGATGTGGACATGCCACTCACAGAGGATGAGGATGCAGTGCCTGTGACAGGGGTGCCTGCACGCATTGCCAGTGACGACATCAAGGATGGTGGAGTGGCTCACCAGGAACTGATGGACAATTTATTCTAAGACATTCAACTGGCAAATGCCATGCACTATTGTGTCCCACACACATTAATTAATTAATAAACACAATGACACAATGAGGAATGTCTTTGCATTAATCAAGTTTATGTTTAATTTTCACAGTGCACAAACTATCCCCCTCCCCATCTCCCAACACCACCCCAATAGACTATCCCTCCTCCCTCAACCCCTAAACCACTCCAACGCACTACCCCCCCTCCCACACCCCTGAACTCTCTCTACCCCCAACACCACCAAATCACACTACCCCCACTCGAACAAACTATCGCCCTCCACCTACCCCCCAACACCACCCCAACATGGGCCACTGTGGGCAACAAGTGGGACACTGTCACTTGCGTGGTCTTTTCTCCCAGTGATTTTGGGCACAGATTGCACTCACACCGGCACCTTGGTGTGCTGGGTAATGACCCTTCAGTAGGTGTGGCTGAACTTGAGGGTATGAACCCTAGCCCCTGGATGTGATGCAGAGCCAGTTCCATACTCTGCTGCATGGACTCCTCTAAGGCAGAGATTCCCTCAGTCAGTAATCGAACATGATGGCCATACACCGTCAGTGCAGCAGTTGTTGCAGCCACCAGTGCCTGGTTGCGCTACATGGATTGGGCGATCCTGTGTGTGGCTCCATGCATACCGTCACCTATGGCCTGGAGGTGGAGGGAGTGAGTGTTGACAATGGCCTCTATCTCAAGTTGCTGCCTCTCCATGTCGTCCAGTCTCTGAAGGATGGAGTGGCTCGGTGTTGGGTGGTGAATGGGTGGGGAGCTCCTCAGTAAGTCTGAACTGCAGCACGGGCACCCATATGACTGGGTGTCTATGTCACCCTTGGGTGTCTGGGCCTGCTGTTAGTGATGTATGCTGTCAGGACTCTGTGGCCCTACAGTGCCCTGTGGCTGTAAGCTGGTACTCTCCATCGGCACTCCTGCCAGCAGGTGTATCCTTACTCACAACTACTGCAGCTGGTTGTGTGGTTGCACTTGGTGTGGTGGTGCTCCTGGTGGCACGCAGGGTTGGGGCAGGGCCTGCCCTGCCACCAGCAGACCTAATCTTGGTGGGGCCAGGTGTGGCATGCTGAGGCTTGTGCTTCAGCGTCTGATGTCTCTGCCCTTCTGGGGTAGTAGTGGTTGCTGAGGCCCTGGAGGCACCCGTCACAGATGGGCTTCCCACCCTCATCCTCCTCAGCCTCTTCATGAGCTGCATGAGTGCCTGTAGGTGAGAACTGACATGCTGTCAGGTATGATGCATACTCGTGAGTTGGCATGCAAATCACACATCCTATTGATCAGAGTGACACCCTACCCATGTGGCCAGATTGGAATGGGTGTTCAGGGCCCCTAGCATGTACCCAACGCATTGTGGGAATGATCACAGCTATGTGTCTGTGACCCATGTACAGGTGGCCTTGGCCCTGGTGCGACCAAGGCAGACTGCCCATGCAGGGACAGCTGACTGGGTATACCATGCATGCATGGGGCCCTGCAGGTTCATGAATATAGTCACATGCTCTCATAATCATGTGCTGGCATACAGACACAGCCTTTGTTTTGCAGCGAATGGGACAGTTGTATGTGTTCTTGCCCCCACAGCCCTTCCCCTGGAGATGCACGCCTTGTGGGGATGGGTTTAGTGGCTTTGCTATAGCAGTGCCATGTCTCAATGGTATGCTGCTCTGCAGCCAGCAACTGTGCTCTGTCTTATTTCGTTTTTATCTTGCTGCACCCATATAGGTGAAGAGAGTCATACACTGCCATGGGGCTTGTCTGCCATGCCAGCATGGGGCTGGGCAACTGGGCCAGCAACATGTTGGTGTGACAACTCACAGTGTTGTGGATACTCACATGCCACACTCCTGCCGGCATGGAGAGCACCAGCAGGCGAGTGGGGTGCATTGCATTTGGATTGGCCGCTTGCCACACCTTCACACTCCACACCTGCTCAGGGGTGCACTTGGTGCCCTCCACCCGGGCTGCTGTGGAGGGGGCTGTTGTGGCACCACATCAGTTGAACCTGATTGACCGGGCCAGTTGCTGGGCCTGCTAGCATGTGTCCCTGTCCATTTCACCATTTTATGCTAAGGTCAACATTTATGAATATTAATTTGCTGTGTGAATTGCGGTTTGGGGGGTGACTCACCTCCTGCCTTCTGGCTGCTGGCACCTTCCTCTGCCCTGCTAACTCCCTGAATACCCTATGTGTCAAGGATACTGCTGCACTTCTTCTCCCATGGTGTAAGGACAAGGGGATCAGTGGTTCTGCCTTCAGGTACCATGGCCTCCTGCTGGTGTTGTGAGAGGAGTCTGTATAATCTGACCCTTAGGTCATTCCATCTTTTGTGGTAATCTTCTTTAGCACGGGGGACACAGCCTGCTGCAGTTACCTTCTGGCTTATTGCCAGCCAGGTGGCGGTTTTACGCTGGCCCGAGGTTTTGCGCTGCCTGCTCCCGTATAGCTCCTCGCTGTGTCCATCCACCTCATCTGTGAGGACTATACACTCCCCCTCACAAAATGTTTGCTTTCGGAGCTGGTTTTCTGGCACCTTCCCACAGGTCTGCTCCTGTTCCCAGTGCCTTTTAGGGTCTGATGGCTGCAGGAAGTGGGGGATTCAGAGTGGATTTTGTTTTTACGACTCCCGCTGCCATGCTTCCCGTTCCAGCTATGACACTATTTGCGCCAGTGCAAATTGTGCCACCGCTATTAGCGCCAACAGAGGGTCAGTGGTAGTGCTATTTGCACCAGGGTTTTGGTGGAGTGCCTTGTTTCAGCGCTAATTCCGCTGGACGGAATTAGCGTTACCACCGAAGTGGTGCACACGTTCACGGCAGGTTGTGATGTAGTGCTAATTGCGCTGCAGGTCCTGGCGGTAGCACTAATTCTGCTACGCCTAGCAAGTTACCTGATGAGGCCACTAGTATGGTCATTGAAGGCAAAACTTGACGCATGATTTGATTAGCTTGATATTTGATAACAAAAGGGTGACCATTCCATTCACAGTTGCCCAGAAATGATTCCCCTAAACTGTGTGCATGTGTGCTTGTGCAGATTCCCTCTGGGTGCCGCTCAGAAGAGAATTTTGCAGTGCACACAGACAATTCCCACCTTCTCAAGAATTAGTAAGGCACAAGCCACAACAGTTACCTAATATTTGCTTTCTCTCTTACTAAAGCCACATTTTCCAAAACATTCTCCATATTCTGGTCTAGCCTGTTTACATTACCCTTCTATTCAAGTGTGATCTTGAAAACGTAAAGACCATAAAAACAGAATAGAGGTTAAAAATGAATATCAAAATCTGGCTCCATGAACAGAAGATATAATTAATACATGCCTGTACACATTAAATTAACCAAATATCTTCCCTTCCCACCCATGACCCCTATGCTTGACTAACCGCACTTATTCATTATGACTAACTTCCACCACAGGGCCACCTTTAGCTATTACCTGACAACCTTGAATCAGCCTATCGTGGCTTTGTGTACCTATATCTTCTTGCTTTGTGTTTGTTGTAATACGAATAATGTTCAAGTACAAGAATGGCTGCAAAAACATCAACCACACTCTAACCCAAATGTCAGCTCAAATATTGGATACTGACTGTAAGTAAGCAGGCCACCTGGATGTGTAACCTCATCCAATGTTTCCTATTCTTTCTGCAAATCTCACAGGGGAGATTTTGAAGTGATACAATTGCAAGTTAATGCATTATAAAACCCAAATAAATGTTCATTTGCCATCTAAGGAATTTGAGGATGCAAATACATTGCTCAGCCTCTCCTACTTCATCATTGCTAACATCACCTTATAAGTGGAGAGCAACATTGCAGTAACATTTAATTGGCCTTCACAGGATTATGCATATGGAATATGTCTGGTACTTCTCATATATAGTATTAGGGCAACAGATATACAGACAGCTACAATGTTTTTCACATGATCTGCATCCTTTCCAGGTTTTGAGAGTTCCTTTGGGCATAGACCTTCAACAATGTTATGTTAAGTCTTTGCTGTACGAAAATGATTCCACTGAGCACTTGTATAATCCTACCCAACAATATTAAGGTGAGGGATGTTACAAACTATCTTGTTTTCAAAATAATTGTGTGTATGCAGATTCATGACATTTTCTGAAGCTAGAGATAATATCATGATAAGGCTTTAAACATGTTTTGCTTGCAAAGTATTGTGTGTGTGCAAATATCTCAGTTAGCGTTTTACTACTAAAATCCCTCACTTTTTACAGAGCCTTCTGAATTAGTATTGGAGGCTAGCACAGGAACTGGAGGTAGTGGGTTGCAGGGGACAGCTCAGCAGAACACTCCTTAGAATGAAGGGCAAATCAGCAACTTTCAAAAACCAAGTCTGACTTTTTGGCAGCACAGTACAATGGATTAAATGTGCTGTTTGTTTGCTTTAGAGGACAGACCACTCTAAAAAGAGTCTAGGAAACTGCACCTTCTGTGTTCTTTCTATGTTCAGCTGCTGAAGGCTTTCTGGTATAATCATGTGTTCTGTGTTTAGTGCCTCCATCATCCCCTAGCATCTTGTTTTACTGATAACAGCAAATTGCAGAAGAGGGGCCACTAGTTATAGAAGAAGGTACTCACACTGTTATGAGAGTATTGATTTGTCCACACACTCAGATAAGAGACATGCGCCAGTAAGTTAGTAAGTAAAGTAAATTTAATTTGTCATATATTCGCCCTCAGTGATGACACGTGTTTCGGCTCGTTGAGCCTTCTTCAAAATCAGGGCTCATGCTTTTTACGTTGTCTTGGTAAGAATCCTCATTGATGGTTTTAGCTTTAAAGGGTTAAATCCCTCGATTGCAGAATACAACTGTCTCGCGCATCGGCTAGAGTTCAAGCCATATCGGAGTATGTCTGCTATTAACTTAAAAGGCAAATCTATGTGTTTAATTTGTGGAGAGGAAGGGTGAGCAAAACAGCTATAGGCTGTATTATGTCCCCAGTCATTCCGCTTCTTATTTCAGGGACGCAAACAGGGCTCCGATAAAATTTGCCTCCCTACTTGTAATCAGATGTTTTTTCAGGGAGAAAAAGAGTAATTACCTTAGCCAGTAGGGATACCTCATGCTAATTAAAAGATGTGTGTGCCCCTTAAATTTCCTCTTGTGATAGGGCTGCAATATTATTAGAGCTCCATCCTATGCCACTGTTAAACTGCTTACTGATTCAAAAATATAAATGGAACTTTGTGGGTTGACTCAGGGGCTAGGCTCCTATGTGGTAGTTGTTTCCTACTATTCATTGAGTTTATTTTTCCTCCCTGTTTTTTGTTGGGCACGTTTTCTTTTTTCTAGGGAGTAAAATTAGGTTTTTACAGCTGTAAGGCTGTTTTATGAGTATGTGTTGTCATTGCTCTGTTCAGAGGACAATGTAATGCTGATAAGCAGTGCCACTGGAATCCTGATTATCATACTCTGCCATGCAATTTTTCTGATGAAATTATAATCCTGACACAATTGAATTACTTAAATTACTTCCTCAAAGTGGCACGATAACTCTTTTCAGGGTGTTATCTTGCACACTCCTTTGTCATTATTCCAACTGGCAAATAATTTTCATGTCTGAATTTTTTGCAAGCCCCATCAGTTATGATAAGCAATATTTATTTTTTGTAATACACATGAGTTTTTTTTCCAATGGCATAAAACTACATTGACTACTACACAACTAAACATATTGTTTTTCTGAGCATACAATTTTGTTTATGCATACACGTATCTTTCTTTACATATGACTACTTTTGTTATGGACTGTGTCAGATCTTGAAGTCTTGAACTGGTTGATGAGCTCTCTTTGTAATCACATATAAAACATTTATCATTTAGCCTATATCTTTGGTAAAACTATTGTAAAATACACATTTTATATTGATTTGTAAAGAATTCGTGGGGTTTGGGAAGGGGACATTCTTTTCCAAACTCTCTTCATACATGATAGCTCACTAAATATTCATGCTCATGACGATCATGTGCGCACATGGAAAGTTATTGTGTTCATGGAAGCCAAACATTTCGTAATTAGCCAAACATAATTAGAGGGAACATTGGTGGCCAGTACCAGAAGTGACAGACTTCCAATAAGACAGTCGCAGAACCAGGTGATGCAAAACAGAAGCTGATGTGGGGAGCTGAGGAAACTGATTGGGATATTTGTCATAAGCCAAAAGCTAATTAAAGCCGAGGCATGGTTGTAGCAACAGGGGGGAACTCTCAAGCAAAAGAAGAAGAGGAACACTAGAGTCATGTTAAGGAAAAACTGTGCTGACTTCAGCAGTTGCATTCTGAGTATGTTGGAGATAAGGAAAGTTATAAAGGGCACTGTAGAAAGTGAGTATTATTGAAGTGAAAACATAGGGAATCTGAAGGGGAATTTAGAGATGATAGCAACATGAGGAATCCATCTGTTTAGTTTGAGGAACAAGTGAAAGAGCAAAGTCTAATTTAGAGGCAATAATTTTAATCACAGAGAAGGGCACTGAGACTCTTATAGGTACATGTACTCGTACATCTTCTATGAGTTCAGTACAGAGATGACTGGCATGCAGTAGAAAAAGGGGATGGCAGTAGAGAAAAGGTTTGCATGTAAGGTAAGGACTTTGTCAAGAAGTTGTTTGCCGATACCCAGATATGTGGGAATAATAGTAAAGAACGGTAGAAGCTAGAATTTAACTGCAATCTATGGTACATAGTTTTAGTGCCAGAGCATATAATTTCTTCCCTCAGTCACAATGCTGTTACCATCAGCAGGCCTGGAGAGTGGCAGCACGTCCTCTCCCCCTCTCTGCTCCTCTCCTCCCCCTCCTAGTCATAGAGACACGCAGTCTGTCCTGCACAAAGCTGAGGAAGCGTGAGGTGTGAGCAATCACCTCACCCTTCCTTCATGCAACCGAAGGACACCAACAGGCAGGCAGGGATCAGGTTCAAAGACCTGCCCCCCCGGGGGCCAGATAGTCGGCTAGAAGTTCACGGGGGCTGACACCGAACAGCCCCCACTAAAATACACATCAAAGACCCAGGGTTCCCCTGGGTCTTATAAATACAAAGTGGCATGCTCTGAGAAAACACAATCAGTTTGTGGACCCTGAACGGGGACCCAAACACACAGGAGGTGCACTGTTTACTCAGTGCTTTCCAAACCTTTGCTTCTTTTACCACAAAACCCTCCCACCCTACAAATAAGGAAGAAGAACAAAGGAAAAGAAGTACAGGGCACTGTACGGTGCCCACAACAAGTCGTGGGACATAAGAAGGCGGGCTCGGGCCAGAGGGGGTAACCCCAGGACCCGGTGCCCAAATGTATTGTTTATTGTCTTATGATATGTGATTATTGTTATTGGCATAACCATATCTGTACAATAAAAACCTACGGCCTTTTATTGCCAACACTTGACAAACAATGTGTGAGCCAAATTATTTCTGGGTAAGGGTATGGTTTCGGCAAAGTATAATGATGCATGCATATGGGTTCAGCAGTTATGTATTGGTCATTAAAGAACACGAGCCACAGATACAATTGGTAAAAACCCAAGCACCAAACACCCATTTAGTCATTGTGCCTGCTCTTCCAGAAATATAGGCAGCTGGCTGTTGTGAATATTATGTACCACACTAACTTGCCCTTGCTACACCGTTCTATCCTTACCCATGTATGCACTGTGGGCCTCCATTAACACAACCAGCTTGCCCCACGGGATGCCATGTAACTTACCATCTTGCCCCAAAACCACTCCACCCATCTTCCCATTCCACCCTACCTACTTACTATCTCAGCACTCTAAAACACATCTGAACTATGTGTGGCACTTAACAAATGCCAAAAAAAAAATAAACGCATGTCAGTAAATAGCAAATGCTGGTAGTAGGTGGAAATATCATGGCAAAAGCTGGCAATCGGTAGATGGCCACCTAATGCCGCTACACTGTCAATTCAAAAGCCAACTGATTGGCAGTGTCAATTATTCTTTACTTTCCTTAAGACATTTCAACCATATTTCATATCTCAGATATATAAGTGGTAAGCAGAGGATCTTAACAGTAATTATGTGTGAAATAGAGACCTAAAGAGTAGTCTTAGCAAAAACATAATAGGTTCATGATATGTGCATTCAAAAGAATGTTTACCCAGCAGCTCTATGCAGTGTATGGATGAGAGCTGCAACACAGAGAAATGGTCCAGCATACGGAAGTTGGAGAATAATGGCATCAACTCCAATATTTTTGAAAAATGAAATAAGAACACATTAACAAACAATACGGAGTGTGCCACACCTGCTTGAGTATGTCATCAGATGGTATCTTTGTGGAGAGTAAAGAAATATTTGTCAGGAAAACGTGTCTTTGTGATAATGCAATCATACAAATCGTGCTATAAAGTTAAATCGCTAATATCTGTGCAGCATTTCATAGAAAAACACAAGGCCTAACATGAATAACAGGAGAATGTCCTTCCTGGCAAGAGCAAGAGAAATATGATATACCGACTTTGGTGTTTTTCAAGGATTTCTGTACTTGGCTTGCTGTCATGTTAAAAAGGGACACCTGTCAGATTACAGTGCAAACACAAATATTGGAAAATAAACTGCTGAAGTAATTTATTTCAAAGACAAACTTCATAATTCCATTGTACAAAGGCATATTTTCTTTCAACCATTGTGCAACCCATAGAAAGTCTATCAGAGATCTATTTCCATTACTGTCCATCTTCATGCAGTACACAGGAATTATTGACAAAGCACATCTCTGCCATTTCCTGAGCCTAATAGCTACTGCGCAGGAAACTACAAATTAACTTTGTGTGACATAAAACACCTATGTGTATTTTCTAGGAAGGTAAGATTTTGCATTAGAGATTCGAAATGATATGCCTGAAGCTGGTAATTAACATTATAGTGCAGTGATGTGCGAGTGTTTACTGTGTTACCACTCTGCTTACCTGCTTACCTGATCCTGGTCTGAGTCTGCTTACACTGTCTATCTTCAAGGAGGCGGACCGACCTGCTTGCTGAATTATTCCAAAAACAGTCCCTCAGCGAAGCACAGCGGAATGCTGTGCGAGTGGTTACTGCGTTGGAACTCTGCTTAACTGCTTACCTAATCCTGGTCTGAGTCTGCTTACACTGTCTATCTTCAAGGAGGCAAACCGACCTGCTGGCTGAATTATTCAAAACACAGTCCCTCAGCAAAGCGCAGCAGAGTGCTGTGCAAGTGTTTACTGTATTGCCACTATGCTTACCTGCTTACCTGATCCTGGTCTGAGTCTGCTTACACTGTCTATGTTCAAGGAGGCAGACTGACCTGCTTGCTGAATTATTCAAAGCACTGTCCCTCAGCAAAGCGCAGCAGAGTGCTGTGCGAGTGTTTACTGTGTTTGCACTCTGCTTACCTGCTTACTTGATCCTGGTGTGAGTCTGCGTACACTGTCTATCTTCAAGGAGGCGGACCAACCTGCTGGCTGAATTATTCAAAACACAGTTGCTCATCGAAGCGCAGCGTAGTGCTCTGTGAATGTTTGCTGTGTTCACTGTGGTCATATTGGTCAGAGGTCTAGTCGCCGAGCCGACAGCCCGAAATTGGATTTTTCAAGGTGGGCCATTGTTGGTGTGTCTTATCTAAAGCCAACCCCCCTCAGGTACACTTCTATTTGTGAGCATTGCTGCTCCTAAACACTACTCTTTAGTTCCTGTTTGCTACCGGCAATGTCCTGCTGCTCACTTTCCATTGTGCGACGAGTGTGTATAAAAGTGTTTGCCTATCACATTGTTTTGGCGACTGCAGGGAGACGGTTCCTCCCTTTGAGCCGTGCATCATATGAACTACATCCTTGTTCATCTACTTATAGCCCCGCCTGTCGGGCGGCTAAAAAAATCTCTATGGAATTCCAGTTGCTGCAACTATACAGCCATTTCACACATTACCTGTCTGGAACCACGAGTGACTCCTTCTTATTGAGCTTTGACAGTTTGTATGCTTGTTTCCAATACACTGTATAACGTGCCGGTGACTGCAGGGGGATTAGTACTCCCTTTGAGCTGCACACGCCCAATTGATTCCTGCAGACTCCTAAATCTGCCTTTTGCATTGTGTTGTGTCTGTGCAGGTGACTGTGGGGAATAATTGAGACTACTCTTAATCCGTTTGAACCGCACAGTGTTTATCTATATTTCGCTACTCAGTTGGTGGCTTGAAGAAGCATTGTAATCTGCGAATCCTTGCCTTAAACCCATTGCATACTGTGCCAGTGACTGTGGGGGAGGGAGTGAGGGGTCAAGCACCCCCTTTGAACTATGCATTGCTAATAGGCTTAAGCAGACTATAACGTCTGCCAAATCCCCTCTGAGTCTTCGCTGGGCGGTGACTGTGGGGAGCAACTTTGACCTTTCGATAATTGAAGTTTTGGATTGTTGTGCTACACTTTCTTGTCTGATAACCCAGCTGCACAAATTAAACCAATGTCTCTCCACACTGGTTTGCGTACCCAACCCCTACCTCCAAAAGCCTATGTTTAAGAGAGACATTGCCGATATTGTTACCAGAGCGACTCCTATAATGAGTTACTTAGCTGGAATCAAGTGCCCCACGATGGTGACTTGTGTATTAACAATGAAGCATACCTTGTAGCAGTGCTGACACACAATCTAGGGGTTCCCAACTCCCTTACATGCTGAAATGTAACACCTACAGTGTGCACTGAAAAGCCCAACCCGAAGAGTCGCAATAAGCACAGCCCAAAAGCAACTACCGTGGGGAAGTTGTCACATCCCCACCAAGGTCTCCCATTGTGGGCCAATGCATTATGGACTATTTCCCGAAATTAACTGGGACAACTACTGAAAAAACGATAGTACCCCTTTGAAAAATTGCAATAATGGACAATGCGCAAATGAACATTCTGAATGATCTAAACACCATTGAATACGCTGACTCAATTACACATCCGAAAGTCTGCATCACCCAGCAAACCTGTGACGCCTCTTGAGTTGTTTTTCCTACTGAACTCATTGACTTCATTTCCCAAGAAAAGCAAAGAGCTAATTCTATTTCATCCCTGTATTATTCTACACAACCTAGCGAAGGAGCAATTCACCCCATGCTCAGAGAGGCGGATGATTGTATCAAGCGGTTCTCACCCAGCCTCTCTGCACTTAACATGGTTCTTAGCTCTTTGGTAAAAAATTGTACGATAAAATTTGGGATGAGGTAAGGGTGCACCCAACTAACTCAACTATGCTTTCATCAATTCAACCAAAGGTTGAAGACCTGGAAGCATGTGTTGGCCACTTGGCCTCTTATAATATACCATTCGAAAAACACATATATTCAGGTCCTGCCCAAGCCCCTACCTCTGATGACATTATCATGATGAATCTGCCCATGAAATAACACCTATCCTCAATGATAGCCATACATCCACGTGTCATGTTATGAGGAATCAAAATCCAATTGTTACAGATATTAGTGACAATCCACCACAGCAAACTATTGCTATAATTCACACACACAAAAGTGGCCCTAAAGACTGCCCCATCACGCGAGGGGAAAAAAGACGAAGAACTAAAAAGTGCTAAAGAGGTGTAACAATTCTTCTTTAAATTGGTTCTGTAATCTTTCTATAATTGATTCCATGAAGGCTTACAAGAACCCAATCACAGGGACTGGCCTTGTGTTAACAACAGTGCTTGAAGAAAGCTCCTCCGGATTTCAGCCTATTTCCACAAATATTCGGAGCCTTCCATCTAGGTTGACATTTCAATCTGACCTAAAACCTACTTTTGTACATGTGACAAAATATGCATCTGATTTGTGTGGGCTCACGCTCCCTCTATTGGTGACCCTTTGATGGCTAATGTTTGCAGTGTAGGATTGTCTGAACAAAGTCCATCTGAACAAAGTCCATGCATGTGTACAGACGGTTCTAAACTCTGATTGCAAAAATGTTTTCTCCAATGATGTTCCGTGCGTGTCACCTGGCCACATTTTAGATTTGGGTAGACCGCCTGCGGTTCTGCCATCTGCAAAAATGCCCATAATTCAGAAATTACACGTGTTGACTGTTGGATTGCGTAACTGCAGGCTTGATATGAAACCAAAGTTAGCATTAGTGAGTTCGGACACAAATCACCAGGCAGTCATGCACCCACTGACCAGCCTAATGGGCACCCAAATTGTGTCAGTGATACAGACCCTAGCGCACCCAGCAAGTCCCCTGAAGTCCCGCTTTGCCGCGGGGAATCTCTGCTGTTTACTGCATTTCGTTTTGGATTTCGCTTTGGATCTCCAACTACGTTTCCCAGAAGGCTGTGCCTTACCTTACGGGGGCGGACCTACTTAAGGGAGAGTCCCCTGAAGTCCTGCTTTGCCGCTTCGCCGCGGCGCAGTGGGAAAGGGGGCCCGTCCCGATATATATTTTCTCTCTGGTTTTTTCCTTTTCCTTGATTTTTCTTGTTTTTGCACCCCTTGGATCATGATGAGCACGCTTAAAACCGGCATGCCAACTTCCCTGAACATTGGTCTGAAGCCTCTGATGCCAAAGGTGCCAAAAGTTACAAAAAGCAAACCCTCCATATCTGCTTCCACCCCAAAGTCACTCCGCTTCAGAAGAGGAGTGAAATTAACGGTTGAGAAAATCAATGCCACGGACATTCTCAAAATCTGCAAAGAAAGTCCTATTCAACTTCCTGTGCCACCCGAAGCACATGATCACTTAGATGCTCTTAGCACAACTCAGCGGCCTCTATTAATGAACGAAATGGGAATTGTTTCCCGACAATTCCCTGGAAGCGAGAAGGAGGTTTCAATTTCAACAGGTGATCAGCATTTCGATCCAATCGTCCCAATGTTACCTGTTGAACCTCTTTCCGTTTTAGTTGAGCCCGTATCCGCTGTTGACCACGAACATTATCCAGTTGACCTATTACTAACTATTGATCACATCCCTGCTTCTGCTGTTGCATGTGGTCCAGCAAACACGAATTTAAATGGTCTCAATGCTATTATTGATAACAGCATTCTTGCAAATGTCCCGCCAACTGCAGAACTTGAAGGCGCACCTGTTTCTGTGTCCATGACGATCGCAAATGTTGCACCTATTAACCTCAACATGTCTAACACTTCTTTTTCCCCACAGCTGAATTCAGATAATCTGTCAAAATCCCCCATTATGTTCTCAAGTTGTTGTTCCACCATTTCTAACATTTCCTTTTGTGCGCCAACGCCTCGTAGGCCTATTCCCCTACGTGGCAATGAACTACCTATTTCTATTACGTCAACAGTGACCAGTCAGGAATTAGATCCCTACCGGGAATGTATTTGTAAAAAACACCTTTGCAATAAGATTGGCAAAGATCCACAATGTCCTCAAACTGACAACCCAGCTTGTATTGAACATAGTAACCAAGCAATCTCCAAATTTGCGTTTGATGCCTTACATGTTTCTTTGATTGCAATAACAAAACTTTATGACTCTCTGGATACGAAATTACAACTTCAAATGTCTTTGCTGAAAAAAATATTTTCTTATCAATGTAAACCTGTAATTAACCCTGTGCCTATTGAGCCTTGATCGTGTACCATCACGGTCGCGACACAAACGTCACATGCTGACTCACAATGCCTACCTCAGTTTGACCATACTATTCTTTCGGTTGGTGAAAATGTGGAATTTGTGTGCCCTGAAACAGGTCTCAATAGTGACCAAGATGAAGCGTTAAAAACACAGGTTAATCAAATACAACCCCCAATCATTAATGACCCAGATGAGCGCCCAGCAAAGCGAAAAAAGGTTAAAAAGCCCATTCAATCAGCAGTGGCAGTATCTACTTTACCTGATTCACAAGAAATAGGCTCTGCTAATCTTTGTCCTTTGTTACCACCGCCAGTTTCACAGAGTGTTACAAACACACAAACATACACCATCTTTGCTAAAACCAATCAGAAAGCAGATCTGGTTCATTCATCCAAGTTAGCCAAAAATATGTCATTGAGCACTAAGAATACAACTGCAAAAACAAAAGTGTTTATTAAAAACTTCCATTTAGCAAAAAAGAGCTCAATTGCAACCGCTCGGGTGATTGCCAAAAAGTACTTATCTAAAAAGCAGCAAAAAATCAACAATGTAAAATTTGCTGAGCCTAGCTGCCCTGGTGTACAAGAGTATGCACCTCTGAACCAACTATTGGAAACTCTGAAGTCACAAGCTAGCTGTAAGCCCTCTAATCCTCCTTTGGTAATGCAGGCAGCTCCTCTTGCTGTTGGAATGCAACCTTTAACTACTGCGGCCCCTTCTTTGCCGGAATCTTCCGCCGATGTCTCTCAGCGGCGGGAAATAAGATTAGCGGTTGAAGCTTATATGTCTAAACTCCCCTGTGACCTCCTGAAAATTCCCACACCAGTTATTGTTCCTATTCCTAATCCACTTAGTTTAAAGTCTTTGCCTAGCCAACCTTCCATGGTAGTGAAAGCATCATTGACACATCCTACAGTGGCTGCGGCAAATGACCCTCACACAATCTTAGCTCAATTCACTCCTGAGATGCTTGAACTCTTGCAGAACGTCTCGAAATCTCATACCTCCCTATCTAATGTAATTCCGAAACCTCTCACAGCTTCCCCTGTGAAGGTAACTGAAAGAATTTCAAAGTTGATAGGCAGACCTCCCGCAAACTTTTCCTTGCTCTTGGCTTGTAATCCTTTGCCGTCTTTACAATTCAGTCTTAACAGAAAGTCTCTTCTGACTATCTTCTCAGATATTCAATCTCTTGAAGATATTAGTTCAGAAGACATAACTCTGATTGAATTTCTGATCCCACAACAAACAAAGTCGGTCAGACTATGGCTCCAATCAAGAGTGATCCAAAATCTTATATGGAAAGCCAGGTCAGAACTTCAAGCTCTTGGCTTCACACTTTCAATTGACTCTTTCAATGACCATGCAATTAAACAGAATACTCTACCTAATAATAAAAGAAATGTGACGCATGATAAACAATGCGTCTCAAACTTTACTTCAGCATATGGTTCTCAGCCACATTCATATGCTCATTCACAATAACTAGCTTCTGCACTTATGGTTCACTCGACATCACTTGTCAGCTGGAATACAAGGGGTTTTGCTCATTTAATTAATAATGACAACAATGATCTTGCATGTCATGACATCTTATTATTTCAGGAAACTTGGATGATGACTCCCCCTATATGGGATAATCATATTCTATTCCTTAACCCTGCGAGGTATCGCTGGTCGACCTACTTCTGGTCTTTTGAATGCAATTAAAATGGGTCCGGGAATAACTGCTCAGCACTGGCATACTCCAAATCAGTTTCTTCAAATGATCAGGCTCAAAATGTATGGTGTCAGCTATGCTATAATCAATGTTTATTGGAATGCGGCAGGCATTTCTGATGAAGGCTTCTTACAGGCTCTAACAAACTTATTGAATTTGGTAGCTCTGGATTCGTCAGTCACAAATATCATTCTGGCGGGTAATTTAAACCTAAATTGTTCCCAACCAAATTCTATAAATTGCCCCAGAATTTCAAAGTGGCTAGCAATTGTCTCAAATTATAACCTTGTGATGCTCAATGGAGCCTTTCCTACAGATTCACCTCTGCATTCCACATGGTCGAGAAGAAAAAGTACCTCGATCATTGACTACATTTTTGTAAATGCTGAGGTGTTGGGATTCATTGATAACTTTAAAGTAGTCACTAATGTCAATAGTGACCATAATCAACTTGTTGCTGAATGGAGGTACTCTGACTCATATACCCATATATCTACACCCTGTTTACATGGAAACTTAACCTTGAACAATAAGGGAAATCGTCTATGATGGTCTGTCCATTCTTTGACTGACCTAAACGGTGCTTTGTACCTTTTCTCTAATAAGCAAGTAACGCAGTACTCAACATTAATGCAATACTTTCAATCCTGTAGACCGTCAAACACAAATAAAGTATTTGGTCCAAAGCTCCATGCCTTTAACCCATATGTTCGTCAATTAAAAATGCACAAGCGGGCTTTAAAACATCAAGCTATGCTTGGGCCGAGAGTATTGAGGGATGGTCTGTTAAAAACCATCAATACAAGACACAAAAATGCACTTAGATCCCTTAAGGCCCAACTGTATCAAGCAGATGGAGAATTACTTCTTCAGTCCGCATCTGCCAAAAACGCAGCTGGGTTATGGTCTCTCTTGAATAAAAATACCAACTCTCTTCAAATAATTTCACAAGCCAATGGTGTGTCTGAACAACTGTGGGCCGCTCACTTCTCATCTGTCTATGCTAGGCCTCCTGTAAATCATTCCCTTATGGATTTTGATATACAGAAGCCCTTTCACCTATCTTTTGATATACATGATATTAGTTTTTATATCGCTAAAGTTAGCAACTCTGGTGCTTGTGGTCCAGATGGCCTGTCCAATCGAATGTTTAAACAACACCCACTCCTTTGGGCAGAAATATTGCATAAGATCTTTGTTACAATCAATGAGACCCAATGTCTACCTCCTAGCTGGACCCATTCCATAATAGTCCCCATTTATAAAAAGGGGGATCGATCTTTACCATCCAGTTATAGGCCGATTGCGCTACTGGACGCGCCAGCAAACATTTTCACGAGGCTCATCCTACGGGACCTTAACATCTGAACCAAGGAAAAGAACTTAAGAGACCCCTTCCAAACAGGTTTCGTTGCGGGTCTGGGAACATCTCCAAATCTTATGGTTCTGAACATGTTGAGATCCAAGTATGCAGATAGAAACCAAGTCCTATATCTTGCATATGTTGATTTCAAAGCAGCGTTCGACTTTATTGATCGAGACATTCTTTTTTATAAATTGAAGTGTCATCAATGTCCTGACTCTCTTTTCACTTTAATCAAGCTCCTCCACACCAACACCACCATACAGGTTCGATTATCTATGGCGGGCCTCCTATCATCCTTTATTAAAACAGCCAGAGGCTTAAAACAAGGATGTATTCTAGCTTCTTCGATTTTCAACTTTTTTATTTTCGATCTTGGAATCTCCCTTCAAAACATCGCAAGTGACTCACCGAAACTGGGCGCCCACACTATTAGTTATCTAGCTTATGCTGATGATTTAATCCTCATATCTCAAACTCCCACAGGCCTTCAAAAACTCTTGGATACCCTAGCCACATATGTAGTTATAACAATCAATACTCAAAAAACTCAAGTTATGATTTGCAAACCTCACCACAACAGAATAATAAAACCAACTACCTGGTATTTTCATAGTGACCTGTTGACCCAGGTAAATCAGTATAAGTATTTAGGTGTGTTCATACAGGATTCGCTTTCAACTCATGAATTACAAATAGAGATACTTTCCAAACTACGTATGCTTATATCGCAAGCAAAGATTTTGAAGGGTAAATTTGGTAAATTTACTCTGAAGCATATTTTGCTATTTTATCAACAGAAGGTAATCCCTTCTCTTTCCTATGGGCTTCATACTATGCAACCAAAAAAACCCCAATGGTGGTGAACCATAGAAGAAACCTTTCGGAGACAATTATTGCAGTTACCTGTCAGGATCGGCAGGTGGAGACTTTGGAAGGGTTGGAGGCAGTGACCTTTTCAGAGTAACGTTCTAGTCCTCATTCAAGATGGCAGCACGCACTATATCTTCCGGCTGCGCCCCTCCAGCCAGTGCGTTGTATCTGTTTACCTCTCGTTACTGCGCTCCACTTTTCTGAATCCTTCTCTCGTGATTTCAATTCTGTCATTCTATAGTATCCGTTGCTATCAGTCCTTTCTAACTTCTACGGCTACTCGCTGTATTTTCCCTGCTACTCTACTTCGGTTTGCCTGTTTGTTTTCCTCTTTCCGCTAGCTTAGACTCCATATCTCTATTCACGGCACCTGCCGTTCTGCATTGCTTTCTCTCATTGTTCTACGCGCGAGCTGCTCTCGCGACTTCCATTTCTCCTTCCTACCTTCACGGTGCCTGCCGTTCCGCACTGCTTACTTTCTTCGTTCTGCACGCGAACTGCTCTCGCGACTTCATTTCTCCTTCCTACCTTCACGGCGCCTGCCGTTCCGCACTGCTTACTTTCTTCGTTCTGCACGCGAACTGCTCTCGCGACTTCATTTCTCCTTCCTACCTTCACGGCGCCTGCCGTTCCGCACTGCTTCCTTTCTTCGTTCTACACGCGAGCTGCTCTCGCGACTCCCATTTCTGCTCCGTACATTCGCGGAGCTTGCCTATTCTGCATAGCTGATTTCTTTTTACATACGAGTTTACTTTGTGTTTGTGTACTTTCATTGTGATTCTCAGCATAGGCTCACGGCGCCTGTCCGTTCCTACTTATTTTCTGTTTATGATTCCATCTGTATAGGTTTTCAGTTTCCATAGCAATTCCCTTGTTGGCTCTAGTGCTATCTCTCTGTATTTTTGGTACTTCCTCCTTTTTTTTATTGGGTTCCATCCTCTTATTTATTTTGCCCTTCTCATCCCGTTGGATCATCTCAGGACTTTGGTCTTTGGAAACTCAACTTTCCCCACATCTGCAAAGCACCAGAACCAGGGTTTTTTCTGCCTTCTGGCTTTTTCCCTGGGGCGAGGCTGGCCCTCCTGGAGGTCCCCTTGAGCAGGTTCTCATCTCTGTCACGGTGGCCTCTGGAGGGGCCAGACCTTATTTACACGAAAGAAAAGGACGGAAACTAAAGGAAAGTCCGCCCAAAGAAAGAAAGTAGGACAAGAAGAAGCCTGAAACAGCACTTAAGGAACGTACTTCCGAGTATTCAGGTGAGGAGAAGGGGGCACTGGAACCGGAACCTGACAGCATACAACGCCCTACTCACACGATGGCTTCCTTGGAGCAATACCAAGAACTGGTAGCTGCGATGCGAATCTAACAGCGGAGGTGCAAGCCCTGAGAACGGAGAATGTTGCACTCCGACTACAGGTCGTTTTATGCCGTGATGACTATGGAGACCTGCCAACTATGCCACTCTCTATCGGAAAGTATGATGGGTATCCTGGTGGTCTAAAGGACTTTCTTGATGCCTGTAAGGTGTACTTTGCCTTCAGGCCCCATGCATATGATACGGCCAGATCAAGGGTCGGGTTCAACCTCTCTGGAAACGCATTATCTTGGGTAACGCCGTTCGTTACAAGCAATGACCCGTCCTTAAATGATTACGACCGTTTTTTGGAGCTGTTTAAGGAAAGGTTTGACAGACCGGAAGTACTCTATTCCTCTTTGGAAGCCATTCTGGACATTCGCCAAGGAAACACGGATTTGCAAACTTACATCTCCCGTTTCCAGAGACTAGCAGCCAAGACGGACTGGCCAGATTCGGCCCAACAGACCATTTTCAGACAAGGCCTTCATGATGAAATTAAGGATGAGCTGGCTAGAGTAGCCCGACCTGCTTCTTTCAGGGATCTGATAACTCTGTCTCTCCAGATTGAATTTCGTCTACAGGAAAGGCGACAAGAAAGAAGATGACCTAGAGGAACCTCTTAGGCATTAAGTTTCCCTTCCCCTTCTCCTCTCACAAGACCCTCAACCATAGCAGAAGAACCCATGCAGATCGGAGCCACCCGGGGCCCCCTGACTCCAGAAGAAAGAAAGAGAAGACGGAACTCCGGGTTATGCATGTACTGTGGTTCCTCCAAACACCTACTGAGAGACTGCCCGGATGTACCTCCTCGACGGAAGGAAAACTTTAGCCCCCGCTCTGCTGCAAGGGAAGTGTCGGGGGAATTGACAAGCACCCTTGCATCAACACAAGAACCTTAAACAACCCGGAAGAGAACAGTCTGATGGTGTTCAAGGTTAAACTTTGGTTGTCTGGTTCTGCCCCCACTGAGGTATTAGCTATGTTGGACTGTGGAGCAGCGGGAAATTTCATGGACCTAAGATGGGCAACCGAACACCAGGTGGCTACCAGACTCAAGTCTGCTCCCATACCAGTTGAGGGTGTAGACGGCAGATCTTTATCATCTGGACCCATTACCTCTGAAACATTCCCGCTCAAGATGATGATGGGCCACCATGAAGAGATTCTGGTATTTGACCAGATCAGAGCAGCTCATTTTCCCTTGATAATAGGGATTCCGTGGTTAAGAAAACATAACCCACACATCAACTGGACAGATAACAAGGTGAACTTTGACTCACAGTTCTGTAAGACCCACTGTATGGAACTTTCCATTCCCGAACCACAGATGTCGGAGCTGAAACAGGAAGACCAATCCACAATCCAGTGATCGTTTCTTCTATCCCTCTACAATATCAGGCATTTGCCGAGGTATTCATGGATGCTATACCCAAGAAGCTGCCCCCGCATAGAGCTGAGGACTGCAGCATCGACTTGATACCAGAAGCCGTGGTTCCTTTCGGACGTATGTATCCCTTATTGCTCCCTGAACGGACTGCCCTTCGAAACTATCTGGATGATAATCTTCAGAATGGACTTATTCAAGAAACAAGGTCCTCCTGTGGGGCCTCTTTGTTCTTTATCCCCAAGAAGGATTCCAAAGAGTTACGTCCGTGTATAGATTATCGAGGCTTGAATAAGGTTACCATCCGTGACAGATATCCCATGCCATTGATTCGGGACATATTAGAAGCGGTACAAGGAGCCGTCTACTTCACGAAGCTTGACCTAAGGGGTGCCTATCACCTGCTGCGTATAAGAAAGGGGGACGAGGGAAGACTGCATTCCGCACCCCCATTGGCTTATATGAATACCGGGTGATGCCATTTGGCCTGGTAAACGCCCCAGCCGTATTCCAAAGGTACATGGATAAGGTGTTTTCCGACATGTTGTTCATAACAGTGGTGGTATACCTAGATGACATCTTAATCTTTTCCAAAGCCCTTGCAGAGCATAGAAGACTTGTCATACAGGTGTTGCAGCGTCTTCAGTCCCACCAGCTACTGATCAAACCGGAAAAGTGTCAATTTGAGGTTACGTCAGTGTCCTACTTAGGATTTATCCTGTCTAAGCAAGGGATAGAGATGGATCCGATCAAGATAAGGGCAATCAGAGACTGGAAAGAACCTACTAATGTAAAGGAGCTACAGAGTTTCCTGGGTTTAGCAAACTTTTATCGAAGATTAATACCCAATTTCTCAAACACCGTGCTTCCTCTAACTTCCTTGTTAAAGAAGGGCTTAAGGTTCGTCTTTTGTGAAGAGCCCAGAAGAGCGTTTATCGCCCTTAAGGAATGCTTTTCTAGGGCACCCATACTGGTCCAACCGGATCAGTCTAAACCATACATTCTGGAAACCGATGCTTCTTTGGGTGCAGTCGGGGCAATCCTACTACAGAAACTAGAAGATGGTGTAGAACATCCTGTGGCCTACTATTCCAAGACCCTGACTACAAGTGAGCGCAATTATTCTGTAATTGAAAGGGAACTTTTAGCAATCAAGTTAGCATGCCAAGAGTGGCGTCATTTATTGCAAGGAGCCGCCCACAGCTTTGACATCAGAACAGACCATCGTAACCTTCGGGTCCTACAACAGATGGAATGCACAAACGCACGCCACGCCCGGTGGGCATATTTTTTCCTGCAGTATGACTTTAACATCACCTATATTCCCGGCACAGAGAATATGAAGGCTGATGCTTTGTCTCGCAGTCTAGGGGAATGCTCAGGTACCTACATGGGACATTAATTGGTCTTCCCAGGACGCAGGATAATTGCATCCTCTCTTTCTTTTCTTCAAGATCTAATACCTGAGTATCAAACAGGCTCTGAACTCCCTTCCTCGGTTGTTCTTGGTAAGGACGGGTTGTATTATCAGGGAGAAGCACTGTTCATTCCCACCAAGAGACTCCAGACTCTTGTCCTCTCTTGGTGCCACGACACCCCACTAACAGGTCATCCAGGAGTCAGAAAGACTTACAACCTGCTACGCAGGGGCTTTTGGTGGCCAGCTCTTCGGAATGATGTGAATCGGTATGTATCTAAGTTTGTGCCTCCAACAAACTTCGAACTGGAAAACCGCTAGGGTTATTGCAGCAACCCTCCTTGCCTGAACGCCCCTGGGAACATATTTCCACAGATTTTATTGTGGATCTTCCCTCATCCGAAAACATGACTGTGATCATGGTGACTGTCGATTCTTTCAGTAAGTTGGCTCACTTCTCCGCCTTCAAACACATTCCTTCAGCCTCTGAGACAGCGGCAGTATTCCTCCGAGATATAGTGCACCTACATGGGTTACCCCGGACAGTGATTTCAGATAGAGGACCTCAATTCATTTCTAAGTTTTGGGCTTCTCTTTGCCAGACTCTGGGGATTCACAGGGCTCTCTCTTCGGGTTATCACCCTCAGAGTAATGGACAGACCGAGAGATTGAACGCCAGTCTGGAACAGTACCTGAGGTGTTTTTGTAGCCCGCAGCAGGGGAATTGGTTTCGTTTCCTTCCGCAAGCAGAGTTTGCCTACAATAATGCTCTGCATACTACCATCCAGATGAGTCCTTTTTTTTGTACTTATGGGTACAATCCCCAACATTTGCCCTGGCTCACCGCCCCTTCCACCAAGATTCCGGCTGTGGCTGAGGTTCTGAAGGACTTACAAGAAGTTCATGAGCTAGCTCAGAAAGTACACCTGAGCAGTCAACAAGCACAAAAGAGATGGGCAGACAAGGGCAGAAGCCTCAATCCTACATGGCAGGTTGGACAATTGGTCTGGTTGTCTACCCGTTTCTTGCCTAGGTGGGTACATTCCGGCAAATTCTCCTCACGGTTCCTCGGGCCGTTCCCCATAGTACAACGGATTAACCCGGTTCCCTTTAAGCTTAGACTCCCTGATTACCTCAGGAGTGTACATCCGGTTTTCATGTCTCCTTACTCAAGGAATACAAGGAAGATCCTTTCCAAAGACCAGTCCACAGGGTACGTGCTCAAGTGAACCCAACACCAGAAGAATACGAAGTGGCCTACTTGGTTGATTCTCGGTACCGCAGGGGTAGGTTACAATACCTGGTACATTGGAACGGTTACCCGTTGGAAGAGAGGTCTTGGGAACCGGTGAGCCATACTCATGCCCCCAGACTGATAAGGAGATTTCACCACTTTCACCTGGGCAAGCCTGGGGGACCCCCGATGAGAAGGGGGTATACTGTCAGGATCGGCAGGTGGAGACTTTGGAAGGGTTGGAGGCAGTGACCTTTTCAGAGTAACGTTCTAGTCCTCATTCAAGATGGCAGCACGCACTATATCTTCCGGCTCGGCCCCTCCAGCCAGTGCGTTGTATCTGTTTACCTCTCGTTACTGCACTCCACTTTTCTGAATCCTTCTCTCGTGATTTCAATTCTGTCATTCTATAGTATCCGTTGCTATCAGTCCTTTCTAACTTCTACGGCTACTCGCTGTATTTTCCCTGCTACTCTACTTCGGTTCGCCTGTTTGTTTTCCTCTTTCCGCTAGCTTAGACTCCATATCTCTATTCACGGCGCCTGCTGTTCTGCATTGCTTTCTCTGATTGTTCTACGCGCGAGCTGCTCTCACGACTTCCATTTCTCCTTCCTACCTTCACGGCGCCTGCCGTTCCGCACTGGTTACTTTCTTCGTTCTGCACGCGAACTGCTCTCGCGACTTCATTTCTCCTTCCTACCTTCACGACGCCTGCCGTTCCGCACTGCTTACTTTCTTCGTTCTGCACGCGAACTGCTCTCGCAACTTCATTTCTCCTTCCTACCTTCACGGCGCCTGCCGTTCCGCACTGCTTCCTTTCTTCGTTCTACACGCGAGCTGCTCTCGCGACTCCCATTTCTGCTCCGTAAATTCGCTGAGCTTGCCTATTCTGCATAGCTGATTTCTTTTTACATACAAGTTTACTTTGTGTTTGTGTACTTTCATTGTGATTCTCAGCATAGGCTCACAGCGCCTGTCTGTTCCTACTTATTTTCTGTTTATGATTCCATCTGTATAGGTTTTCACTTTCCATACCAATTCCCTTGTTGGCTCTAGTGCTATCTCTCTGTATTTTTGGTACTTCCTCCTTTTTTTTATTGGGTTCCATCCTCTTATTTCTTTTGCCCTTCTCATCCCGTTGGATCATCTCAGGACTTTGGTCTTTGGAAACTCAACTTTCCCCACATCTGCAAAGCACCAGAACCAGGGTTTTTTCTGCCTTCCGGCTTTTTCCCTGGGGCGAGGCTGGCCCTCCTGGAGGTCCCCTTGAGCAGGTTCTCATCTCTGTCATGGTGGCCTCTGGAGGGGCCAGACCTTATTTACACGAAAGAAAAGGACGGAAACTAAAGGAAAGTCCGCCCAAAGAAAGAAAGAAGGACAAGAAGAAGCCTGAAACAGCACTTAAGGAATGTACTTCCGAGTATTCAGGTGAGGAGAAGGGGGAACTGGAACCGGAACCTGACATTACCTAAAAGCGTCCCCCTTCCATTAATTAGGCATGAGCTAGGCATTACATCGCTTGAATCCCAAATCAACTGGAGGATGTGCACATTATTTAGAAAGGCGATCCTGGGATTGACCTCTGATAGTCTATTGCCCGTTTTGGCTCAACATCTATTAGCCCAGGAACATGCTTTCTCTAAAATGTGGTGTAATACGGTCTTGAATTCATTAGCTGACGCAAACATCACTCTTGAATTATTACTAACAAATCCAGTGCGAGCGAAACAAAAGCTGTTTGAATATCAATGGATCCAAAATCGTACATCATGTCTTCAGTATAAAGATTTTGATACTCGTGTCTTTGGTATAAAAGCTCTGAATTTTCCCTAACCCTATCTACTAAAGTGCCCAAATTCACATATACGCCATCAATTTTTAAGGCTTCGCTTTAATCTCTGGCCGACAACACAAATCTTAGCCAGACGCAAACTGATTCCTAAAGGTGCAGATTTCTGTCGCTTCTGCATGGACAAATCTCAGCATGAAACCCTGGAACATTGCATTTTATTCTGTCCAATGCTAGCAGGTCAAAGGTCAGTTCACTTCAAAAAATCTAATCTGTCCAAGTTTGCATTTATGTCTACAAGTGAAATTTGGTCTAATATATGTAATTTCCCGGATTTAGCTATACGAGTATCAATCATTAGCTTTCTTGAGGCGATTTTTCCTAGTACAAGGGAGTTACTTTTTGGAGAAGCTCCAACTTAATTAGATTTCATATTTGTAATTTGCTCCTTGTTTGTAGTTGTTTTGACTGGTGTTTAGCTTGCATGTGAAATGAAATGTTTTGTTTTCTTTATGCAAATGATGCTGACCTGTAATGAAAATATTGTTAAATGTTCTCTTAGTTTTGTATTTGAAAGGATGATTTTATTATCCATATCAAATAAAAAAAAAATTAAAAAAAAGATACAGACCCTAACACTCATGAACATAAATCCAATGTTAGACCTGACACATTGTCATATCCTCTCCCTTGTCCACCTTTTGCAAGTTCAGAGCAAACATTTTCCAACCCCTGTAAACATATTTCATTGGGTGCCCTACTTGATAAATTATACATTCCATCAGAAAGACATTCTGCCATTACTCCTAACTAGGGGGAAACCTTCTCAGGGTGGAAAGTTTTCTTCTGCCAATACTTTGTCTGGTCATAACTGTGTGTGCTCAAGGAGTGTTGCATTGAACCCTAAGAATGTAATTTATGGGGAAAGAGCTTCCTGCATTGCTACTAGCATACCATCCTATAGCAGTATGGAGCACCTTAATTCCAATTCGATGCAGCGATTAGTTACTGTGGAGGGATCTAGAGCTTCTAATAGCCCTAATATTCAGACTCCAGAGGCTCATAATGCTTTACTAATGTCTAGTCTCCTGGGTGTCTCTATGTCAATTTGCTTGAACCGTATGAATATCCTGTTCATTTTTGATGAAATTCCCACACTGATGGCAATCTCCTCTGCTGACATTGAGAGAGCGGCCCTCCCAGACAAAAATGATGTGTCACGAGCCGACCGCAATTTACGATCTAAATTAGTAATTGACCTAATTTCTGCAGAAAGTGCAATGTTGCATAACCTAGGGTTCTCAATTGTGAGATGGAAGGAAGAAGGATACGAAATGTTTGTATTGTACATGGTGTGAATGCAGGTGCATGGGAATGCTGAGAGAATGTTGGTGTGCCTGAGAGAATGTTTGTTTGTGAATGCAGGAATGTCTGTCATGAAGGTTCTGGGCGTTGTCATTTTGAGAGGTCTAGCCTGGGTGATGGTACCCAGTGGTTCACTGGTATCATCTTAAGTGTAACTGGAATAAAGCTTGCCTATGGAACCTGACTAATGATTCCAAGGAACTTGCTTTTCTACAGAAACAGTTTGGCTCTATTGACGATAGAGCATCGAACCTACAGGGGCCCAGTAATTTTGGCTCCTGGCGGCGCTGAGGATGAAGTAGTGTCTGCAAGCAGTGATGTTGGAAATGGGAAACTGAAAATACTGTCACCGAATTCTAGAGGGCATGGCCATTTATACACCAAAAGGGCAGTTCTGGACGAACTACGTCAGTCCAATTGTTTAATGCTCCATGAAACTTGGCTCCCTATTATCCCCCCGCTGGATGGGTACAATGTCTTTTTTTCAGTCAGCAAAGTGCGGTGGAATGGGAAAAACATATGGTAGCTTAATCATTGCTTTACGATCTGATCTTTTTGCGGTCTCCCGATCAGTTCTGAACCTTCCATATGGTCTCTTGGTGGTTGAGCCTGAATTCCCTTCCAACTCGTATTACGTCTTACAGATCAACATTTACTGATATAAGGACGTAGGCAAATTGAATGAATTTCTACAGACCATTGTTGATTTGGTGTGTAAATGGAAGGTGAGAAGTTCTCGTCATGTTCTGTTAGTAAGCGACCTGAATGTTAAATGCGTACCCGTCTTGGCTTTTACTCTATTATAAATGTTACTACTCTACTGATAACCAAATATCTAAAGATGGTCTGCAGTGGAGCTCTACACTTGCTTCCTTAAATTTATACTCACTTAATGACCTATTTCAGAATAGTGTCAACTTTCATTACACATGGTTTTGTGGTTCCAGCCAAACCACAATTGATTATATCTTTGTTAACCCCATTTGTATGAGATCTGCTCCAATTTTTTTTATTAATCTTACCCATTCTGAGAGCCACTCTAAACTATCTATTTGCACATTCTGACAATTACATCATGGGCCCTACAGAGTTAAAAGTCTCTGCTCAGGGCAATGCTGTTTGAGGAACTGCTTCAAATGTAGATGGGATGGTTCAGCAGTTCAGAGAATCAATGGCCTGTTCCATGCTTGAATGGAAGATCAAAGTGTTCAATGTGGGAAATTTTGACAACACCATCGACTTTCTAATCTCTGGTGCTACATATAACCTTAAGTCTGCTCAGAACCCAACTCGTAAGAAGCACCTACATTTATACAATGAGGTCTGCCTTAATGCTAATAATGAGTCTCCCAATCCCTTGTGAAGAGCAATTGGCTAAGAGTAAATTAGTTAAACAAAACTATAACATCTACTGTAAACAGCGGCATGCATTTTTGTTACACCAAGATTCGGCATTGATGTTGAGAGCTTTGTCCAAAAAAGAAGTGGGTTTGTTCTGGTTCTTAATTAACAGTGTATCTCTGTCTACATGTATCGCTCAGCTAAATGCAGAAGATGCACCAACCTGGGTTACCTTCTTTTTGAGTATGCATGAACCGGGAAATGTTAAACTTTTAAAATACATTGTTAATTCTAACCATGAAACAACTAAAGAGCAACCTATTAAAATCAATGCAAATATAGTGTTTGATTTAATAACTTCATGTAAACCCTCACGAGTTGTGGGGCCTAATGGGTTGTCAAATGCCATCTTAAAAACTGACCAGAGAAATTGGGCCAATGCTCTCACCATCCTATTTGAGAGTATCATATCCACTAAAACCTATCCTTCGTCATGGCAAATTGCCTTTATTGTTCCCTTAAAGTCTGAGCCTTCGAAATATAACCTTGTTGCTGGATGTTGACAGTAAGATTTTTGAATCCATTCTTCTCCAGAATTTAGAAAAATGGGCTGCTGACTTGTTTAGATTATCTAAATTTCAGACTGGCTTTTGAAAGGCACATTTGGCCCCCTGTATGATATACCTTGGCTATACGATATCTGCTGTGCCTGGTTTTGACAAAGGGAGGCTTGTGCTAAATCAAAAGCCAACAATGTTGCTCTCACAAACCCTGGCATTACATCGGAAATTTGGTTCATTTTCTATCATGCCAGTTTTGAAATTTTACGTAGCAAATGTGGTTCCAAATTAATCTACAGCCAAGAACTATGCTTTAACGTAGCTTTGAGATCGCTGGACTTGCGGGAAGCTAAGATATGGTGAAGAGTTTTGGCGGAACCTACTTGTGTTCGCATAGCCGTTATAAGATTTTAATAAGTATTATTTCTATTCATGTCCAGGTGGAGCCTCTTTAGTTTATTTGGAAGAACACTCTTGCCTATTCGTGATTCCCTTTATGTGAACTTACAGGAGTCCATGAACCTCTCTTCCATCAGGACATGTACCAATCTTGCCAGAGTAATTAAAAACCAATGTGAGATAATTTTACTAAAAATGAACATGATATTGATACCTTGATCCAAAATCCAATCAAGGTAAAAAATCAGCTATACGACTGTGATTGGATCGAGACAAAGAAAAAATTACTTGGTTACACATCCATGTCGCATCTCTCCCACAAACATAAAAGGAGTGGTGAGATCGCCCCATATCTCATCAAATTTCCTGATAGCCATCACAGGAAAAAATGTAACTTTGGATGGAATTTATTGCTAACCAAAAATATTCTCTCACGGGATGGGAAAATTAGGTCTGAAGACTCTGTGCAGGTTTTGTGATCTGTAGGGCATTGTTGAATCCACCAGACATTTGCTTTTGTTTTGCAAAGAGCTAAGTAAAAGAAGGTTTTGATATCTGGACAATATGTTTCCCACTAATCAGTGGGTGCAAGACACGCATATCTGGCACTGATGTTTAAGTGGTAGAGTTAGTTACCTCTGACACTTTAGCCATTGCAGGTATCTTCAAATCCCAAGAACTCTGTGAAAGTCGGCCAAATACCTCTGATTTGACGGCTATAACTGTTAAGTAGTTTGCATTTTCTTTTTAGCATGTTGATTGACCATGTCATGCGATTTTCTGTGATTTCAGTCTCACCTAAAAATTCCAGTGGTAATCTTTGCTATACATGTAAAGTTGAGCGGTTGTTTTTGCAAGTCCTTGTTGAATTAATATCTTGGATTGTTTTGAGTATTATGTTCTGTGAATTTTATCCAAGACTTGAGTCATTATGAATTTTATTTTCACTGATATGACTCATTGTTTTTATCTCTTGTGTTTCATTTTCGGAGTCTGATTTCTTATATTTACTTTTTACTTTTATGTTAATGATTTTGTATAGGACTTTTAAACGATATGCAAACACAAAAAATGAAAAAGAACATTATAATTTAAAACTGCCAAGAAACAGAAATAGAAACAGTTTGTGACTTTACATTTCCAAGCAAGGTCTAGCCCAGAAACTTAGAGGACCATCTCAAAATGTTCATACACTTTATGCTACGAAGATGTTCAGAGGAAATGAGCACCATAAATGTACTTCCGGCACTCATTAATTAGCACAATGCTTCAAACTCTAAGATAATCTTTGAGCACTTCATCATCCACAAATGTCAAAGATTCATTAGCATATGAAACGTTAACACATCAGGTTAGAGAAAATTAAATGCAGGACACAAACCATCTGCTTGGATTAGTCAAGGTTAAATGTCATTGAAGGTATGCACAACTAAAGAATCATTTCCTTGGATACAATAACAGAGAGGGACTATGTAGGTGTAATGTCGTCTCTGCCCTCGTTTGGGGAACTCCATCAATAGCACACCATAAAATCCAAATGCCTTTACATGAACAAACATTTCTCTTAAAACGTGTACACACTAAATTAAGCCTTGCATCACCATAAAATCTCCAATTGATCTGAGTTTTTGGTATGTTGTATAGACAAGTAAGCTCTATCAGAATCATGAAATTATATGTGGTCATCTGGAGATGGCTTGCAAATGGCAAAAATTTGTAAAATCATCGCAAATCATCATAATTTCTTCAACATATCCGTTATGCCTGGACGTGCAGATAGAAAAATATACTTTTTATCAAGATAGCATAGATGAGTCCGAAATTAGAGCACAAAAACAAAATTAGCTTCTCTTTAGAAAAACTAAGTTCCCTCCCATCGTTTTGGTCTGGGGTGGGCTTTGAGGGGAATTTAATGGGATGCCAATGGGACAATTAGGGACAATTAGGGAATATTAGACAAAATTAGGAGTGACATAGACAGAAGGTGAAACTGATGATTGTAGAGAAAGAGAACTAACTCTTAGCAGATGACAGAGCAATGCATTAGGCCTGTCCAAGGAAGGAAGGAAGTATGGAAGGAAGGAAGGAAGGAAGGAAGGAAGGAAGGAAGGAAGGAAGGAAGGAAGGAAGGAAGGAAGGAAGGAAGGAAGGAAGGAAGGAAGGAAGGAAGGAAGGAAGGAAGGAAGGAAGGAAGGAAGGAAGGAAGGAAGGAAGGAAGGAAGAGTCAATTGAATAGGCATAATCATGGTCCCTACCCCATGTTTCAGGGAGGCAGGAAGGAAGGAAGGAAGGAAGGAAGGAAGGAAGGAAGGAAGGAAGGAAGGAAGGAAGGAAGGAAGGAAGGAAGGAAGGAAGGAAGGAAGGAAGGAAGGAAGGAAGGCCCATAGAGTGGTGACCAGCCAGTGCTTGGTGATTTTTCCCAATGAGTCCTCCTGAGTTTAGGATTTGCTGACTGGATGATGCCTGCCTGAATGGGTCCCTACTTTTTTTCCCCCAAAAAACCTGAATTTACATCTGAAAAGGTAAATCAACCCTAATTCCCAAATTGTCCCATTTTGAAAACTGGGTAACATCAGGGAAAATAACAGGACTGGGAATGCAAAGGGGTACACTTTAAAACAGTAGCCCCTCATATAAATGTGCAGTTTTGTAGGTAAGCCCTGCATATTGTGGCATGCTCTCCGCCCCATGCGCAGAGTTGTCATCTGTACATTTAAAATCTGCAGTTATGCAAGGAAACCAACGGACTACATCTTGATAGCATTCCTATCTCTGATCTTCACCCATTTATTGGGATTTTTGTTTTGATTACATAATCTGTAACTGGAACCAAGATGTCCATCCCTCATGTCTGCAAGATGCTGTCTTGCCTGACCCCCCTCTCCCATTGGTTGGCCAGGCCTAGATTGGCCAGTGAGCGTAACCGGGAAGCGGGAGCCGGCACAACAACGAAGGCCCATGACGAAGCCTGCCTGCATTGACATCTTTCCTTCTTTGCTACACGGAGCGTCATTGATCTGCATCTGCTGCCCACGACCTGCCTTCACCTTATCTGACTGAGCGTGCAACTTTGTAGGTAAGCCCTGCATATTGTGGCCTGCTCTTTTCCTGTTGAGCAGAGTTGTCATATGTGCTTTTAAAATATGCAGTTATGCATGGCAACAAATGGACTACATCATGATAGCATTCCTATCTCTGATCTTCACCCATTTATTGGGATTTTCATTTGTATTACATAATCTGTAACTGGAACCTCGGCCCTTCCAAGATGGCCATCCCTCATTTCTGCAAGATGCTGCCTTGCCTGACCCCCTCTCCCATTTGTTGGCCGGGCCTAGATTGGCCAATGAGCACAATCGGGAGGGGGGAGCCGGCACAACAATGAAGGCCCACGACAAAGGCCGTGTCTGCTCCCTGTCCGCTAACAGGATGCACCAGGGCAATTTCCCCTGCCACCGATTATGCCCATTGAATTGACTCTTGCATCTGTGTGTGCTGCCTCCCTGAAACATGGGGTAGGGACCATGATTATGCCTATTCAATTGACTCTTGCATCTGTATGTGCTGCTGCACTGAAACATGGAGTAGGCACCATGATTATGCCCAATGAATTGACTCTTGCATCTTTGTGTGCTGTCGCCCTGCAACATAGGGTAGGCACCATGATTATGCTCATTGAATTGACTATTGCATCTGTGTGCGCTGCTGCTCTGAAACATGGGGTAGGCACCATGTTTATGCCCATTGAATTGACTCTTGCATCTGTGTGTGCTTCCGCCCTGCAACATGAGGTAGGCACCATGATTAGGCCCATTGAATTGACTCTTGCATATGTGTGTACTGCGGCCCCGAAACATGGGGTAGGGACCATGATTATGCCCATGAATTGACTCTTGCATCTGTGTGTGCTTTTGTCCTGCAACATGGGGTAGGGACCATGATTATGCCCATTGAATTGACTCTTGCATCTGTGTGTGCTGCCACCCTGCAACATAGGGTAGGCACCATGATTATGCTCATTGAATTGACTATTGCATTTTTGTGCGCTGCTGCTCTGCAACATGGGGTAGGCACCATGTTTATGCCCATTGAATTGACTCTGGCATCTGTGTGTGCTTCCGCCCTGCAACATGAGGTAGGCACAATGATTAGGCCCATTGAATTGACTCTTGCATCTGTGTGTACTGCGGCCCTGCAATATATGGTGGGCACCATGAGTTTGCCCTTTGAATTTACTCTTGCATCTGTGTGTGCTGACGATCTGCAACATGGGGTAGGCACCAGGATTATGCCCATTGAATTGACTCTTGCATCTGTGTGTTCTGCAGCCTTGCAACATGGGGTAGGCACAATGTTTATGCCCACTGAATTGACTCTGGCATCTGTGTGTGCTGATGCCCTGCAACATGGGGAAGGCACCATGTCTATGCCCATTGAATTGACTCTTGCATCTGTGTGTGCTGCCACCCTGCAACATGGGGCAGTCACCATGGCTATGCCCATTGAATTGACTCTTGCATCTGTGTGTGCTACCGCCCTGCAACATGGGGTAGGCACCATGTTTATGCCCATTGAATTGACTCTTGCATCTGTGTGTGGTGCCGTCCTGCAACATGGGGGAGGCACCATGATTATGCCCATTGAATTGACTCTTGCATCTGTGTATGCTGCCGCCCTGCAACATGCGATAGGCACCATGATTATGCCCATTGAATTGACTCTTGCATCTGTGTGTGCTTCCGCCCTGCAACATGAGGTAGGCACCATGATTAGGCCCATTGAATTGACTCTCGCATCTGTGTGTACTGCGGCCCTTCAATTTATAGTGGGCACCATGAGTATGCCCTTTGAATTTACGCTTGCATCCGTGTGTGCTGCCGCCCTGCAACATGGGATAGGCATCATGATTATGCCCATTGCATTGACTCTTGCATCTGTGTGTGCTGACCCCCTATAACTTGGGGTCAGGCTCTATGACTGTATCCACCTTTACTCTTTTTGCACTTTGTGTCTACTGTATTACTTCTATATATTCCTTCATGAAGTAATCACCATATGCGCTTCCTTTCTGTAACTTGAACCACTGCAACCCTTCTCTTAATTAAAAGCTCCTAGATACCCCTGGGTTTGGTGCGCTATACAAATAAATAAATAAAATCAATTAAAAAAAATACATATATATTTTTTAAATGCAAGGCGAAAGTTTGTCCTTTAAAAGCCTAGTTACTTTGTAGGGAAAACCAAATCCAAATTTGAAATCATTCTGGCTGGAACTATAAAGTGGGATTGCCTTTCTAAACCTAAGTATTATTTGCAAATATAGTTAGTGGTTGAAGCTGGTGTTAAATCACAGTGGGTCATAGTGCAAAGCAAAGAACTGTTGCCCAGATGATATTATCATTTGATGGAGCGAGTCTAGGCCACAGTATAGTCTTGATGTTTGTGCGATGAAACGTATGCTGAAATAACTAATTATATTCATTAAGAACTGTGCAAAGTGCAAATCCATTGTATTCCACTGTCAGTCAATACCTGTGTAGAGACAGGTGTAGTGTGAGAGGGAAACCACACAAACACACACATACTGATAAATGAAATAACAAATCCTTGTTTAATGAAAGCCACATATACATTTCTATAGAGAACTGCACCCACACTTGAATGAACCATAGTTAGATTCGGAGGAAAGTATTTGTGAATGCCAACTTACATCAGCCAATGCAACCAGGTTTCCTTTTTCATGTTAATGGCTTAGCGAATAGCTCTATGTTACCCGGTCCTTACCTATATGTCAAGTGGTCTCTACATAGGTAATACATTCACTCCCTGCCATGTACCATGGGGAATTGGCGCATAGATTTGAATGTAAGTAATGTCAGATTTTCTGGGACCATACTTGGCTTGATGTCAGAGAAAATAAAATGCTTTAACCCTGTGTGCCTTATTTGAAATATTCCATTACAAAGATAATAATGTTCATAGTGGAAACCCATGTTTAGTTGAATGTTAATATTTTTAGCATTTATTAGAATATAGCAGATTTATCTGAGGATTGTTGTGGCTGAAGGTGGATGCCTTTCTGGATTTATGAAAGGGAGATTCATATATGCAGGCAACATTTCATTTTGGTTTAAATAATAAATAAGACTTATATATGGGGTTATTCTGTGCAGTAGTTATTTAAATATTTGATGGAGAAGGCAGTGTTTTTAGAAATGAAACAGCCACCATCTTGTTTTTCTCTTGTTGCAAGAGATAACAGCGGCTATAGCCGAGGATAACGGGAAAAGAAAAGCAATTGAAAAGCTATTTGCAGGTTAAAACAATTGCAAATGAGTTTAGTTTACATGTGGGGAGGTTCCTGGAGGACACCTAATGGAATTTGGGAGGTATAGGAGGTCCAAGGACAGAGTTTGAAACACAAAACCTTGTGTAACCGCGGCTATAGCCTCAAATAGCGGACATATCAAAGCAAACTGTGTCACAGAAACAGCGTGTGATGTGGGAGGAAAGGGAGAGGGCAGGGGAGGTAATGATACCATCTGGAGAGTGGAGGGGTTCTGTCATAGATGAGGGGGGCACTTGGTGAGAGCCTGGGTGGCAGGAAGTCATTTTTTTGGATGCTGGTTTTTCTGATATTTATGGCTATATCCGAGGCTATAAAGAACTACAGATAATTGTGGGTAAGAGTAGTTGTGTGTGCACGGCTATACATTTTGGGGTATCTGTGTTTTATGTCTTTTTAAAAGTTATTTTCATAGGTATAGTGACATCTGTGGTAAAAAATCACTATCCATTGCCAAAGGCCATGGTCAGTGATGCTGTGGGTATTTGGGAGTCTTATCTATTTTGGCTGTGTGTTTTCCGACTTTCTTACATGTGAGACTGGAGAAAAACTGAAGACATTTTAAAAATAAATCTACATAAAAAGTAACTACCCTACACTAGTTTTAGGAGCCCCATACACTATATTTCAGCCTGTGTATTGTCCCCCATGCTATTATATCGTGTGTAATTGTACATACCACATGTATCCCCATCTAGTTTACTGTCATGTATTGTACTGTGCTTTCTTTATCTACCTTACATAATTACATGAGCAGTCTTTTACTGAATTGATCTTTTAACTTCTATTGTATTATAAAATCTGAAGTGAGCATCAACCATATAACTAAGAATTTGAATCTGTGGTTATAAAAAAAGTCAATGAACTCTAACCGTGGTTATATTTGTTTAAAGAAATTGGGTATTATTGTATTGTATTTGTGTATTTATATGTGATAAGTAGTCTTCAAAAGGACTGTTTTGGAGTACATTGAGTGCAGTATTTTAGCACATTTGGAGTACTCTTTTGATGTAATGAAGGAACACTGCATTTCCTTCATCGGTTAGGTGTACTTCATCATGTCAATAGAAACTGGGTATGTAAAACTGTTTCTCGTTGTTTGAAGTCCATAATTCGTTGTGGTCTCTTATGAATGCTAAAACTACTTTATCATCATCCACTTTAAATATCTCCATGAGCAATCATCTATTGTATTGACACCTTTTAAGTACCATTGTATCACTACTGTCTCTTTTGTCATTTTTATTCCATACTTTGATATTTCTTTTTTAAATGTAATAATCGCCGGTTATAGAGCACACATCCATTGCGCAGCATTGTTACCTGCAGTTGAAAGTGGCTCCCTGTGCTATATACCGGCAAATGGCACATTGAGCATTTGTGGACGTGCCTTAGCCGCTGGTGTTAACAGCCGAACTTGCTTTTCTATAACCATGGCTATAAGAAGTACGTACGTGGATGCATGAATGCTTTTTAGCCTTTACATTTGTTGTTTTGATAGATGCGGCTACTTTTATAGCCGCGTGGAGTGGACCATACATTTTCGGTGCAATATTCATGTTTGTATGTGGATGATAGAGGTAAGAATTTTATCTGTGTGTGTTATTTTTGTGTGCTTAGGTGTTTTAATTGGCTAGTGTTAATGTTGCAAATTTATACTTGTTTGTGATAGATTGCAGTTAATATGTGTCGGCCATTTTATTAGTTTTATTACAATTAAGTCCTCTTTTTCTGCTTTTGATTTTGGAAACTATGAAGCCCACTATTGTGTCTACTTTTTCAATTTTGACTGCAGAACTCACATTGTGCATTTCATGCTATCTGTGACAAATTATGATTGTCATTAATCAGTTGTTTGTCATTGGTTTCTTGAAAGTTTTATTTCATAATCTGTTGATAATGTGTCTTTTTTGGTATATTTCTGTGTTCGTTAACAATGAAGTGGCCCTGCTCTATATGTAGAAAATGGGTGGGAATAATTGTTGGAAGTTGTTTATTATGAAAGAAAATATTTTTCAGTGAGGTGCATGACACAGAATCACTAAGAATACTTCCTGCATTGAAAATAAAATAATGATCACAGAGCAGTAGAAATGGGATTTTATGAGTCATGGTGTGTATTAAAGTGCTTTTGGGGCAGCTCTGAAAATGTGTGTGCATTAAAATGATTTTATTTTGCTGAAGTGGGGTGATCTGAAAATGTGTGTGGCTTAAAAAGATATGTTTTGCTGTAGTGTCTTACGGTGTGGTTATCTACAAGAGAAAATACATTGTCCTCATTTGTTTGTAATTTTGTGAAACCTAGTGTTTAATTTCATGGAAAATATGTTTGACTGTTTTTATTTTTAAATATGCACTCATAAAAAACATAGGAATTATATTAATTGTAAAAACTTCTATTATGTAAAAAAGAAATTGAATGGTTTTTCTGGTGCAAATGGCCTCAATAAAAGCACTTTGGGTTCAGTAATGCAATTTTAGTCCACAAATAATATTTGAAGTATGGGTTTGTTGTGCTTACTCTTTTTATGATTTTGTTTCTGTTTGTATTTTTGTAAAATAAGGGGAAACAAAACGTGCCACTGAATTTTTGTGTATAAATTAGAGGTTGAAAAGGTTTGGGATGGTTTATTGGAAGCTTCCATCTGCAGTAGCTTACAATAGGAAACACAGTGAATGTTTTTATTGTCATTCTTACTCCGATACTACTTGACACAGAAATACTGGCAGCTGTCAGTGACAGTTTTCTGGGCACACTGATTCTTCCATGTAGTTAAGACAAATGTTTAGCATACCCTTGCACATCTTCATAACTTTCTTTCATTGCTTTTTTCCCTTTGTGCTGAGCAGGTCTCCTGTAAGGTTTGATCAAGTGATTTGAAAATTCCCCAAGAAAGCGACAATGTGCAATGCAACTTAGACTTATCCCTGGTGTTTATTTTATTTATATGTTCAAATATGTCAGCCTTCGATGTTGGTAGCTGGCTCAAAATAGGATCTATTTATACTATGATGGCCCTTTTTCTTTCTGTTGTGATTGTACTGTTGGTATTATGCAATAGACATATGGCTTTTGGGGCCCATTTTGTGAGAACCGTAGGCTCTATGCTCATCCCTTTTCTCTTTTACTTTATCAGCCAGGTAGAACATGTTTGAAATTGGTCCCAACATGTCTAGTAATTTATCTTGGTATGATTTTCAAGATGCATCAAGCTTTTTTGATGTGTTTAGTATACATGTCCATGCAGGTGAGCATTATTTTGTTTTTTTTAGATGTGTTAGCCATTCATTTTGGCAGAAGTGTTCTGGGACACTCATTCCGTAGTTTGTTTCTGGCTTTTTTGGCTTGTGGTGCAAGAGGTGATGGCTGAAAAGTTTGGAATGACTTCTAACCTCTGGCATTGATATGGGCAAACCTCCAGACCCTCGTTATTCACCTGCCAAGCCATTACAAAAGGGGAAAGACCATGTGCAAATCAGGCTTGGTGCCACCCCAAAATCGGCAGTCCAGCCCCAACTGCATGGTCACATCACTTCTGCATGAGACTAAATGCACCGAAAACATGTTGCGGCCTTGTTTGGCCCCATCAGTGAGGATTAGCTTGGGTCTCTAGGCCCAGCGGGCACAGGACCCACATCTGGATATTCCCGTCCCACTCGGGGTGACAAAGCAAAAACAAAGAGGTGATGGCTGGAAGGTTTGGAAATAATCTTAACCTCTGACATTTCTCTGAGCAACCCATCCAGACCATTGTTCTTTGACTGCGAAGCCATTATAAAAGGGGAAAGACCATATGTAAATCAGGATTGGTTCCTTCCCAAAAAGGGCAGTGGTGCTCTCAACCCTCTCATCAGGTATGCCACTCTTTTAATTGGTGGCTTCCAACTTTCAGGACCAACTTTTCAGTTATGGATCAAAGACACTTAATTTATCTTTTCAATACAGTGTGTGTTAAAAAAGACTAAATATCCTAATGTATTTCATTATAGCTGCGGTTATCTACTGTGGATGCCATGTGTAAAACTCCCTAGTTGTTGCTGCATTTAGCCGTGCATGCATCCTTGGTAGCCGTGGCTATAAAACCGTTTAAAAGAAAACATATGTACATTTATCTGTGGCCAGTAGTCTTGTAAAGAATTATTTTAGGATACATTGAGTGTAGTCTTCGTACACAGTTATTGTAACACTTTAATAATGTTCTATTTATCAACAGTACATATAAATGTAAACACATTTTTTGTAAAAGTTAAGTAAATAAACAGTTTTTTAAGAACGGGTTCATTTGGGGGAATGTAATTGGACAATTTCGTTTTATTTTGCTTTCTACACATGAAACATTGTTTTCATTAGCTCAATTGTCTGTATTATTAATTAGAATTATGTATGAAATAAGAAAACCCTTGAAATTCAAGGAAAAACAGTTAGTTGCTGGGATGTTAAGGAGAGCAATACATTGTAAAAATAAATCTTTAAATTCAAGGAAAAAACTTTAGTTGCAGGGACATTAAGATGAGAATTTAAAGCAACAGAACACCTGAAATTCAGCTAAAGCCATCTTAACTTCGTGCCCCCTGTTGTGCACCCTATGACCACAATGATGACATCACAGATCACAAGTTAAGGTGGATCTAGCTGAATTTCAGGGGGTTTGTTGCATTAAAGTCTCACCTTAACGTCCCTGCAACTAAGGTTTTGCCTTGAATATATATATTTATTTCTTTTATTATGTTTATAGCTCAAAGAACTTTATCATTACATACAAATAACATAAATTACATATGAATAAGAGTGTACGTACTATTACAAATGTAAGTGCACTGTTAAGGCCATTCACTTATACAGGTAAGACATTCAATTCCGAAAATGTTTAACAATTCTTATTAATGTCTACCTTTACAAGTTAAACAGTCATACAAACAGACAGACCAAAACAGAAAACATATATGCAAATCAATATAATATGTATCTGTGTCCAGATTCATCTAAATCAACTTTCTTATTTGCATAATTGGCTAAACCTGAGTCGTATTCAGTTCATACAATATATAACCATCTCCGGTTCCATCTCCGGTTCCAGAAGCACCTCAAGACCTTCCTCTTTGTTTCTGCCTTCACTCTCCCTCTCCCCTGCTGATCTGTTCTATCCTGGCACCGTGCTCATAGCCACCCTATGTTCTCCGGGCCCAGGTTCCTGCTCACCCTGCCACCCTCCCGCACTGCCTCTGGGCCACCCCGTGCACTGGGGTCTATATCTGTACCCACAGAGGCCCCCCTTTTTCTTCCTGAATTTATCTGACATATCCTGTCTGCTGCCTTATACTCAGCACTTGCCACTTGCTGGCTGCACTACCACTTTTGTTCCGTTTATTATTTATTTACTATTATTTATTCTGTTCTCGTTTTGCCCCGCACTTTCCACTTCTCCCCCTTCCTTGCACGTTTCCCCTCCCTCTCCCCTTGCATTTGTGCGTTCTCAATGTCACTGGGCCTAGTAAGATCGTTGTTTTTGTTCTCCCCTGTTCCCCTTCCTTGCCTTGTCATGCTCTGAAACACTTGTGTATGAGCGCAATAGAAATAAAATATCCAATCAATTCAATAAGCAAATTAGTAAGGCTACGGCCTTATAGTCCAGACTATTGCGAGTATGTACCTTTACCTATTTGTTTTCAAAACTCTTCCAACCTTTCCCTGCTTGAGAACTTTGTTCCAAACATTGAAAAGAGCAATAGGCATAGCTTTATGTCCGTTGTTCAAGCAATATTGCCGAAAGGACTCGCTCTTGATGCTGTTTACTTCATTGACATATGAGCCATGTTCTTTACACTGTAATAGAATATGCTGGGCTGTCTCCAGTTTGCCTTGTATGCCACATGAGCGGTAGTACCTCCCATCTTCTGGAATACCCTGATCTGGTCCTGTGCTAACTATTACTGGTATTGTGCTGATTCTGAGTAGTAGGATGAATCTATGCAGTTCTGTTGAGGCACAAAGATGCATATGGCCTTGCAGGTTTTTTGTAACTATGAACGATTTGATCTACTATTGTGCGGTAGCTAACAAGACTAGTGAGTTGGTCATAATGAGGGCACCAATCCCATTGTTCAAGCTTACAGGTAGATTTTTTAGTCAACTCTTGCAGGCTGTCTTCCCATATTGGCTTCAAAGCTCGCCAGTGTGAGAGATGTCACCGTATTAGGGGTATTCGAAAGAGGCTGCCTTCCCAGTAGGCTTAAAAGTGGGCAGACTGGGGACTTACAGGATTTTATATATAGAAAAATTCCCCTTTTCATTGCCATTGCGGATAGTGATGTAAGGTCCAGTTCTAAGTGCATAATTTCAACCGGAACGTTTGGTCCAAGCACCAACATTTTCCACCAGTATCTGCTGTGAAGCACGCCTAAACAAGCTAGATCCTTCATACTGAATGCTTTTAGTCAGTGTAATACGGAAGTGCAAAACACATTGTTTATACACTGTAAGTATAACTTGTAAACTGAAGCCATAAACTGCTTTCACAAAAAGATACATCATACTCAACTTCACTGCTGCCTTACGTTTTCTTGCTTCCATTAATACAGCGTAATCAGTCTTGTGGTAAACTCTACTCCTAGGTATTTATAGCTATGGACCCACTCTACTGTCTTCCCATCTATAACCAAGTTTGGGATAGGTACACGTTTATTAACTTGGTTTTCTCAAATTTCAGTATGAGGCCATGTTCCAGAGCGTAGTGTTTCATAGCTCTTTTGAGGCCAGAGAAAATGTAGTTGAATATGATGAGATCATCTCCGTAGGAGAGACAAGAGACCACTGTTCCCATGAACATAGGGGGGCAGGTGTGCACCAATTCTAATGCTTTGGGTAGTTCTGCTACATATATATTAAATAACAATGGGGCAAGTGAGCACCCTTGTTTTACCCCTCTATGTGTTCTCACTGGCACAGACACCAAGCCCCTGTTGTCCAGCCTAAGTTGCACTATGCGGTTCTCATTTATGCCCATAGTAGCCAAAAGCAGGTCCTTAGGATATCCCAGACAGTTCACTTTGGCCCAGAGCTTACCCCAGACTTTACCCCTGTTAACTGTATCAAATGCAGCCCGGAGGTCTATCATGACCACATAAAGGCCAGGTTGGTCTTTGCTGTAAGCCGTTTTAGTAAGTGCATCAAACAGCCAGAGACAGAGGGCCGTACCTGAGCCAGCACGGGAACCCATAGAAGAGATTACTCATATATTGTTCAGTCATTCTTGCTCCCCAATTGCACAGATTTTGTGGGATAAAGTCTTGGAAGTAAACATGCTCAACATTTTCCAGAGCTTACATGAGTCCCCAGTGCTGGCAATAGAGATGAGGTATTGCCATTGTGCATTTCTGCCTGACAGTATGAGCATATCTATCTATATATATATATATATATATATATATATATATATATATATATATATAGTCATTGAAAAAAACATTGTTAAAGGGACATTATGGTTCAGTAGCACTAATAAAAACCTATGAAATTCAGTGAACAAACATGGTTAAAGGAACATTATGGCTACAAGTAAAACCGAAAACCCCCAGAAATTTGCCAGTTATGGCAAGCTAAGCAACGATAACTCGTGCCACCACCATGCACTGCTAAAACTAACACCCAGGACATCAAAGATGACATGTCCACGGATGGAATGTCAAATCCTAAGGGAGAGGGTGGAATAAAAGAAAATGGTTATTTATTCTTCAGTGTTGGCTCTGAAAAGAACATTTGTTTTTTGTTTTTTTGGGGGGTTTGTTAACAAACAACTTGTTTTTCCTTTTCTTGCTTTTATGTACAGCAGTAATGTACCCTCTACATCTTCCCTTCCTATTTCCTTACAGGAACTGTTTCAATGCATTCCTAACATTGTAAAGAAAAATCGCATTTCAGACATCTGAACTCCATCTTCACAAAAGAAATCACACCAGCAGACCTTATTTTGTTATTCTCGGAAAATGGCATTACTGCAGCATATAAAAAAGCAGGTACAGCTTTATTTACAAGCTGCAGTGATTCTTCCATTTGTACACTGAAAAGGTTTACACATCTCCATGTTTGCCTCTGATTTATTTGAGAAAAAATTATCTTTGCAGCAGGAAACAGTTCCATTAGACTTTTGAAAAAATCCTTCAGGACAACCTGTAAATACATTGCAGTCACATACCCCAAACTGTGCCCGCCACAATGCAAAACTGTAATGTCTGGACAGACATTTAAAGTGTGCCAGCTTGACCAGATCAACCCATAAACAGCATGCCACAAAACGGCAACTTGTTGCAATTCAGTACTTTCCCAGATGCCATGATTTTCAGCATACACCTTCAATGACTGGATTGAAGAATCTCCCAAAATCCATATACTATGCCTCCTCAAAGACATAGCAATAGCCATCTTCAGTACTCTCACTAAACTAATCTGCTGCCACCCTCTCTTCCTGTACACCACACCCAGGAAACTTGATTATCTGATTCCCCGATGTCTGCGGACACCACGACTGTCCGCAGTCTCTTCAGTCCCCTTTCCATGCCAGGCATCCTCAAAAGACCTGGATGTGGCACATGCCGACCAAGGATTACTGTGGTGTCTGCAGACAGAACGTCCAATTGAAGGGGAGTTGGGAGGTTTACACTCAATTAGCACAGAGCAGCCCTTTTACCCTTTATTTTAGGGGCACTTTCATGTAAGTTACAAAATATATATGTACATTTATAGCAGCACTGTGTGTAACCTTTTTCAACAAAAAAAGCAGATGCAAGATAGTTAGAATACACCAAAAGGTATGAAAGTAAAGTCTATTGTAGTAACAATATGTCAACAGGTATCTAACCAATTTAATCTTTCCCTTAACAACACACTTCAAAGAAAAATACTATCACACTTACACTGACATAATTGTAGTATTTTCTTTTATCCTCTATGATTTTTTTCCAAATAATTATTCATGTCAATACAACAGCAGTGTGTCACGCACTATTGTTGTACCAAACTTAGTGCATAGAATGTACTGTTTATAAGGGTCTCAAAAAGTAAATGTATATGTAAATCCTGCTGAACAATACTGTTTTTTTCACAGAACAATCCAGAGATTCCAGCTTCACTATTGTATACAGATAAGTAACCGTACCAGATATAAACAAATACATATTCCATAAGCACTATCCTCAACTGTACTACATTCATAAATACCATATACTGTCTACTCCCCTCCCTACAGTACCTATAATGACTATACACACATTACTATAATGGTTGTGTCCAGTGACCAGATAACCACCACAATATAGTGAAACCATGTAACAAGTACATAACAAAACTTGCCCTTGAACCGCTGTCATTAAAATGATGTGTCCAGACATCAGCATTAACCGTGGACAGCGTGGCACCTGCCTGCCCTTTTTCCACCTATAAAAACTGCCCCAAATCATATTCGTTCCACTCCCCAACCATTTGCAGGCCCTATGTAGGCCACCAAATAAGCTAAAATCTGTTTTCCAGACTTTTTCCCCACTGCACTATCCGAGGACACCGGCAGTTGTCCGCGAATGCAACATGGAGGCCATTTCAAATGTTTTCATGCACGTCATGTTTTTCACCATCCAATCAGCGGACGCGTCTGATGTCCGCGGACATCATGTCATCCCCTGATTGGGCTGGAGGCCTGTCCGTGGACCAGATAGGGAAGTGAGTCCGCAGAGCAAACCCAGATATCACACAATTTTTTAACATACCTTTTGCCCATTTTTCAAATTACTAACGGACAGAGTTACACCAAATTTTCAAAAGAACACTTTAAAGGCCATGCCATCATTTCTGCTGCAAATTTGGTGAAAATCCATCCAGGGCTTTGAGCTATTGGCATGAGAATTTTTTTTTCTATTGTGTCTATTAGGAAAACCACAAATTCTGGGACACCCCTATAACCTTGCTCCACTGGACGAAACCTCACCAAACTTTGCAGAATCCGAGGTTGCCATATACTTTTTTTGCAATTTTGGTGAGTGTTCGTCTACGAGGTGTGGGTGTCATAAGCCGCCCAAAAAAGTGCTCCTCCTATGAGTTGAGCAACTTAACCATACATACAGGGCTGCTACCACAGGCCATGTAATAAATCTATACCATATTTGAGTGGACGTCATGGAAAAGCTGGAGATTGATTTGGTTTAAGTTGCTTTCATTTATTTAAATACATTTCGATTTGTGGACTCATTACTGTCTGTTATTTGCCCGGAATTGCGGGGTGGAATTGTGTAAGTGGGAGCATTAGATTGGTAGGCCACATGTGCATGAGCCAATATTAAAATATATTACAAAATACACAACATATCTCATATCTGATTTTAAATCAACATCATGTGAAATGGACCATATCAGAAGTCTAAATAAGCCTATGCTTGAACAGAATGTCTCATCAAGGTCAATTGAAACCAGGTTTTTACTTGATAGCAGGATGTCAAGGATGTTCATTATATCTGTCTGGATTACCTTTCCCTGACCTGTTGCCATACCCGATTGAGCCTGCTGAGTTCAAAATAATAAGGACCTCTTTCTTTCATACAGTTTTGATTAATTTCCTCTGCACCAAGGTCAGGTTAAGGGTCCACGGCTTTTCATCTTCCTAGCTGCTCTTACTTTGGAAAAGGGGCATTGCCTGATTGGCACAATTGAAGGTCTAATTGCATCTACTTTCTAGTTGTGCCATTTTCCAATTTTCTTTCAAACGTTGGTTTTCAAATCATACCATGGGGTTTTAATCTGAACATCTGTGGTTGTCCTTTCAAGTATATCCATGTCTTCATATCCCTCATCATCTTTAGCTTAGATGCCAATTACCTTTTCCACTTCCCAAGGTCTCTGCGAATGAATAAGGACCCATCACATGCATTCTACTTCCTCGTCGAATGAGCTGGTGTTCAAAATGCATAGAACATCAAGTCAGCTTTCAGGCCTCTGGAGAAATGTCCATTATTCTAGTCCTTATGCTAACAGTATTATTCCTAATATATGCCCTTATTTCATCAAGCATGAATCACAGGTCAAGTTTTTTATGTACGCGTCTTCCGTTTGTTCAATCTTGTGCTTGTGAGAATAGCATAGTTCTTTTTGTAGATAAAACAAAAGGAACAGTTAGTCACTGACCTTATAAGTCAGGGAAAACATGCTAATTGATTTGGCTAAAATATCAGTGTTGACGCCGAAGGTTTGGTCTCGCCTGAGTCTAGGTTTATTTTATCCCGTTATGTCTCCAAAAGCACAGTTCCACAACACCTTGGGTGCTTGTGGGGCTGGCAATGACAAGCAACTGCACAGATAGATCTGAAGCTCCTTAACACCTCCTCAGTTGCCGTTCTAAAGTGCTATGCCATAAGGGCAAACAGAACAATTCTCTTTGAATTTTACTGAGCAAAACTAGCAGGGAGATAGCAGAGTACTGTACACTGGCAGTGGAATTACAATATGTAGATAGATGTGGGATGTTCTGCTAGCGTGTTCAGATAGTGAGGGGGTAGGCAAGGTGGATGCGATATTGCTTAATGGGGTGTCCATAAACCTTCTCTAAATGTCTACAGAATTGCATGATTTATGCAGCAAGGCTAATGTGTGGAAAAATGTCGTCCCAGAGCCTGCAAAGCATACTTGGCAGTGGCTTTGTTTCTGTTGTCTTCCTTCTTGCTTATTTTAATTACCAGCCTTGCCTTTCAGTGGTTTCTGATGCAGCATGGGCATCTCCTCAAAATGGTGATCTTTTGTAATAAGTAGGGTTGTGTTTTGGTTGTCGTTGCCTTGTATGTGCAATACAGAAGGGACAGGCAATATAAATCTAGTACGATGGGCGCTATTTTACCATAGTTACCAATTCTTTGAGGAGGTGAGCAGCTGCATTAATTATACTATTCAGCAGTGGTCATGTGTTTTTGTTGGGTACATTGGTTAGTGCATTTCTGCATTCTAGATGAGAGAAAACGAGTGCCTGGAAGAAATCTGCACCTGGGAGAATGATGCCAGTCAACTCCAGGATGTCTAATGTTTTCTTGTCAATGAGCTGGTTGAGAAAAGGTCAATGTCAATGTTCAATCCATATGATTTGTTTTTTGTTGATGAATTGGGGTCTGACGATGTCTAAATTCATGCTTGTGGCCAACTGATGAGTCTGGAGCTGCCCGTGGAGCTGTCCGTGGTTGTTATTGGCATTGGGGATCAGCTTGGTCTTGGTAGGATTCAGTTCCAGGCAAATATTTGCTATTCATGTTTGGAATAAGACTGATGAATTATTCTTTTCCAATTTTGAATGGTTTCCTTCCACAAGAGAGTTATTCCACAAACCAATAGATTGTGGGGATAGTTTAATACCATTAATCAGAATAGTTTTTCTTATTTAACCACTGGCATTCACAGCCAGGCCTGACAAGATTTGGTTCTGTGAGGAGAAGGGGGGAAGGATGCTGAGAGAGAAGGCGATTTTGGCAACAAGTCCCTTAAGTATGGCACTGGTCTAGGATAGCTCTATCCCATCTCCAGGTCACCCTTCTCTTAATTATGAGAAGTAAGCCCTAAACATGCAAGTACATGGTGTTTTTACAGAGTGTTGGGGACAAAGTGACTTCTGCTCTGCAGGAGTACAAAGATGAGTATTTTTATTTATTGCATTTGTTATACGCCCAAATCCTTGGGTATCACGCCATAGGTTACAGAAGGTTTGATTTATGTTTATGTTTATGTTTATTGAGTTTATATAGCTCTATTACACCAAAACGCTTTACAGAATAACAACAGATACAATAATGAATGAAGCATAATATCAAACATGAAATAAACCAGTAGTACACTACTTAGAACAATTTACTCAGAGGGGGGACGTGGATGGAGAGAGGGGAAGGGAGGGCAGGGTGACCTCCTACGCACTATGGTGGTTACCTAATCCAATTTGAGGCCATCGGGAGGAGAAGGGAAAGGAAGGAGTGGGTAAGGTAGGGAAGGAAAGTCAGGGGGAGTGTAGAAGAAGGGCTTTCAGGGAGGAGCGGAAAGATAGGTAAGTGGTGATTTCTCTGGTTACAAAAGATAAGGAAAATTTTCTCTGGTTACAAACAGGAGAAAGTTGCGAGAATCATGAAACACATACAGCATGGTAACGAAATTAATCATCATAAGAAATTAAAGTAATTGAGAAGGGTGCACACAGTAGAAGGGAGGGTATCTTACATAGGGGACGTGAAGGCAGGCATAGTTCCTAGTGGCATAATGGTCGAATGGGTAACAGTTGGGATTAGTATTTATTGAAGAGCCAAGTCTTTAGGATTTTTTTAATTTGGAGTGAAATTGTTCATTTCTCAGGGCTACTGGGAGGGCATTCCAGGTTTTTGGTGCTTGGACCGGGAAGCTACTGCCTCCTGACCTCGTGAGTTTGAATCGTATGATTCGGAGTTGGGAGTTATTGTTAGATCTCCAGGTTCTTGTTGAGGAATAGTGTATTACTGTGTTATTGAGGTACGCAGGGGCTTTCATGGCTAGGCATTCATGTGTAATACAGAGCCTTTTGAATAGCATTCTTGCTTTGATGGGCAGCCAGTGCACCTCTCTTCTTGTGTTGGAAATACGGTCAGACTTTTTGATGCCAAGAGCTGCTCTCAGGGCTTTCTTTTGCAGGAGTTGGAGTTTTGCTCATTTGGATTTTGACGCGCCTAGTAATAATACATTAAAGTAATCTAATTTAGACAAGATTAGGGCCCGGCCGAGCGTGATGCAGTTTTGTGATGTCAGCAATTGTCGACTCAGCGCTGTAAGCTTGGTGGTGTAAGCAGTGGAAGTGGAGAGAGTCTTAATGTGTTTTGTTATGGCTAAGGAGCCTACTCAGACCACATGCTTCTATAAAATCAAGAGTGAACACAATCATAAAGGGAAAACAGACACAGTTAAGAGATATACCTCGTTTGTATGTTGTGGTAACGTGGGCCAGGAATGTGATTCAGTAGCAACCCAAACAGCAAAGTACAACAGTGCAAAATGAAGGGAATGTCCAATCAAGGTTCTATAAAAAATATATTTACTTCAATTAAACACATCATCTGCAATAATAACCAAATTTGATAAAAACTACAAACACCCACCCCTGTAGAAATAACAGAATATTCTGTTAGTAAGATGCCAATAGTAAGATACAGATGCAGCCGCTTGGCTGTTACTGCAGCTGTCAAGAGGGGACCTGCAACCTGAACCTGATCTGTGCCAATGGAGAGCAGGTGCTGCAAATCACACCACTGATTCAGCAGGAAACAAGTGTGCACTTTGCTCTTGGCATGGAGCTTATGAAAGGGGGAACTGGTTGGCAAGTGACCCTTTCAGAGGCTAAATTACAGTATCATTTTATTCATGAATACAAATAAATATCCACACCCTTGCAAGATGGCAAATCCGCACAGTGTTAGACTGAGCATTGTTTTTGGTGAGCTTTGCCCATTGCCTATGACCGAAAGACCAACAGCTTAGTATTATTGCTACGTAGATTGGGGGAACGGTCAATTAGATCTAATAGTTGACTCAAGTGATTCCCAGACAACGAAATGTGTACATTAGAACCCTCTAGGGGAAAATGATGGTGCCCGGTGTTTAGCAACACAGGCCATGTTGAAAAGGGGCCTTTTCACGAGAAGCTTATTAATGCCAGAGTGGGTGTTTGGTTCATGACATTGAGTTGAGGACCCTTTGGGTAGTTGCTCATCAGGATCTCAGGGGGACACCTAAGTGTTTGAGAATTGGTGACATGGGATGAGTGTTCTCCCTTAGATATTAGTCTGTCATTGGAGTGCAACACCGATACTCTAGATTAGAAGATAACAGGTCCATCAAGCATTATGATTATTAGGTTCCAAAGGTGTATGACGGTGCCATGGCAATGAGCAATCAACCAATCAACACGTGCTTAGTGCACTGCATAACATGCCTCCGATAACTGAAATATGAAATCAATGAAAGTGCTGAATTCTGTCCCAAGGTTGCATTTTCTGTGCTGGTTTGTGTGAAGCAGCATTTTTAAGTGCACTTGCAGTTGTCCTGTTAGAGGTCAAGGCGTTATCTCTGTTCCTGTAGAGCTCCTGGAGAGTGCACCCACAGTGGGAATTCCCTGCCCCACCGTGGACAGTCAGAGGTTTAGGAAGACAGCCTTGTCTGGTGTTATTGTCTATCATCCATCAATGTTGTACCACTAGAGAGGACAACATAAAAATAAATGATTGGGTGTTATGAAGTCCCCTGTCTTTGGTTAGCCGATGAGACTGTGGTAACCTTGCAGGCTGGGTGCCAACACTCACTCCGTCACGTAGGGTCGAGAGGTAGAATAAAAAAGTTTCCCTGGATTCCCCTGCTCACATCTAACTCTGGTGTTCATCCCATTAGTATAATCATCCTCTTAAAACCCATTATTTACATCTACTTGCCAACAGCCCTGTTGTTTAGGAATGATTAGAGGAGCTGTGGTGCCTTCCCCAACAAAAGGCCTGACCCAACAATAGATTTATGTTCTCCATTAATGTCTTAGGAATGAGATTCACTGGCTTTGGGCACAAGGTTGACCACTAGACTAATGAAAGCGGGATCTGTGACCGAACATTCAGCAGCCGTGTGCTCCAAACATCTACAAGCAACACAAAGGTAACACTACTTCCCTGTTAAATGGAGTGCAAGTTATTTTCCTTGGAGGAAGAGAATCGGGCCGCAAGATTGGAGAGACACTGCACGTTACCAGGGTGTGTCATTGAGGCACCAAGTCGCCTCAGTGGTGAACAGGGCGATCTGAAACGCAGGATGGTGAAAGCCCTGTTTGATTGTTTGCTCTGCCTAGTGATGCTGTGAGATGCATGAATAACCACAATCACTGCAGAAATAAGTTTACATTTTAGTAACCAATCCTGCCTGGCTGTAACTGTACAGCACTTGCAAACATAATGGGGCATGCATGGGGGCCTGAGTTCCAGCTTGGCAGGAGCATGCAAGGGGGCTATAATTCAACCTGTGTGGTGGATCTTGAGAGCAGAGCATTAGCAATGCAATGACAACATGTGAACAAGGAGCTGTGCTGTGCAAGGGATGAGAAAGCTAGAGGGAGCAAGAGAGGATAGGAATGATATACAAAAGAGAGAGTGAGCAGGAAGAGCAACGAGAGGTGGAGGGAGCAACCAGGGCAGAAGAGATAGGAGAGAGAGAGCAGGAGGAGGTAAAGCAGAACATGATGGTAACAAGTGAAGTGACTAAAAGTGGAGGAACAATGTTGGAGGGAAGTGGAATTAGCACAACAGGAAAGGTTGACCAAGAAGGGTGAGTAGTTAAAACAGGTTTGGATAGAGGGGAGAATAGTGTAGAACACATTTGGAGGGGAGAGCAATAGAAAGATGGGTATAGAACAGGAACACCTACTGCCAGGAGAAGTCAGAGCTCGTAAAAGAGAAATAAGAAAGTGTAAGGAACAAGAAGATAAAGAGGAGAAAAGATACAAGTGTGGAAAGCCAGAAGCACCCAGAGAAGAAGAAAATGCACCAGTGGGAGAAGAGAGGAGGCTTGACTCATTGCAAGTTGTTTAGGAAGTGAACGGAATCGCAGAAGACAATTCAGAAAGGGGAGTAGGCTCAGTGATTTGGGAAATATAAGTATTTATTTGCCATGTTTCCTGGCAATGGCTGTGGCTGTCAGCTTTTACTATTCAGTGGCGCATACACAAAGGTCCTCAAACCCAGGGAGATCAGGCGTAGTTTGATTGTGGCAAGCCCAGAGACAATGCAAAGCCCCAAAAGTCCATCAGGTGGAGTGAACTACATCGAGAATATTAGGCATCCTGAACACACGAAATAAGCGACAAAAACCAACCAAGTCAAGATATTCAGGGAACACTTAAAAAAAACCATTGACTGCGAGTGACTTGTTCATCCACAGGCCTAAGGAAGTGAGAGTCAGACTGAGGAACTACAGTGCTTAGGCAAGCAGGGGATGCACCTTTTAGTTCTATCGAAAAGCCCTCATTCATTTGCCGAGATCACTTCAAGAAATGCATTGGTTTGTGTTGTAGAAAGCATTATTTCTTGTGTCATTTGTCATCTGTAAATCCCTTGCATTGTGCAATACTTGATACAGGTCACGTGTAATAGTTGGTGCACCTTACGGTAATCCCTGGAATTAAGAGCTATGTCTAGAAATTAAATGATGAACATCCTATGTCTTTTCAACATAAGGCGTGGTTCCAATGCTGGCACCATCCAGTGTTAATGCGTTGCGTTGTTCTCGAGCTACGTCTGCGTTATAGTATACCCAGATTCCTTTTGTACTCTACTCCTGTTAACAGGTCAGCGCAGTAGTTGTGGCACTTAAAAAATGATGGATGCATGAGGAGTTAGAAGACTGCTGTGGCAGTTCTTTTTGTAGAGAGACTATTTTTTAATTTTTATTTTGCCAAATTGAGAAAAATATCCCCTGTAAACTGTGTGGGCTTTCCAGATTGTGCGAGGATACAGATTAGGTTCATTCCTGTAGAACATTCATCCTATAATCCTATAATCATGAACCTTAGTGATAGGGAATTATCGCTGCTGATGCGTATGCAAAAGAAATAGTGTATAATCCTGCACCTTCTTCGTATTGTGATATCCTTACCATTGACCGATAGGCTACTCCAAAACTGTTATACATATTGAAGGAGTTGTATCCTTATCGTTAAAAATTGCTTATAGAATGCTACACAATACAGTGGCCCTCATTACGTGGTAGTAGGTAAGAGATTACCGGCACCAGTAAGGGTGCCGGTGCCGGTAATCCCTTACCTCCATATTCCCAGGTCCCTTAGCAGGTCCCTTCCTTAACGCCTGGTCTGCCCAGGTGTTAAGGACGGGACTCGCTAAGGGACTTCAGAGCTAATAACGGTACCGCAAATTGCGCTACCGTTATTAGATACTTCTCAGAATGGTTCTCAGAACGGGAATTTACCGGGTCCTCCAAGGTTGAAATGACCTGGTAAGTACCCATTCTGAGAACCTGGACCCAGTATGCGGTAAGGGGTTAGCCATGGTGCTAATGAGAGGAGCATCAGGTGACTTTATCACGTTCCTTTTCTATAATCCTAATATCTGCCATCTGCACCACTTCTTTACTCCTCCTCTGATCCTCAGCTCCCTTGGTGCCATGCCACATGCTTTCTACCCACGGTTTAACCCCACTTGATTTGGGGCTCACTTCTACCATTTGTCTTGGGCTATGCATGTCCTCTTGTTCCTTCCTGTTCTTGTTAGCTACCACTTTGTTAGCACTTTTTTTTCTTTCTCCTCCTCCTGATATCTTTCTCCAATAAGTTATTGCTGTTTTCCTCTTTCAACCTACATATGTCTTCCTTCTTCTACCTTCTGATTTCTTCCCCCTGTCACCTTCTCATGTCCCCCGCTTGCCACCCCCTAAGGTCTCTTTATCCGGCACCTTATATTTCCCTAGTACAATCTCCCAATACATGTGAATAGAATAGCTCATGTCCTTTGGTTCTGGCTGGGAATTAGTCAGACACGAACAAACGATTTTGCCACATTTTCAACAAGAATAACATTTTGCCATCGGTTTCTTGGACCCAGTCCTTCCAGGCCAACTCATTGGTGAATCTGCTATGGCTGGTATCCACTGCTTGGCCCTCTGCACCTTGGTGGACATGTGAAGGGCACACTCTAGGATTGCTTTTTGGAGTTAGTTATCTGGCTACTGTGACTGGGAAAGTAAGGAATTAAGGTACTATTCCAGAATCAGTTTCTCTTTTATTTCTGCAATGCTTCATTTAACTACACATTGGCCCTCATTACGAGGTGGGCGGTAAGGGATTAACAGCGCCGGTAAAGGTGCCAGTGCCGTTAACTCCATACTGCCCTATTACAAGGTCCACTCGCGGGAACCGCTATGGACGTCTGGTTTTACCAGACGTCCTTAGCGGGTCCTGCGAGCACCCAGCAAGCTAATAACGGGCCTGTCATTAATGGGCCCGTTGTTAGCATGCTCCCCATTCCCATTGAGCCCTATGGGAGCTCAAATGGGAATGGGGATGGTCTGGGTCCGTGTTCCCTGAATGGGGAAACACCGGGCCCTCCAAGGTCGGAATGGCCCGGTATTTCCCCATTCAGGACACACGGACCCAGACCCGGGTTTGAAGGCAGCCATGCCCTTATTAAGGGCATGGCTACCTGCAAACTCGTAATGAGGCCCATCGTTTGTAGGACATCTGTCAGAGTATTTCTGACATGAATATAAGAACTCACATTTGCTACCATTGATATTTTGGATCTCTCTTTAGTCCCTCCAGAAAGCCATCTCAAGTATTGTATTCTGGTTGTCCCTCTGCATTCACGATGTGATATGTGGTCTCAAGAACTCCTGTCAAGAGGGGTGAGATATAAAGGGGCCAGCAGAAATGTTCCCACTTATCTAATTCTGCAATCTTCTTAAAGTTTTATAAGAAGGCCTGCTCATACTAGCCTGGGGAATATCATTATAACAAGGGTGAGACTTACATCTGATTCTGTAATTGGCCTTGATATGATATGGCATTTATAATGCGTCTATACACAAGTGTGTCAAGGCGCGACGAGGCAAGGGAGGGGAAACGGAGGGAAGACAGAGCCAACAATCCTACTAGGCCCGGTGATATTGAAATTGCGCAAGTGCAGGGGAGGTGGAAGGGGAAAAAGGCAGGGGGAAAGAGGAAGGGTCAGTGCAGTACATAGGATAAAAGTGAAATAAAGACAATAAATAAAAGTGCAGCCTGCTGGTGGCAAGTGCAATGGTAAGTGCAGAATCAGGTGTCAAGTACTAGTGGGGGCTGTATGTATACAGAAAAAGTCCCAGAGTGCAAGGGTTGACAGGGGAGAAGTGCAGGTGTGCAACTGGCGGGTAGGGGACCTGGGCCCAAGATCAGAAGGTGGCCAGGTAACCAGTTGTACAGGAGGTCCCAAACATGGCCTGCACCCCAGCCCCCTAGTTCGAGGTACCAGCAACATATTTGTCAAGGTTTGTGACGTATGAGGAACAAATGAGCCAACAGAGAGCAGCTGTGGGATTCTGCCCAGGGCCCATCAGAAGAGCAATGCCTGTTGAAGTGCCTATAACTAGACAACCTTGGGCAGCCCGGTACCCACTGAGATAACCGTACCAGCAGTTAACACGAAACGAAGACTACTTGCAGACTGTCCCCGAAGAAGCACATAGAGCCATAATGTAAGGAGAGTGGTGACGACACACAGGCCCGGACAGACTCACAGATGAATGAATCAACATATTAAGGATGACACACAAGATGAAAGTTATGAATAATGGGGCGACAGACTTAAAAGAAGAAACAACATTGCAGCACAAAGAATGTAACCATGAAGGAAGGATGATTACACGTAACTGACGAAAATGCCTGTAAATAGGCTTAGAACGCAAGAATCCAAGGAAACGGTACTGCTTGCAATGCTTTGTAGAAGAATAGAGCGGCAATTGCAAATTATATATCTACCTCAATGAAGCACACTATTCAAGTGCAACTCCATTTTGTGAAAGCAGAATTAAGCCCAGGCTGCAAGGGGCTAAAAAGGCCAGGATTCATATTCCAGCTAAAGCCAAATGAAAGAGCGGAATCGAAACTCAGTAAGAAGTAGCTCATGCCTGGGAATTCGAGGTCAACTCCAAGAAGGGGGGAGAGCGGCAAGAATCGAAACTTCAGAGCATAGCAGCCAGCCAGTGAAGGTCAAGATAAGGAGGCCCCAGGCAGGTGGCGAGGCTACGGAAGAATCAAATACACGAAAAGAAGGAAAATGAAGCAGATTCACGGTGAACAGACACGTGACCAGCCAAGGGCGAAGAGGTACCAACATCTGATGTCACCTAGAACCCGAGGATGCCATAACTTTTCCTGATAAGAAGCTACAGTTTCGCGGCCATCCTCAGCCAACTAATTGACACATAGCTCTGAAGTACTGATTGATGGAAGGGAGGCAGGGTGAATCTTGGGGCACAAGGCACCTGGGTGTCCATTCGGCATGCTGCTAATTAAAGTGGAGATTTATGCCATGGGGTGGAACTCACCCAATCACAATAGACCAAATAATCTAGGGTCCTATAGCTGTATAACCAATAAGACGTTGTACTTGTAGTGACGGCTATCACGAGTGATGTGGAGGGATGGAGCATAGACGCCCACCCGATAAGAGTTATCCAATCCTCACGCTCTGTTACCATATACAGATATAGCACCTATACTTAAGTTACCTTTTCCGACCAATAGAATTGCATGACAAGCTTAAGAGTGGTCCACGTCAATGAGGACGAGAATTTGCTATAAAAGTTACTGTTTGCATGAAGAACTTGGGAGTTGAAGCGAGACAGGCGATCGCATCACTGTTGATTACCAATTGTTTCCCCGTTTTTTGTACTTGTCATTAAACGGACTTCACATTGCCAAACCATTGACTTGTCCTTATTGATTGGTATCGGAGTAAGAGAATCCTGCACCCCATCCTCCTCAAGGTGCAGCTATCTCGTTTTAAGGTGCCGGAGGGCGAGCACTGAATCTCATGGGCCCGTTCAGAGGTTGCTCCGCCCTCCAGTGCACTTGGTAGCGACGAAGATGGTTTTGACCATCAATTAATGAACATCGATTAGTGTTAAGACACCTATTAACCGACGACACCAAGTAACTCTAGGTCTTCTGCAATATCACGAGTCCTTCGCCATTCGGCTGAGTAGACTGAGAAGCTTCCCGTGGACAATGATAGTGTAAATCCATAAAAACTGCAGTGGGTCTGAAGGAACCTGCCTTACAGAGCATAACCCTTCTCATTCCTACAGGCAGCCAATAGGATGAAAAGACCGGAGAGGCGGTAACGGAGGGGCGGTGATCCCAATGTTCCAGAGAGGAACCATGTGAGCGGTGAGTGAGAGAAAAGATTCAATACTTTGGCAAAAGCCTTGTAGGCATTAGAACAAGTAAGGGAAAGGGTAACGGAGGGTGGCGGAAAAAAGCAAAATAGTTAGAAGTAGAAAAGACTGAATATATATAAGGGGATAATGACTCGAGTATAATAGAGAACATAGTGGTTACTGGGATAGAAACCCGAGAGAAAACAGTGGTTACGGGGATAGACACCCAAGAGAAAACAGTGGTTACCGGGACAGACACCCAAGAGAAAACAGGGGATACCAGGAAGGACACCTGAGATAAAAAAAAGTAAGAGGATTCGCCTTGTTCCTGCGCTTTAGTATATCGGTCAGAAGAACGTGAACTCAGAGCCTACAGAAGAGGGGATGATGAGGATACGACCACGTTTAAAGACGTCGTAAAGGAAGTTTGTTTAAACCCCATGTCGGGGTATTTATTAGAAGGCAGAGATGTATGTGTCCAGCTGGTGTCTGTCTAGTCTGTCAAGTGTCTATTGTACGTCTTCTGTTGCATGTCACATATAAAGAATTGTGTATCATTGATTGGTTGAAACAAAGTTTCGGGTTTTACGTGATTCTGTAACTAAGAGGGAATCGCACATGGACTGATGTTCTTGAGTAAATTGATTATATAAAATGTTGGCGGTCATATTGTTGGGAGTACTGAAAGTGCATGAAAATATTGTTGGAAATAGAATTCAAGCATGGAGGATATTAGACCAATCGCCCACTTATGTAAGCAGTTGCCTAAACATGCACCCAAGCTTAAGAAATATAGCACCAAGTGGGTTAAGGGTACCGCCCACAAGATGTTTATGCTGTGGCCACAGAACGGGTCCTTATCGAAAGCCATTTTACAACATATGAAAATGCCATGCCACATATACATGGCAAGAAACTAGAGAAACGCCTTGCTGTTCTGGAACTTTGGAAAATGTTTGAACAGGCAAAGGAGGAAGAGCCTCCCGCAGACTGGATATTAAACATATGCACGGAGGGGGGTGAGATGCCTACCGCACCACCAGCCCCGCCTGAGCCAGAGATTGAGGGAAGTAAGTCAGAGGGACTCTACCTGCTAAAAGAGCTTAAAGCAGCCACAGGGTATAGCAACCCCGCATATGAGTCACCTACTTGCAGTAGTGACGAAAGTAAGGGGAAGGATCAGGAAAGTAATCCTACCTCCGCAATCCCAAGGGACAAGGAGAGACGCGATGAGGAAAGGAAGCATCAGGCACAAATTAGTGCACCTCTCGATAAAGAGAGAGAGGGAAAGAAACGGAAAGGAAGTGAAGATAGAACTGACGAGATAGCATTCGCAAAAGATAAATGGATGGGAGGGCAGATATTGTTGAAACTTGATGGTAAAGGAAGTGATGATGTGGGACCGAGAGAGAGGTCTGATGAGGTACAGAGAAGGGAAAAGGAGAAAGAAAAGGAAATAAGGGATAAAAGAATAAAAAGGAAAGATAGGCTGAGGCGGGAACAGCTATATCACGAATAGCAAGAAAAACTGCTCGATCGCAAACAGAAAGCAGCCTACGACCAGTACAGACAGAATCAGGGAAGTTTAGAAGGAGAGCAAAGAGTACGTGAAAAGAGAATAAGGAGTCGGGAAGATGAGGAAGTTAGAAGGTCAAACAAACGTAGAAATGAAAGGAGAAGAGAAGATAAGACTAGAGAAGAAGCGAGGAAGCGCAAGGAAGTTGATGATGATACGGAACGTAAGCGTAGACAGAGGGCACGCGATCTCGAATATTTGAAGCAGGAAGTTAAAAAACCTAATCCTGTTGTAGAATGGGAAGATATCGAAGAATTCTTTCCTGCGTACGACTCAGTACCAGGCTCGAGTAGGGCAAATATCAAAGATGACTTCGACACCAGAAGCATCGGGGAAACAATCGATAAAATATATTATGAAATATATTTATATAAATGGGGTTGGAGCTTCCATCCCACGGGGAAAGGGAAGATGAGCGCTTGGAAAGCACTCAGTTATATGACACAGAGGATGTCACCCGAAGTATTGGGAGCAGGAGACTGTCCCTGGACAGGCTAGAAATTAGTATGAATAACGAAGATGCAAGGAGTTGTGTGAATTCGGAACAATCAATGTCTGACTCCGGAGGGGAAATGGAGGACGAGACGAATGAAGATGTTAGACGGCGTGAAAAGCGACTCCCAAGGGACCAAGGGGTATGGTGGTCAGACGCTAGCGAGTCTGCATCCAGGACATCAGAGTCTGCCGTGCAGCCTAACCGACGTGTGGAAACACCCCACGGTCAGAGGGGGGCATCAGCACCAGCATACATAGACAGATTGAGGACATTGCCAGGCAGACGGCGATGCGGGAAGGAAGACGGCACATTCCTATTCCAGCTGCTAGAAAAAGGGAGAATAAGACCACAATATATTCCATGGCCTCACATGGATCGAGAGACTCTGAAAAACAAGCTTCCAATGCTGACATCGGGAGCCGGAAAGTGGATACACAAGTTCGAAAAAATGACAGGGGGTGTCACGTTAGCTATAGGGGACATTAAGGGCCTCTTGATCGTAATACTTGGTGAAAGAGCAGACAATGTGTGGAAACGAGCAGGGTACCCTAGTGTAACCATAACTAACACTACCCATGATGGAGCACCATTTAATAACTGTAAAGCAGCAGTGTGGAAAGCACTACGAGTGCTGTACCCAGACACTTCCGATGGGGGCGCTATAATGACTCGGAAAATGAAGGAGTCAGAAGATCTGTTGATTTATATCCAGAATTTCCAAGACGAGTGAGTGTTCGAAACGCATGAATCGTGGACGAAATCTATCCCTGTATTCTACCATATATTGTGTCAAGGGTTGCCAGAACCGGTGCAGAAACAGCTCAAGAAATTGGTAGGAGTAGAAGCTAAACCATGGGCCAAAATACAGTTGACTATTGCACATTACTGTAGATTGTTGCAAGAAAAGAATCGGAAAAAGGAGGCAACTCGTAAGGGTGAGGAAGCAAAGCTGGTGCAATAGAAATTATCAAAGTATGCTCTCGAGGGAGCCATGCTGACAAGCCCAGCTGAACCAAACGTACAACAGGCAACTAACTCGCAGAAAAACAACCAGGGTAACGTGGGATTATACCCGAGGGGAAGGGGATTTAGAGGAAGAGGATGGCAGAGTAATCAGGGAGGGTTTCAAATTAATCTGGGAGGTTTCCAGAGTAATCAAGGAGACTTTCAAAATGCGCAGATGGGCAGTCCAGATATGTCCACCGGACAGATAGCCCGACCACCACCAGTATGTTGGCTGTGTGGTATAACTGGGCATGTGGCGCGCTCGTGCAGAAGCCAAGGCACATGGTAAAATGAACAAGGAATGGGAGCAGGCATGGTGAATCCGACTGCTATCCCACAACAGGACAGTGCACAAAATCACACAGTGCAGCTGCAAGCACCAGGCCTGCAGCAAGGTGCACAGCAAGGGGCTCAACCCTCAAACATGGGCAACCTGCCACAAGAACAATCCCAACAGGCACCAACGTAAATGTCTCAGGGCACAAACTCCGGAAGGGGAGGCAACCCTGGGAATGGAGAAAATCCACAAGCATACAGTGGACCGAACCTATATATGAACTAGGACAGCTCACTGGGAACTCTGATGTGCTCTATCCTATCAGTGATACCAGACCCTAACAAGGAACCAAGGGTGAATGTCATCATAGGGGGGAAAGAATATTCCGTCTTAGTTGACAAGGGTGCAACTCGCTCGTGCATACGAGAAGGCAAGTTGTCCTTGTCCGGCCAGGCCATAGAAAATCAGAGTTTTACAGGAGCTCACAGTAGAGTTCCCTTTACGGACTCTCTCCCCGTCTCCGTAGGAGACTGTGAAATGAATGTGCCGTTATTGTATTCATGTCAATCCCCAGTAAACATCTTGAGTCTAGACTTAATGACAAAATTAAATATGACGATCTCCAGGAATGTATTATTCAAACGTGTGCGAATTTATCAGAGCATACTCAGGACACGTAGCCATGAGAGCAATACCGTTAGAACCAGAAGTCTTTGCATATGGCACATGGCATACGTGTGCTTATGGCAGTATTGCCAGGTCTTGCAGATAGGACCATGAGAAACCCTGACAAGTTTTTATTCAGACCAAGAATACCTATGCATGAAGAAGGGGGACAAGTATTTCCCTTGACGATACATATTGCAGCAGTACGAGGGAAAGTAGCAAAGGTCGAATCGTTCGATGACGAAGGCAGACAATGGTGTGCGATTATCGCCATTGAAGAAGGATATCGAATGACTGATGTCGCCGATGATGATCTGTTCGAAGAACACCCGGATTTAGAACAGACGAGGGTGGAAGTAAGTCTCATATTCTGGGTCAAAAAGATCAAATGAGAAGTGCCACAGAGAATGATGTTGGCGCTGATCCGCCCCGCATACTTTGATGACGATATGCACAGGTGCCTGTCTCAGTATGGACTACAGGGCCCTATGACGTAGGCCTCCTGAAAGGGGCGGGGGAAGTGAAAATTAAACTGAAACCAGCAGCAATTTTACAAAAGGTGCAACAGTATCCCATGTCCAGAGAAGCGGATGAAGGGATCGTGAAGATAATTGCTGCCATGATGGACCAGGGCATCCTAGTGACGTCAAAATCACCCTGTAATACAGTGATTTATCCCGTCAAGAAATTAAAGGGAGGGTCTTGGCATTTAATCCAAGATTTAAGAGCATTAAACAATATTGTTGAAGCCCTCTATTCCTTAATCCAGCTACAATTCTATGTAACATACTGACTGAGGCGAAATATTTCACGGTGATTGACTTGAAAAATGCTATTTTCTCAATCCCGCTGCACCATGACTCACAAGATCTAACGTCATTCACGTTCAGACAAATGCGTCTGAAAAGCACGAGGTTGCCACAGGGGTATTGTGAATCCCCGTCCATCTTCAACAGAGTCCTGCAAATGGACCTAAGCAACATTGCAGTAGACAGTGTTGTCTTGCAGTATGTGGAGGACATTCTAATCTGCAGCACCACTGAAGAACAATGCAGGCACGACTCTATCCAGCTACTGACTACACTGGCTGAGAAGGGATATAAGGTTGACAAGGAAAAGCTACAATACTGTCAACTAGAGGTGCTGTACATAGGCCAGTTAATTTCACATGAAGGGAAAAAGTTCACCCCAGAAAGGGCGAAAGCTATTATGAACACGGCTAAGCTACTCACGATAAAGCAAATGCAGAGCTTCCTAGGCCTGTGCAAGTATGTTAGAGCATGGGTCTTCCACTACAGCTCGTATACCAAGCCCTTACTCCATGCCCTGAAAAGGCCCGAATGACAAAGGAACAAATTGAATGGACTGAGGCAATGGACAAAGGGTTTGCAGAACTCAAGAGAGCTATTTGTACGGCTCCAGTTCTCAGGATTCCTAATTATGCAGAGGAATTCTACCTGTTCTTGCACACAGATGGCAGAGTTATGAGGGCAGTGCACACCCAAAGAACCTCGTTGGGGTACAAGCCCGTGGCGTATTACAGTGGGAATCTGGACCCAGTAATGAGAGGCCATTTCCCATACAAACAAAGCTTAGATGCCACAGCGTTCACCATAAAGAAGGCGACAACCATTGTGATTGGATCCTCCATGACGTTATACGTCGAGCACTCATTATTCGCCATCTTAGAGAAACCAAAAGGAACATTGACATCTCAGAGAGCTTCTGCATATGAAGTGATCATATCTAATCCATCGATCAAAATAGTTCAATGTAAAACAGTAAACCCAGGTACGTTCATAGCTGAACCTGTCACTGAAGGAGAGCCGATACATAACTGTGCAAAATATGAAGAATTCTGTGACGAAATCCCCAGGGTGAAAGAAAATGCCCTGGTGGATGGTGAGGCCATTTTCATCGAACCCCTTCTTCGAGAATCGACCAAGAAGACGGTCAAAGATATACAGGCGTTGCCATAATGAAACAGATGGCAAACAGAGAATTTCGAGTATTCGTCAGTGCACGAATACCATCTCTCTATTCAACACAGGCTGCAGAACTATTGACGTTGATACTCGCCATTGAGAATCACGCAGATCAGGAAGTAACGGTGTACAGCGACTCCACCTGTGTAACGTCAACAGTGCATGCAGGTTTAGTGCGCTGGAAAAAGAGGGGCTACCTCCAAGAGGAAGGCATGCCAGTGCAACATGCAGCCCTATTGGACAGGCTGATAAAGGCACTACAGCTCCCACTGGGCATATCGGTCATGAAATACGCCACCCATACTCACAGGACAGATTTTGTGTCGTGTGGAAATCACGCAGCAGACACAGAAGCCAAGCGTATGGCATCCAAGAGTGAAACGATCATGGAAGTAGAAGTGGCACGCTCCCATGAACGAATGATGGTAGCTCGAGCCACACCAGAGGCCAATAGTAATATGGGGCAGACTCAACTGATGGAGATTCAAGGAGAGGCACCGCAGGACGAAAAGTACCTGTGGAAGCGTTGAGGGTGTTCCTTAAACCCCTCTGATGGATTGTGGCGGCAAGACAGCACTGGTAAACCAGTAATGCCTGTAGCCTTACTAAAAATAGCATTGGAACAGCTGCATTACCCATTTCACATGACAAAAGAGAATCTAGCTGCAACACTCGCAGAAGACTGGTTTATACTGAATTTAGCGGAGCATGTTGCATTCTTCATTGTGAACTGCATAATCTACCAGCAATTCACCGCCGGGCACACATTAAAGGTAGTGAGATGAGTCATCCCTCGGCCAAATGGACCTTTTCAGCACTTACATATCGACTATGTCGACATGATTCAAGTGTGTAATGGGTACAGGTACTTAATTGTAGTGGTGTGTCCATTCTCTAGATGTATAGAAGCAGGTCCCTGTACACACCCAGACTCAACCTGTGCTGCCAAATTCCTGGTGAGGGAAGTGTTCCCTAGATGGGGGGTTTGTGAGGTGATGAGGTCAAACAATGGGGCTCATTTTGTAAACTCTGTCTTTGAGCGGATTAGCTTGCTGCTTGGTATAAAGCACAAGTTCTCGTCGGCGTATCATCCGGAAGGTAATGGGATTTGTGAGAGGCTCAATGGCTTGTTAAAGGAAAGGATAGCCAAGTTGACGCTTAATCTAAAGAGGCGATGGCTGCACTGTCTACCACTGGCATTGTATTCTCTTCGGAACCAACCAGGCTCCTACCATCATCTTACGCCGCACGAGATAGTCACGGGAAGGAGAATGAACACCCCTCTTACCCCTTGAGGTAGAGCTAGATGTAGTGCTCAGGCAACCAGAGAGGTCTTGGGAACCGATCTGCAGGAATACCTGAACTGCATGACATCAAGCCTTCATATCATTTCAGACCAACTACAGCGACGACGAAAAGGGTGCAGCACAACACAAGGCACAGCGGGAGATGCTGAAACAGACACAGTTCAAGGTCTATGTGCGCCTCTCATCTTCCCTGGAGATGCCGTGTTGGTAAAGAACCACATCAGAAAAAGGTGGGACGAGCCAAGATTCAACGGCCCGTTCATCGTAGAGGACTGCACTCCGTCAGCCGTTAAACTGCAGGGCAGGAGAGCATGGGTCTTCCTGAATGACATTAAATCCTGTACTGGAGAGATCCCTCTAGCTGCACCCCACCACAAAGAAATCACAGACAACGGGGAAGAACCTCAGCACGTGCAGACAAGATCCATGATGAGGAAGAAGGACTCATGAGCAGCAAAAGTCAAGAAAAGGAACTCCTTTGCAAGCTGTGGCTTAAAACTGGACATTTCCGCCGAACAAAAGGGGAATAAAGACATAATACGGACACTCTGTGTATCATAGTTGCAGGGTGTAGAAGAACGAAACGGGGTTAAGGGTTTAAAATGGACACTCTCTGCATCATAGTTGCAGGGTGAAGAAGAGAATTGTGCATCAAAGACACAACACATTGATAATACAAACTTTTGAATCAAGCCATACTTAAGCATTGTTGGAAATAAGACTCTGATAGACTGTGAGAAAAAACTTTTCATTTAAGAGCATAAAACAGTGTCCGGAGGCAACCAACACCAAGGCCCTCATTAGGACCCTGGCGCTATGTGTTTAACGGCGCCGTAAAAGGCTGCGGCGCCGTTAAACACTTAGCGCCTTACTACGAGGTCCTTTTGCGGGACCCGACCTGAATGGCTGGTCTAGACCAGCCGTTAAAGTAGGGACCCGCAAAGGGACCTTGGTGCTAAGTACGGTACCGCAATTTGCGGTACCATACTTAGCGCCTTCCCCATCCCATTGAGCCCTATGGGGCAAAATTGGGAATGGGGAAGGGCCAATGTTCAATGGGGAATTACCTCCCCGCCAACCTTGGAATGGGGTGGTAATTCCCCATTGAACATTGGCAGACTCGTTACGATACCGGCACCAACCATGGTGCTAATAGCGCCATGGTTTAGCGCCAGTATCGTAATGAGGGCCCAAGACTTTGATTCACAGAACTTATGGTATCTCCCAGCAGAAATCTCAGATGGGATGTACTCACCTACTTCCAGTAAGTGGTAATATCATATCCATCACTTGCAGGGAGAGTCACCAGTGTCACAGACTTTGTTCAAGATCCTGCCAACAATAAGGTCATCCAGCAACTACTGACTGTCATTGCGGAAGCTTTCGCTGAGTTACCCGAACACAGTGATAAAGACACAAATGCTTCCACCACAGGTGACCATAGATGAACTCACGTATACGCTTTTCTTTTGAACCATAGAGGAATGCCCAGGACTCATCGGGAGAACCACAGACACACTCACATACATTAGGGAACCAAGAAACACTGAACATTTGAACCAGCTGTGGATCAAGCTAAACTACCTTGTCACAATCCACGCAGCAGGAAAGTGTAGAGACTGTTCACGGCAAAAGAAAGGCCTGTGATCCAGAACCCAGCAAAGCAGGACCATTTCCCTGTCACCCGAGGACAGCCGCCTGGCGCACAATGTCCTGTTCCGTCTAGTAACTGACTTTCCAGAAATGTTGGGGAGACCTGACGAGGTTGACGACATCACCTTCATCAGAGATCCAGCTAATGTCGCAAACATGGGAACACTCCTCCATGGAATAATGCTCCAAGTGGAGCTGTCCAACTTTCAAAGAGAATATCTAAGGAGATTCCACTGAAACCGCCCGCCGAGGGACAGATCGAAACCAAGGCAGCTCTTCATCTTTCCGCCGAGGGACAGATCCAAGTGACAGAGACAATGTTCTTCATCTTTTCGCCGAGGGACAGATCCAAGTGACAGAGACACTGTTCTTCATCTTTCCGCCGAGGGACAGGTCCACGTGACAGAGACACTGTTCTTCATCTTTCTGCCTAGGGACAGATCGAGAGAGCAGAGACGAGAACTCCACCGTTTTATTTTGTATTCTTATCTTTTATTTTTTTATCTTTTGACTCTGATTTTGACTGATTGCCATTTTTCCACTTTTACAATTAACAGGATCCAGCATGTCTTCAGGACTGAAGCAAATTCGGGGGGTGGACTGGGAATTGGCCTATTTTGAATATGCATAATGAACGTGCCTCACCAAAGGTGTTAGTCTAATATTTTTCCATAGTCTAGCAAGGGAACTGTGTCCCATAACCAGAGACAATCGCCACCCGTAAGAGGGGGGACACTTACGAAGCACAAGACACTTTATGTTGCAAACTTCTCGAGAAACAATGACGGAGTAAGTGAAAAGAATTAAACACTGATATTGACATGATTGAGATGGGGGCCCAGAACAGTAGCCTGGTTATCCCACAAACAAAATGGGCGTCCCCACTTCCCTGGAAGAAAATGCTGCAAATTGTCATTCTGCACGATTATGTGTATATGCATAGTGATTATTATTGTTTTTCTGTCATTAACTATCAGAACCGCATTCTTTATTGGTGCACGAAGTGCTCCAGTTTCAGTGCACCTACCAGTTAACATACTCATGAATCCCACGAAAGCACCCAGACCCTATATAGTCATTCCGGTTCCAAGAAAATCTGATTGTAAGGTAAACAAACTAGGATTAAATGTAATTAGCAGTGATTCAGACACACGTGAGGTAACGAATGAAGAGAAAAGCTGGAGAAAAGGTCAGCACGGAGTGAATGAAAATATTGCACTGACCACTACACGCACACACACACTGAATGCACACAAACAAGGCCAAGTGTCAACGGCTACAGAACCTAGAACAAAGACAACAGAAAGCACGAGACTGCTTACCGAACAACCAATCCCTGAAAATAATAAAGGTGCCCGGGAAGAAGCAAATGAAAGGACGACTAAAGAAGATATAGCAAAAGCCCTCAAGAAAACAGAAGCGGCTACGAGAGAATTTACTGCAAGGACACACATGCTGATAGATCATTTATTCCCGGTTACAGCAAAAGAAACTACATGAGGAGCTGAAAAATAAAACTGCAGAGACTAGAGTGATAAGCATATCAGTACCAACAAAAATGACAAACACCAGGCCCACGATGCAGCCTTACGTTGCGCTGATGCCAAACGGATTGTGGGTAAAGGTACTCTACGAAAGAATACAAGAGGAGAGGAAGAGAAATGCAAAACCATCCTCTTACCACAGTGACACAGATAATGAAACCTGCTTCAACAAAAAGCATGCCTGAGAGTCCCCCGGCATGGATAAGCCGCACAGACACATTTAAAGATGTGGTTATAGCTAACTACAGAAAGACACTAAGAATCAAGAGAAGCCCACATGAAGATAACAATGAACTGAACGATTACCTGGACAGCACAGCACATCTAGGAAATAACAGTTGGTACGAACACATGAAAGAGGTCGGAAGAAGAAAAGCGGAAGGAGAATGCTACGTCTGTGCACTCCTACCATACAGCATGGGAAAATCCAAGATCTTTGTGGCTGTAGAAATTGATGTCCCGACAGCACACTGTTTGTCACAAGTAGCAATGTGCAACACCAGAGGACAGTTTATGGGAAGAGATGCCTCACTGATATGGGCAAACGAAACATCATATCCCGATGAAGATGATTATGTCCAGGACATTAAGACAAGAAACAGAGCTCATACCAGGAATCATGTGATCCGGTATGAAAAACCAGAAGTGAAAGGAACAAGAACTAGATGGGAGATAAACCCGAGACTGAACGTCCATGGAAAAACTCCAGAAGAAGCCCAAATTTGGAAGATAGAGGCCAGATGCAGATTTGGGGAACAGGGCTTTCACCAAACGGATGGGAAGAAGGAGTAGTGCTATGCCGAGCGTGGATGGTGCTTGGAGCCTGCAAAGAAGCAGTAGAAAACTCACAAAAACTGTGCAAACCTCTATGGTCAAAGTTGGTAAAGTTACTAACCTGGGTCGAAGATAGAGGGGAACCCTTGCAGATAGTACTACTGGAAAGCCCAAAATTGTGCTTCAGGAACAATGGCACTAGGAAGATGGGAGAGAATCAGAACTACAGACACATTTTTTAAGTTCCCGGAATGACTCAGGGAACCGCAGTGATTATGGATCATTACTGGGCGAGTGGATCCAAAGCATACATAAGACTACCGAAAAACTGGGGAGGCATATGCACAATTGTGAATGTGCACGTTCCTGCACTTGTGATCCGGAAAAGTGACCTGAATATTGACAGTTTCCCCTAAGCAGATGCTCACCTAAGGAAGAGGAGGTCGGTGGAACTGGTATCTCGAAGGAAGACAGAGAATTACTTTCTGCCAAATCAGAAGAAGCATTTCATGCAATCCCATATGAACACAGGCTGTTTAGCCTCACCTCATCAGTATTCACATAGATTTTCCTGCCATACATTCAAGTTGGAGTAAATACTAAATGGTTGCAGATAACCAGATGGAGTTATTGCAGACCATCAACACCACCATAAAAGGATTCAATGCAATCAAAGAAGAATTAAGAGCAATCCGATTGATGACACTCCAGAACAGATATGTACTTGGCATGATCACTGCGATGGATGGAGGTGTTTGCGCAAAAATCGGAGAATCATGTTGTACATGTATACCTTCACATGATGAAGAAAATGGAACCTCAACAGAAGCCATAAGTATGCTGTCAAACCTGCAGAACCAGATGATCAATGAAACTGACGACGTTGATGATGACAGCTGGTTTGGAACACTATTTTCATGGGTTCCACAATGGATACCAGACATATTCAAGGTTTCGTGTGCCCTGCTATATATGATACTACTAGGATTATGTGTTATCAAGGTAATCATCACAGAATGGCAGAAAACTGCGAAGAAAGCAATTGGAATGAAGATCATGATCGATGTCAAACCAGGTTGGAAGCCCAGAGACCTGACTGATGAAGAAATCAGAGACTGTGTGAGGGCTAGCGAATTTGCATCAGAAGGAACAAAGTTTGTGTATCCCAGAAAACTAAGAAAATATGAAGGAAAATGGATCTACTGCAGCCCAAATGGACAATGTCAGTTAATGACCTGGAACAAAGATGAACATGTAAAAACAGCAGGAAGTTTGAAGGTAATAAAAATATAGACTCCAAAGAAACACACGTTTGCACCATCATGTACAAACCCAGAAGACGATGAACAAGATGCAGAAGAGCCAAGTAAGACAAACCCAAAGGAGGATGCAGAAGTGGTCGATGAACGGACCAAAAGGGGGAGTGTAGAGGCGGTCCCAAACATGGCCTGCACCCTAGCCCCCCAGTTCGAGGTACCAGGAACATATTCGCCAGCTCTGGGATTCTGCCCAGGGCCCATCAGAAGAGCAATACCTGTTGAAGTGCCTATAACTAGACAACCTTGGGCAGCACGGTACCCACTGAGACAACCGTACCAGCAGTTAACATGAAACGAAGACTACTTGCAGACTGTCCCCGAAGAAGCACATAGAGCCATAATGGAAGGTGACGCCACACAGGCCCAGACAGACTCACTGATGAACGAATCAACGTCTAAAGGATGACACACAAGACGAAAAGTTATGAATAATGGGGCGACAGACTTAAAAGAAGAAACAACGTTGCAGCACAAAGAACGTAACCATGAAGGAAGGATGATTACACTTAACTGACGAAAATGCCTGTAAATAGGCTTGGAACGCAAGAAGTCAAGGAAATGGTACTGCTTGCAATGCTTAGTAGAAGAATAGAGCGACAAGCGCCAATTATATATCTACCTCAATGAAGCACACTATACAAGTGCGACTCCATTTTGTGAAAGCAGAATTAAGCCCAGGCTGAAAGGGGCTAACAAGGCCAGGATTCATATTCCAGCTAAAGCCAAATGAAAGAGCGGAATCGAAACTCAGTAAGAAGTAGCTCATGCCTGGGAATTCGAGGTCAACTCCAAGAAGGGGGGGAGAGCGGCAACCTCGAAGAATCGAAACTTCAGAGCATAGCAGCCAGCCAGTGAAGGTCGAGATAAGGAGGCCCCAGGCAGGTGGCGAGGCTACGGAAGAATCAAATACACGAAAAGAAGGAAAATGAAGCAGATTCACGGTGAATAGACATGTGACCAGCCAAGGGCGAAGAGGTACCAACGTCTGATGTCACCTAGAACCTGAGGATGCCATAACCTTTCCTGATAAGAAGCTACAGTTTCGAGGCCATCCTCAGCCAACTAATTGACACATAGCCCTAAAGTACTGATTGATGGAAGGGAGACAGGGTGAATCTTGGGGCACAAGGCACCTGGGTGTCCATTCGGCATGCTGCTAATTAAAGTGGAGATTTATGCCTAGGGGTGTAACACACCCAATCGCAATGGACCAAATAACCTAGGGTCCTATAGCTGTATGACCAATAAGACGTCGTACTTGGAGTGACGCCTATCACGAGTGATGTAGAGGGCTGGAGCGTAGACGCTCACCCAATAAGAGTTATCCAATCCTCACGCTCTGTTACCATATACAGATATAGCACCTATACTTAAGTTACCTTTTCCGACCAATAGAATTGCATGACAACCTTTAGAGTGTTCCACGTAAATGGTGACGAGAATTTGCTATAAAAGTTACTGTTTGCATGAAGAACTTGGGAGTTGAAGCGAGACAGGCGATCGCATCACTGTTGATTACCAATTGTTTCCTCGTTTTTTGTACTTGTCATTAATCAGACTTCCCTTTGCCAAACCATTGACTTGCCCTTATTGATTGTGTCGGAGTAAGAGAATCCTGCACCCCATCCTCCTCAAGGTGCAGCTATCTCGTTTAAGGTGTGGGAGGGCGAGCTCTGAATCTCATGGGCCCATTCAGAGGTCGCTCCGCCCTCCAGTACACAGTGCAGTTGCAGAATCAGCCAGGAAATCAGCAGGGAGAGGAAGAGAGAAAGCAGAAGCAAAGAAGAAGGTCTTGAGGTGCTTCCGGAATCGAAGATGGATCTCCTCAAGTTTCAGAGAGGCAGGGAGGCTGTTCCAGAGGGAGGCCCCGGCAAAAGAAATAGATCTACCACCAAGTTGTTGCTTGGAGAAGTGACTAACCTTGAGCGAGTTGGAGGAGGATGAACGAAGAGCTAGAGAAGGAAGATATTTAGGAAGCGAGAGTAGAAGGAATTGAGGTCCCAGGCCACAGCAAGCCTTGTGGACAATGCAGAGGGTTTTGAACTTAATCCTCACCACCACTAGGAGCCAGTGCAGAGATTTCAGTCCTGGAGAGATAAAATCCCTGGTCTGGAGGCCAAGGACAAGTCTTGCAGTCCTCTTTTGGATGAGTTGCAGAGGGCAGAGAGTGAAGGCAGGCAGATTTAGAAAGAGGCTGTTGCAGTAGTCCAGCCTAGAGAGAACCAGAGCTCTGGAGACAGTGAACTTCTGGGGGAAGGAGAGGAAAGGACGCATACATCTGAGGAGGTGCAGCTGGTAGTGTGACTTCTTAGAGACATCAGAGATGTGAGGAGAGAAGGAAAGTGTGGAGTCGAAGATAACCCATAGGTTTTAGCCTTACAGGGTGGAGCAGGAAGAGGGCCAAGAGAGGCCGGCCAGAAAGTGACAGGAAAGGAGGGAGCAGGTTTGCCGATGAGGAGAATCTCGGTCTTACTGGCATTGAGGCAGAGATCTTTGGTGGCACACCACTCCTGGATGGCGGACAGACAGTCAGAGATGAGAGAAGGAGAGGAGGTGGCTGAAGGGAGCCTGAAAATGAGCTGAGTGTCATCCGCATAGCCCAGGCTATCCCATAGCACTGAAAGTTGGGGCAGAGAGCGGCAATGCAGTGGGCAAGTGCCAGATATTGTTTGAACAGCCAGGGAGAGAGGTTAGACCCCTGGGCAACACAACAGGTAGAGATAGAGATAGAGGAGAGGAAGGACCCAAGTTGTACCTGGGAGGGTCAATCGGAGAGGACGGATGTCACCCAAGTCAGGGCTTGGTCAGTGATACCCAGGTTATTAAGGAGATGGTTGAGCAGGATGGCATGGTTGACCATGACAAAGGCAGAACAGAGATCAAGTAAGATGAGGACACAGCGTGTGTTGGAATCGAGGTTGGAGAGCAGGTCTTCATGGATGCTCATGAGAACATGTTTCTAGTAACTCTGAAGCCTGACTGATGGTCATGGAGACAATAAACAGATTCAGAGTGAAGGTTAAGCTGGGAGATGGCCAGCACTTCCAGGAGTTTGCCCAGGAAAGGAGTGATAGAGATTGGACGATAGTTAGCCGGGCAGGAAGGGTCGGCAGAGGGTTTCTTAAGAAGAGGGTGCACAAGGGAGTGCTTCAGGAGGGAGGGGAAGACTCCAGTGGTGAAGGAGTGGTTGCAGAAATCAGCCACAGCAGGAGCCAGGGTGTCAATGTGGGCCTTGTTGGTTTAGGAGGAACAGGGGTGAACCTGTTTTGATGAGACTTTCATAGATCGGACTTGTTGAGAAACCTCATCAGAGCAGAACAGAGGAAAGGCAGAGAAGGAGGAAGGAGAAGTGGCCGAAGAAGGGCCAGAGGAAGAGCAGGAAGTAGAGGGCAGAGAGGAGGAAGAGAGAGAGGACAGGATGTCCTGAGTTTTAGAGATGAAATGAGAAGCCAGGGCCGTGCAGAGGGCCTGGGAGGGGACAGGAGAGGTAGAGACTGTGGCAGGACTGCCCAGCTCCTTGCAGATTTTAAAGAGTTTGGCCATGTTTTTAGATGCCGCAGGGATGCAGGCTTGGATGTTGGCACTCTTCTTGGTGCGGACAGAGAGATGATATTGCCTTTGGAGCAGGCGGCAGACCGGGTTGTCAGAGGATGTACCGGAAGAAAGCCATTTCCTCTCAGCCACCCTGCACTTGTGTTTAAGGATGACAAGGTCAGAGTCATACCAAGAGTTTCTCTTAGCTTTGGGCTTCAAGCAGATCCTCATAACATGGGCAAGAACATCGAGAGTGTCAGATATAGCAGAGTGGAGCATGGAAAGGGCTGTGTCAGGGTGTAAGTCAGAAGCAAAAATATCTAAGGTGAGTCTGATTACCCCTCTTTCCATTGCCCAGAGGTTTGAGTGAAGTGGGGTTACAAACTAAACAAATAAAGTTTGACATTGTGTCTACAACACATCATAGAACCCAACACAGAAAGACTGATCAAAAAACGAAATTTATTACATATTGTATATGACTAAAAGGCACGTGGTGCCTCAACAACAAAGGAGTTTCATAATTACACAAAACCCTTGTTAAAACCTTTTTTTTTAAAAAGAGAAAAAACGTTATGCATGATATACACTTCATGAAGTGGTGTAGGCAAAACAAAATATACACATTTGTAACCACTTTGTTTGCATCAAAATCCCACAAACAATTTGTATGGGTATCTTAGATAAATGTCAACATGTTTCAGACTTTATATTTTTTGGACACCATCCCTAGTGTCTTTTATTCTTTATTTTGGGCCGTCTTTAGGACACAATTTCTTCCAGAAAGGTCACAATTGACTCTATACCTCATTTGATGTTCAACGTGGTTTTTTCTACAAAAAACATGTAAAACATATACAGTGTGTAAGACCAGTCATGCTTGTTATTATGGATACAAGTTAACAACAGATACATCTTTAGACATATATGACAGTTGGTGCAGTATCAGAAGTGGGACAAATCGACCAAACAAACCAACATCACTACAAAAAAGGTGCAACACCGGGCAAAGGAAGAAACCCTGTTTTTACTACAGATTGGTATCTCTTTACAAGGCTAATTGATAGTAATTCTTACTTCATCTAGGGAGTTATTTAATTATTTCATGTTAGTTTAAACATCTTTTCTCTTATTTCAAAAAAAGCCATTAATTTCATCAGAGATAATTCGTATCTGATGTCAGTTCTAAAATAGGGACTGGTTCGAATGGCACCTGTTTTCATTCGGTAAGCTGGAACTCGAAAGAATGATTTGTTACCCAAAGACACAAAGAAAAAGGAAGGAGTTCTAAATTAAAAGGAAGACTCTTAAAAAAATAGCTTGTGTGACACAAAGGAAAAAACCTATAAGTCCTCTTACTGTATAGATAAAGGCTGCATCTCAAAAGCTCAGTCACTTATTTATGGTGAAACGCCTAGAATAGTGCTCTGTTATGAGACCTGTTCATTTCTTTGTGAGACCAACAGCAAAAAAAAGATTTGCAGTCTAAGGTAGAGGAGCAGTTGATGGCTGATGCCTGGACAACTGTAGTGAATAGAGACAGAAATCACTGTATATCACCACATGCCAGTGCATTGAAAAATGTCACACACAGGACTATGGGCCTCATTACACGGATGGCGGTAAGGATTTACCGGCACCGGTAAAATACCGGTACCGGTAAATCCTTACCGCCTTACTACGAGGTCCCTTTGCGGGTTGGGGGATTTAACGCAGGCGTTAAAAACCAACCCGTAAAGGGACCCAGGGAGCTAATTACGGTACCGCAATTTGCGGTACCGTAATTAGCGCCTTCCCCATTCCCATTATGCCCTATGGGGCAAAAATGGGAATGGGGAAGGGCAATGGTGGAAGGGGGAATTACCGCCCTGCCAACCTTGGAATGGGGCGGTAATTCCCCTTTCCGCCAAGGTGGTACCGGTATTTTACCGGCATGAACTATGGCGCTAATAGCGCCATGGTTCTCCGCCATCCGTGTAATGAGGCCCATAAATGCCTGCTCACTTAGTTCAACTTACAATTGGGCTAAGGGTCATGAAGCACAAGTACTCCACATGGATCGACGGACAAGGGGTACCTAGCAGAACTTCAGACCGAGCAGAAAAAAACATTGTAAGTAACAATCTTGCTCACACGAATGAGCGTGTTATGGATGCATAAGGCTCACACTTTCGGCAGAACACTCGGCCACACCACGCTTGTGGCAAGTGTTTTAAAGAATTTGGCTCCTCTTGCTAGATGGCCAGAAAGGAAAGATCTCCGGCGCACAGCAACAGACAGCAATGTTTTTTCCCAGGTATGGCCAAACACTCAAAACTTGAATGGAGGTTGAGCGTCACTTTCGGCGTGTCACTTTGGTGCTTTGTGGCTTTGGGGATCCCTTTAGAGTGCACTTTCTTGCACCCGCACCAAAGCCGCCAAACAGCAAAACAGCCACTACCAGCCCTTTCATCCTCAGGTCTTACACCACAAGGGCGTTTTGGGAGTGGCTATGTAGGCAGCTGGTCATGACGCACAGCACAGCAAAGCGATGTTGGTGAAACCTAGTTAAAACTGAAGAGGGAAAATCGAGATCAAACCCCTGCCCCCTCAACCCAGGTGCATAAACAGAAACAGCAGGAAGAATAAGGAGCGCACCTATCATTTGAACCAGGCCCCAGCACACCCATGGGTGACAAATATGCTAAAAGACACTCCCTTCATCAACATTGCAACCTACATGCTACATTAGCTTAAATGCAGCAGTACCAGAATCTATAAAACACAAGAATCCCTGTTTAAAGGCTTGCAGATGCCTATATGAATTAACCTGATCTAATTGCACAGTGTAAAGCCATGTTTTACGAAAATTACAGCCAAGTGCAGCCGCAGTGGGGATTAGTGCTGACTTCAGCAATGCGCCTCACAAACCCAGCAACAGCCAAGGTCGTACAGTAAGATAAGATTGCTTTCTTTGAACGACAGTGAACTCTGGCAGACAGAACATCCAGAGCCCAGTGTTTTTTTTCTGGGAACGAAAGACATTTTCGCAAGACTCACACACCATTTGAAACATAATTGTAACAAGAATGGCTCAGCTCTGGCCAATGAACACTGAGAACCCAGGGGCGAAAAGCCTGTTTCAGCTAAAAGTGATGGGAACAGATTCATACTGCAACAATTCTAGAATTAGGTAATGTGGGTGGCGCAGCTAAACCAACCGACTGACGCAAAAGTCCTAATGTCCAATGGTCAGGCTTCCTATAAGGGCTACATAGGTAACCTATCACGTAGCAGCCAATAGCAGGATGAGATAGGTTTCTGGGAGCTGGTCCAATTCTGTGAGGTCAGCCTGCAGTGTGTTACAAAGCTGGCTTGCAAGCCAGCCCCGGGGGAGGTGGTGCTGGGACTTTCACTGTGCACGAAGCTCTCTGTGTGTTTTTTCTTTTTTTGCTGCCCAGAAATAAACGCAGTTTGGAACATGTTGCTGCCTGCTTGGGACTCTGCTACATTACTTTGGGCAAAATGGGAGGTGTTGGGGTCTCCCATAGCTGACCCCCAGAAGCCCTGGTGGGGGCCCAACTTCTCCCCAACAAAACGAAAGGCGTCCTTTTCATCTTCCTTCTTTTTTCACGGTTGGTCCTCGAATTTGCAATATTAAATGCAATGTTAAATGTGAAATGCTGAAAATGCTGCAGTTTTCCACCATTTTTATTAAATAATATATTTTATTGATTTTACAATAAAGAAACAAACAATACTTAATCAATACAATCTAGACATACAGGCATACAATCATTCTCGGTGCATGACTCGTTCATTCACGTTCTGAAGGGTACTTTATATATTAAGTCTTTGGGCTTCCATTATACGCCTGGTTCAAGTGGTTCTCAGCAGTCCATCAAGTCTTATGCACTGCATATCGGCTTCTCTAACTGTCCTCCTACGGTTGCCAGATCTTGCTTGCTTCCCCTGGGCATCCTCTGGTGGTGTGCACTCTTGTTTCCATTGACACACACATGGCTACATCTGTTACCCATTGCTGGTATTGTGGGGGTGAGGCGAAGCCCCACAACTGGGCCAGGTTCCTTTTTGCGAAGCCTGTGGACGTTGCGAGCATAAGTTTTTCAAATCGGGATATCTCTATGTCTTCATCTATCTCCAGTATTAGCAGGTTAGGGTCCATTGGTATCACACGACCAATTACCGTTGAAAGTCTGTCACAGCATTTCTGCCAAAAATTCTGGATTTGTGGACATTCCCATAGGATGTAGAAAAATGTTCCTCTCGCTTGTTGGCATCTTAAACAGTTGGGATCCATTGCTCTCCCCATTGGTCTAAGATCTCTCTGGGATAATATATTCTGTGTAGAAATTTAAGTTGAATCAGTCTGATTCTGGCTGATATGGCTGTTTCTCTAGGATACATGAGGGCTGTGGTCCAGTCCTCCGGTTGTAGTGGCCCCACTACTCCGCCCACCTGGCCGATGAGCTAAAGTCCATCTAGTGCCTGTATATATATTGTCTTTATTCTATTTTGTATACATTTTGCATGTATTTTGTGTGTAAATTACAATTGCCACCTATCTGTGTTACATTGTATTTTTTATTTTGTACATAGTATGCAACCATTGACCTTGCCCTGTAACTTAAGCTTTGCATTTTCTGTACTGCTGCGCCGGCTACCTTCAGGCCTGGTGCGCATTACAAGTGATTAAAACAAACAAAAAAACAAACGTCTCTTTCCCACTTCGCTTTAAGGTCTGTGAGTTCCATTGTAGCAAATGAGGCAATCGCATTATACATTATAGAAGTTATTGTTTTGTCAATACGCTCCATCACAATGTTTCTTTCGATCGGAGTGCACTCTGGCATGTTGGGAAAGTCTATCTCACTTATGGTGAGTGCATGTCGCATATGTCTGTAGTGAAAGTGTTCTGTGGAGGGTAGCTTGAATTGGTCTCTCAGGGCCTGGAATGATACTATTTCCCCGTCTTGTATCATGTCTTCTAGCCTTAGTATCCCAGCTGTTTCCCAGTTTGCCCATTTCGGGAATTTGCTGAGCTCTTGTAGATGCCTATTTCGCCACAAGGGATGTTTCAGCGTGACCTTCCCTTCCCAGCCTAGGTGCTTGTGTGTGTCTATCCAGATCTGTGTTCTTTGGGCTGTTGTTGTGTTGGGGGTTGGGCATGTTGTTTTTTGATAGAGGCTCTCTAATGGAGTGAGCCCTTGTCCCACCTGGTTATCCGCTCTGATGTGTGGTAGTTTAGGGTTGTTGTGTAGAATATCATTTACTATTGGCATCTGGGCTGCCCAATAATATGTCTGAAGGTGGGGGAGTCCAATGCCTCCCTATCATACCGAGCGCTTTAAGGTTTTCAGTGCAATTTGGGGGTGCCCTCCTCCCCACAGCAATTTTCTACGTATCTCTTTGCAGAATTCTATTTTAGGTATATATAATGGTGCATTCTGCAGGATGTATAGGAACTGTGGTAGCGCGAGCATCTTAAAAAGAGACGCCCTCCCCAGTAGGGTGAGGGGAAGGATCATCCAGTGTTTCACATCGTTTCACAAATATATCTCTAATTGGGTGCAGGTTTTTGGGTACGTATTGTGTGAGATCAGTCGTGATCTGTACCCCGAGATACCGGAGCTGATCTTCTTCTATTCTATACAGGCAGTTGTTTAGGGTCGTTGCATCGATACCTTTGATCGGGAATAGCATGGATTTATTATAATTAACCTTTAGTCCATTTCTGTTTAGGATGTGCGTGACGATGGGACATGAGACTGTTGGATCGCTCAGGTAGATCAATAAATCGTCTGCATATAGGGAAATTCTATCCTCCCAGTCATGGGCCCAGTAGAATCCCTTCCATAACTGCGATTCTCTCAGCATTATTGCAAGGGGTTCAATTGCTAGTGCGAATAACATCGCAGAGAGGGGGCAGCCCTGTCTAGTTCCTTTGCCCAGATTGATACTGCGTGAGGTCCATCCATTTACCCTGACCTCGGCTGTCGGGGCGTTACATACGAGCTTGACCCAGCCTATGAATTGGTTACCGAATCCCATTCTACCCATTATGTACCACAGGGCCTCCCAGTGGACCGAGTCGAAGGCTTTCTCAAAGTCAATAGTGAGGAGTGCCAGTGAGTCTTGTAATGCTGGTGTCTTTTCAATGGCAGCGTGGAGTCTGTGAATATTCATTTGTGTGGATCTCTGTGGCATAAAGCTGCATTGATCTGGGTGGATGAGAGAATGTATTACTGTCTGTAGTCTATTGACTAGTATTTTCGCCAGTGTGTTTGCCTCTGTGTTTATGAGTGAGATCAGCCTATAGGAGCTACATGCATCTGGCGGTTTGCCTTCCTTGTGTATCACCACTATACTGGCCTTTCTTAGATCTGGGGGAAGAATTCCTTTTTCTTTTGAGTGCAGGAACATTTTCAGCATGTGGGGTGCTATTTCCCAAGTGCCCATTTTTTTCCATGTTTCGACTGGGAAGCCATTGGGTCCCGGGGTTTTCCCATTTTGGAGCTGGGATATAGCTGCTGTCAGCTCAGCTTCCGTTATTTCTGCTTCTAGATTCGTTCTTTGCGTGTTGTTTAATGATGGGATGGTGAGTGTGTCCAATATGCTGGGATCCGTTGGGGTCGTTGGAGGGGCGTACAGCGCCTCATAATACGCTGCAAAGCTCTCTGCAATGCCTGAGTCAGTTGAAATCCATTCTGCATTTACAGTGCGTATGTGGCGTACCTGGAGGTGACTTTCCTCTCTCTTCTCCAGCCACGCTAACATCTTGCTAGCTTTGTCACCTGTCTCGTATAGTCTAGCGCGCATTGTTCTGTGTGCCTGCTTCGCACAGGTCAGCGTGATGTGATGTAATTTCTTTTGTGCCACCTGAAGGATTCTGTTGTCTTCAGCTGTGCATGTGCTTATATACTGTGCCTCGGCGTCTTTCATCTCTGCTTCCGCGTCTTTGACCTCTTGCCTGTGGGATTTTTTGTGTGCGGCTTCCCAGCTCAGTATCTCGCCTCGCAGAGTTGCCTTGTATGCTTCCCATATTATCCCCTCATCGTTTATCGAATCTTGATTTAATTCAAAGCATGATGAGGTCGCTTCCTGGATCTTCTCTACCAGTTCTGGAAATCCTAAATAGTAGGCGTTTAATTGGGTCGGCGGGGGCTGGGGTCTTTCTGTCTCAAGTAGCATCGTTAGCGGGAAGTGGTCTGATATCCCTCGGGGGTGCAGAGTTGCTTCCGTAACCTTATGTATATTTTCACCGGGAAGGAAGAAGTAATCTAACCTGGATAACGACTTGTGTGCGCCCGAGTGGAACGAGTATTGTCTCTCTGTTGGGTGAAGGTCTCTCCATGCGTCCCTCAGCCCCATTGCTGCTGTGAAGGTAGCGAGTTTGTTTGGTATCGCTGGGTTTCTTCCCCTTATTTGTGTGCGATCTTCATTGACATTCATCACCTCATTGAAGTCTCCACCTATTACCAGGATATCTGTTGTGTTGTTAGCAATGATCGGTGTGATGTCTTCTAATAAGGCCGTCATGAGTGCTGGGGGTGAGTAGACCGCCAGTATGGCTATGGTTTGATTCCACAGTGTGCCTTGTATGAGAACAAATCTTCCTCCGGGGTCTTGGATTATGTTAGATATATCTATAGGGGTTCTCTTGTTTATCAGTATTAAAACTCCCCTCGAGCCCATGGAGGAGCCTGCGTGTATTGCCGTACGGTATTTGGTTCTCTTGAAGAATTGCCACATTGTGCCCGCCAGGTGCGTCTCGGTGAGGAGCACTATGTCTGGGTTGTGTCAGTTTAGATACTGTGTTACCATCCTTCTCTTGATGCTGTTTCCCAATCCGTTCACATTCCATGTTATGAAGGTGAGTTTCTTAGTATTAGGCCCTTTTGAGTTCATTGCTCGTCTTGTGCGGTTCTATGTGTAGGTGGCCACAGCTTCCATAAGAGGTATCTTGTGCTGATTCAATCTGAGGTGCCCTGTTGTCTTTTGTGTTCAATGTGATTGTTTGAGCCATGCTTGCCCTGCTGCCAACAAATAACTTGTTCAAATCCCAACTCCCCCACCATACTCCATCCCCAACTGAAGCATCTGTCGCCCATTAAACCAACCTTCTAATCAACTAAACTAATGTTAAATGTCTCTTGTCACCTTGGTATTAGCGATACCGCGGTGTGCACTTGGAATGGGGGGGATGTAATGTGGCGGGTCATGGGCCGCCAGCCATCTTGCGAGGTGCATTTTGGTTCTCGGCTGGTGTGTATCCCAGGCGGGCTTTCACTCGTTCCCACACGGTGAGTATACCTATTTGCTTATCTGCTGCTTGTGGTTATTCATCTCCCCTCTACGATATTGCCTCTATCTCCTGCTGTAGTGGCTAGCAGTCTGTTTGGTCATGGTCTGTTTCTTCGATTTTCTTGCCATCTCCATGGGCCCCAGTCTCCCTCTAGGTTACGCTTTGCCCAGTTCCATGCTTCTTCAGGATCTGTGAAGTGTGCCGTTGTGCCATTATGATATATTTTCATCTGTGCTGGGAATAGCAGACCATATTTCATGTTCAGTTCCTGAAGGCGTTTTTTGAGAGGGTCGAAAGATTGTCTCGCTTTCTGCACTTCTCTAGTGAAGTCAGGGAAGAAGGCTATCTTAGAGCCGTTGTATGTTATAGCTCCCTTTGTTCTGGCCAATTGGAACAGCGCATCTCGATCTCTATAATTCAGGATCTTAGCTATCACTGTTCGTGGTTGTCCTCCGGGGAGCGGTCTGCCAGTTGGAATCCGATGGGCACGCTCTACTGAAAAGAATTTCGATAAAGTTTTGGGAGAAATAGGTTGTCAAGCCATTGTTCTAGGAATAGTTCCATGCTTGCTCCTTCCGTTTTTTCAGGCAGGCCGAGAATTCGGATGTTGTTTCTTCTCGATTGGCCCTCTCCCTCTTCCACTCGCTCCTCCAGCACTTTAATGCGTTCCAGTACTCTGTCCATTTGTTGGCCCATGCCCCTCAGTTTGTCCTCTGCTACAGGTATGCGTGTCTTGGCCTCTCCGGTGCGGGACGATAGCTTCTGAAGATCCTGACGCAATAGGGAGACCTCTGTGCTAATGCTGTCCATTTGGACTTCCATGAAGGCTCGCGAGTTGGACATGGCGTTCATCACTTCTCTTAGGGAGAGGTCTTCATCATGGTCTTGTGGTTCACCAGGCCTATTTTGGTCCACTGGGAGAGCCGGGGCAGATGTCGTATATTGTTCCATTGTGCTCTGAGTGGCTGCTTTCTTGGCCTTTTCTTTGCCCATTTCGGCAGTTATATGTTTGCCCTTTGTGGTCTTGTAGAGTATGGGGTTTAGTGGAGCAGTTCAGATTGTGAGCAAGTTTATCCTGTGATGCTTGTGGTCTAGAAGGAGATTGGTAATTCAGCCGTGCCACTCGTCAGTATGACAATGTTACTGTCTGTTTGTAGTTCCCTATTACTGTGCGCGGCTTGTCCGGGTTGCTTCAGTACATGCAGAGGTTGGATGCCCCTGTCTGTTAAGGTGGCATCAGGTTTCCACTGTTACTTCCATGCCCTTGTGGAATCAAGTGAGTTGTGTGTACCAGTGCGAGGATGCCACAGAGCGCTGCCGCGTGGAGTCACGCGTTTATATAGTGGCGTTGGCGAGCGGGTCCCCACTCGTCTCACTGTTCTGGTGCCTCTGACCCAGCTCCTTTATCAGCTTCTGATGTTAGGGTGAATATTTGCATGGGGGGAGGGTTTTACACCCATATCATGTGTTCCTCCTTTATTTGGCCCCATTTCTCCAGATGCCCCCAGCTAGAGCTCTCCGTTTTATTAGGGCCTGGTGCAGTGGGTTGCCTGTGGGGTTGGTTCAGCTCTCAGTTTGGTTGTGGGGGCTGGTCAGGGGTATCTTCCCTGGTTGTCTGGGTTGTGTGGTGCTTCTGTTCTTGCTTCTTCCTGTTCGACATACAGTTCTTGCCTTTCCAACCCTTATGTATGTTTCCACCATGTTACAATCCGTGCATCCCTGCTTAGGATCCTTAGTCCAACTTGGCGCCTGCCCACCCGGCGGATTCCCTGGTCGTGTTGGGGTGTTATTTGGGAGCTGTCTGTTGATTAGTGTCTGTTATTTGCTTACGGCCTCTCCCCCCTTCTCTCCCTTTGGTGGGTAAGATCATGGTTGCCTGGGCTCCATAGTTCGTGGGCCAAGCCAGCTCAGCCAGGTAGGCAGGCAGGGGTTCCTTCCCTCCTGCTGCTCTATCAGCAGGATGCAGTATCTGGTATCTGCTCCCCGCCTCCCTCTCTCCTTACCACTGTATTTTCTCACACGCCAACTGGATCGCTGTATCAGGCGATGAGCGTGGGTCAGCTTGGCGCTCAACGTTATACGGAGCGCCCACGATCATTTGATTATCCCACTCCTGGGAGCGGAGGTCGGGGACCGCAGCACTGCCCTCCGTCAGGGGCAGACCTCCCCTCCTGGAGTCGCCTTCAGTCTCTGTGTGCAGAGTGCAGTGGAGGAGTCTGGTTGGACTTGCCACCGTCGGCCTCAGAGACGTGGGTTTCGGTGTCAGAGCACTTGTGTTTCCCTTTCGCTCTGCCTGCTTCAAAGGGTGTCAGGATACGGAGCGTTTCTTCTTTTTTGGTGCTCGGCGGCCATCTTGGGTCTGTTATGATGCCGGTCACACTGTGTTTCCACTGCAGATTTCTCTGGATCTCACCGCTGGTCCACCTCGAGATTTCAGCGATCCATAGAGGCAGGTTTCCGCTACTGGTAGGTGTCGTTTTTACACTTTTGCACCCATTATTTTCATCAGGAATTTGCCGGATACTGCTGGTGGCCCGGGAGCACTGAGAGATCACGTCTCCATGCTGTGCCCGCTGGCCACACCCCCTGTTTTCCACAATTGAAAGCACAGCACAATTGAGATTGAAGTCAGCCGCCACAGCAAAACAGCCAGTACCAGCCCTTTCGTCCTCAGGGCTTACCCTATAGTCCGTAGCGACTATAGCAAAGAGATAAAAGGGCAACAACAGTGCAATTCTCCTTTACTGATGCGCCAGTTTTGGGAAATCTGTAACACATATTGCCACAAAGAAGAGATCAACTGTAGTAGGAGGAGTTTTTCCTGGCAGGAGAGTGAACCAGGAAAGGGACCACTTGTGGCAGGTGAGTATACCACGAAAGAAACAGTTAATTTGAAGAAATGTGGTTGTGGTAAAAAGGTGTTGATGAAAGACATTGGTGACTTTATTATGCTGTTGCATTTTCAAGGGTAGTTGCTCTGCTATCCTGACAAAAGTATCCCATTGAAAGAATAGTTGTGATACTAATATTTGCCTTACATCCTGAGCAAGACATTGGGCCGCATTACGAGTCCGGCGGCAACCGGCCGGTTTTTCCGACTCGGTTACTGCCGGACTCATATTACCATTCCGCCTCCGTGACTCCCGGAATTACCATGGCATTACGACCCTGGTGTCCCGGGAATTCTGGAGGCGGAATTCGTTAAATCCCCATTCCCATTGAGTCCCAGAGGACTCAATGGGAATGGGGAAGTGGAAACACCGGCACCATCTTGTGATGGTGCTGGTGCTTCCACGTCCAGCTGCAGGCGGGCGGTGTTAAACCCGCCAGGTCAGAACTGGTGGGATCGCCACCTCCCTCCTGCAGGACTCGAGATCGGGCGGTCCGGAAATAGTAGTGGCGGCGGGTTTACCGCCACTGTTATTTCCGGACCGACCGACCCGTAATGAGGCGCATTGTGTGAAGTAAAGCAATTGCTTTGATTTATGAACAAGTGTATTTAGATAAAGACATTTGCCATACCAGGAAGGATTCTGTGGAGGGAAACAATTGCTTGTTTTTTTTTTTTTAACAAGTCTTTGTGAAAGAGACATTTATTTTACCAAGTGGGAAGACGCAGTGGATGGAAAAGACATTTTGTGTTGAAATGAACAGAACATGTTGAAAAAGAACTTTGCCAAAGGTATTCCTAAATTGATCCAGGTGAAGGGAGTCCAACCCAGGTCACAAGGAGTGCTCACTAAAACCAACAAGTTGGAACATTTGCACTATTTCGTTGAACTGAAGAGAGCCAATTTTTCCAAGTACACTTTTGGTATATGTATAAGTGTGAGGGTTAGATGCTTTTTGGACACCAGGTCATCTTTCTTTAGTTTGAGTTTGCTAGGTAGGGACATTCTCGTTAGGATAGGAAAAGATAGGCATGTATCTCAACCCTCTTTATTTCAATAAATGGTACATTGAAAAAACTATACCTTTGTGGTTGTGTTACATTTTTGACCCCTCACACTTCACATACAATTGAAAAGTGTTAGTTAAATAATATTGAATCAGTCCCTGGCTGTGAAAATTTGCTAAGGTAAGACCAAGACCCATTACAGGCTCAGGTGCCTTTTCCAGGCATTTTCATAGTGACAGTTTTGCTATATCATTTAGTGTCTCATCACCTAATTTCCAACAAAACATTTCCTGCAGCTTCAGTGATGGACCTAAATGGTCCGGCGGCAGGTGCCTCCTTTGGACCACTCCTCCATGACTGGTGCACTCCCAACCACCCAATGGACTGGTACTAGGTCCATGATAATTTAATTTCTTTAAAACAAATGTGCTAGCAGGAGTGTACTGCTGAGTGGAAGTAGTGTAGAGGAGGTATTAGACCCCCCTCCCCTCTAACTGAATGCAGATAACTTGTCAGGCTGATGAATAGCTCCAGTATTACAAAAATCAGAATTTTAGCACTTTTGAGGACAAAAGACACATTTTAGGGTGACATATATTTTTTAGGGACAAATTTGCTCCATGCAGTTGAGGGTATCTCAGGTATTACACATATATCATGAATATGGAAAATCTACTCAGAAAACTGAATATGAAAAAGTTATGCATAAAATTAGAAATAATAACTCCCCATTGGTAGCTGCACAGAACATTCAGGCTAGAGAAAATTCAACTAAATTCTGAAATGGATGCCAGGAAATAACATGGCTGAGAGTCCAGGTGTCAAGGGGATGACTCATTGTGAATCCAGAATGTTCTTTTGGCAACAGTTCACTGTAGGCAATTACGTGGTGGTGTATTTTTAGAATTTCTTAGCAGCAATTCTGGCAGTGATGGGTCGTGGGGGCCGGTTAGAGGTCTGGGACACTACCGATTAGACAGAACAGCTGTTTAAACTATCAACAAATGTGCTGAGTTCATGGCAGTTCTCACAGTGTTGCCTGCCAAGTGAAGTTGGCAGGTCTAGACAATCTGTTTCTTTGCAGGCGAGGAAGGGTTTATAATGAGTTTTAATAGGATATCACACACATTTAATTAGTCTAGATGTCAGTCAAGGGAGGCCTGCCAAGAGAAGTCATGTGGGCTTGATGAGTGGCAGTCAAGCCAAACAATGATAGACAGGGTAGGGGTTTGCTTTCAGTTGCAAAACCCAATTAAAATGTATTGCGTACCAAAATGTAAATTTGCATCAGCCAGAGAAAAGTATAAAAAGGAGCTGTTTCAAGATCTCAGTGCTGCCCCTTCTGATGTCTTAATAAAGATGATTTGTGAAACCAGTCCAGGCACCTGTCTGCCTCCTTGCCTTGTGTCCAGTCTCTGCTGCCTCATCCACAGATGTCAAATGCCCAGGGAGAGAATTGGACCCTCCACTTCAGTAACATTCTGGCAATGCTTGCTGAAGCCCATATTTTCCCATATTTAGGTAGGCAATCGACCTGAGAGCCCCCACTTGTACCTATCTATTTTATATGTTCCACCTAACTTCTGGTGGCCAGTGATGTCAAATCCTGCTCTGCTGTGCCCCTATAAAATGGTACAGAGCATAAATACTGAAGCTGCAGGGGGGCATGGCTTGGCAGCCATGGAGTAGGCTGTTTTCTACTGTGCTCTGTGATCCTAGGAAGCAAGTGCTACCATACAGCAGGCTGTTACACGAAAACAGCATCATGGATGTAGGAAAGTGGCAGGAATAGAAAGCATTGACCTGCGACTGCATCGGCCCAGGAGAACGTGTGCTTTGATACTTTGTGGCACGGACTAAATGCGGCTATACAATAACAAAATGGCGTCTTCTGAAGAACAAAGGGTTTTGTGAAGGAAGCTGGAGCGTATGCAGAACGAGCTGCAGAGGGAGACACGATACAGCCACCAAAATAAGAATACATGCAGTGATCACACTGTGCCCTTCCCGACCTGCGAGTACATAATAATGGAGTGAGCGGTGCCCAGAAGTGAGGGTGGAACGAAGCAGATGATGCGGCGCTGCAGGAGGGGCGCATGATGGCAAGCAGCCGTTCGGGATGAGATAATAGCGGACCCGGCCCCCTGTGAGGACTGGAAGACAATGGGTGCCCCCCAGCAGTAGGGACCACAGTGAGCGCACGCACGCGACTGGCGCGGCTGCCGGCAGAGACGCCCGCACGCTGGTGGTACAGTGGAGACGTGCGGCTTGAGCTTGCGAGTTAAATGCAGGGCTCCGACAAACACGCTGTCTGCTGTAGCGTGAAGCAAGCCGAGTAAATGGTGAACATAGGAAGGGTGACTGGGCAGACATGCTCTTAAAAGCGGTACGGCAGATGGACAAACTGTGACACATACATTCAGTGTCACGAGGAACATTGACCACTGCAACAACAAAGAGACCCTGGGCCCTAGTGAACACAGAGGAGTCGCCGGGATTGACGAGCGGCTCCATAGGCCAAGATACTATCAGATTATACTGGCATTGAGCACCCGAGTGCCAGAAGCGGCTGAGGAAAGTGTGCATGTAAACAACCAAGACATAAGCCCGCAGGCTGGACAAAAACAAAACGTGGCAAGCTCTGGGCACAGTGGATGCTGCCTGTTACTGTAAGACATGCTGGTGTGGCGAGGACACGTTACTGCGGGCAGAAAGAGCAGCCGCGGAAGATGCAACACACATGGCATATTTAGTTAATTACAGCGAGTGAAAACTAAGGGCATCTGGTCCGGGAACATATGCTTTCAGAACGGTTTGGCAGTTATAAAAGACTGTATCACGTGAGTGAAAGCGCATCCAGAGAAATAGAGCTGGGACTGCACGCATGGTGGAGAAGGTGCGCAAGGAGCTGCTAGCGGGCTGGGGAGTTGGATCAGGCTCGGGAGCCCGTGAGGACACAGCAAGACACAAAACCCGGTGCGGTGCATGGCAGGCATGAAGGTAGTGGGCAAGTGACGAAGCGCCTACTAGAAGAATAGCGCAGCAAGTTGGTCTGTGCTGTGTGGGGTGGAGAACTGGTTTGAGCACAATATTGGAAAGGGCCCGGCCCATAACGGGGTAAATAACAGACTGTAACCAGGCCAAGCAATAATTGGCTCCCAGGAAACACGTTACAGAGGTCAATGGAGGAACGTGGGAGGACACAGCCCACTCGAAATGCAGCTTTCACGCCACCACCTAGCGTAACCCGCTGAGGTAGATACCCCAGTGCCTGATTGAACTGGAGATGTCAAATAACATTGAAGAGTTAAAGCCAGACATGTAAAGAGGATTGCACAATGTCAGTGAAAGGGATGAGGGCCAAGAGCAAGCAACCGACAATGGAGACCTTTGCAAAGGCACAGCGGGCCCCTTCGACCCCGATACAAGGTGCAATGGCGGCTTCCGCGGATGGTACCCCAGAAGGAGAAAACCACCAGGTCCTAGCGGCCATAACAGAACTGAGCAACAAATGGGGTACAGCAATGGCATATCTACGGACGGCCTTGGAGAACAAAATTGACGCAGTAGGAATTGAAGTCACCCTGCTGCGACAAGACGTTAGGGCGCTGGCGGAAAGGACGAGTTGCTTAGAGAGCGCGGTGAAGACTGACACAGATGTCAGCACAAATAACGCAAAAGAGGTCCACGTACTACAACAACAGGTGGCTAACCTTGAAAACCGAGTGGAAGAGGCAGAAGGAAGGGCGAGACGGAACAACATCCAGGTGGTCGGCCTGCCGGAGGGATAAGAGGGCCAGGACCCCACGGACTACGTGGAGAACATGATCCTGCAAGAGATAGGGGCAGACAAGCTCTCACAAGGGTTCATGGTTGAACGTGCGCATCGGGCTCTGATGAGGAAAACACAGCCTTGGGCCCCACCGCGGCCGATAATTGCAATAATTCTAAACTATAAAGACAGGGAGAAGATCCTGGAGTATTTTCATAAAGGCGGAACGATAGAAAGAGCATCCAACAACATCACTGCATACCCTGACTACACTATGCTGGTGCAAAGACAGCGGTACAACTACGTGGTGGTCAAGAGGGGACTGTGCATCTATCATGAACATTGCGGGGATAAGCGGGGGGGGAGTCCTAACATGAAGCTTTGGAACACTTCATCGGTATTATGTAGCTTTTGGACTCTATGGAGGTCATTACGACCCAGGCGGTAAGTACACCAACTTTACCACCATGGTGTAAACCATGTTTACACCATGGTGGATGGCGGATTTACCGCCCCATTCCAAGGTGAGTGGGGCGGTAAAACCCATTTCCCATTTACCCTTCCCCATTCCCATTTTTGCCCCATAGGGCATAATGGGAGTGGGGAAGGCGCTAATTACGGCACCGTAAATTACGGTGCCGTAATTAGCACCAAGGCGGTTTAGCGCCATGGATTTTAACGCCTGCTAAAAGCAGCTGTTAAAATTGGAATCAGGCGTCAAGGGTTAACGACGGCGTTAACCCTTACCGCCTGGGTCGTAATGACCTCCTATGACCCTGTTGGACTGGAATATAGTGCACAAATTGCATAAGTGAACTGGGTAGCGCTAAGCATAGCAAATTTGGAACAAACAGGAGCAACATGATAGAGGCTACCTACCCCCAAGAGTTAGTAGTAAGGCAGCCACTAGGGCGACTTTTCCCTGCTGAACTGCAAGTACAGGCTTTTGCCAGAAAGGGCAAGATGCGGGGGTGCCTAAGATCCAGGGATGGAGCTGGGCAACAGTTGGGGAGAGTGTTGTTTGGGGAAGGTAGGGAGGAGGGTGGGAGGGAGGTGGGGGGATTTGTTGTGTTTATAGTTAGGGGGAGTTTAAGTTGGGGTACGAGCCTACATAGACAAGTTAAGCAACTGGAATGGGACTGCATAGATGGGGGAGGTAGAAGGACTCTGACACGCTATTGGGGATCTTAAAATAGTCACTTGGAATGTCAGGGGGCTTAATAGTTACCTGAAGAGAAACAAGGTTATGCTATACCTACGGAGACAGAAGATAGATATTGCCTTATTGCAAGAGATGCACCTGACGGGAGACAAGATGGAGATGATTGGAAGGAAATGGAAGGGGACTGTGGTGGGTTTGCCATATTCGGTTTATGCCAGGGGAGTGATCGTCTGGGTGGCGCCACACATCCCGTTTCAGCTATTACAAACGCTGGTGGAGACGGAAGGGAGGATGGTTGTGGTGAGGGGATTAGTGGAAAATAGGGAAATAAGTATTGTAAACACGTATGCCCAAAACCAAAATACTGCAGCATATTTTAAAACGCTGTGTAACAATCTTAGCATGTGTGTGGGGAGCGCAGTGATCTGGGGGGGGACTTTAATTGCATATTAAATCCTAGGGTGGACAGGTCAAATGGAAAAATTTATAGGCCTACCCTGTCGGCTAAAGCGTTACAGACGCTGCTGAATGATTTTGCGTTGGAAGATGTGTGGAGGGCGCGCCATCCTCATGAGAGGCAATACTCGCATTATTCTGCCCCACAGCAACTACACACTAGGCTAGACTATGTCTTTGCCATTCCAGAGATACTGACAGAGATCACGCAAGTTGAATATAAAGCGAGAGTCCTCTCGGACCACTCGCCCTTGATCCTTAGATGGCAAAGTTGCCCCCCGAGAGCAAGAATCCCGACGTGGCGCCTCAGGGCGGAGGCGTTCAGAGACCCCCTTTTTAGGGAGGACATGAGGGAAGAGATCGTTAGCTATTTTGAGACGAACACGGGCAGTGTGGATTCGGCAGGCACATTGTGGGAGGCCTTCAAAGTTGTGATGAGGGGAGTGGCTATTGCAATATCTAAAGGACTGCAAGGAGAGATCCTGGCGGACCTGCAGGAAACTGAGGGAGAACTGGCAAGGGCACTTAAGGGAGAAAACCGTACCAACCAAGACACTGATTTGATACTAAGACTGCAGCAAAAGTGTGCAGGGCACTGGGAGAGATTGTGTAACCTTAACTACAGAAAGTACATAGAGAGGCAGCATGCGGGGGGGGATAAACCGGGAAGGATCTTGGCATGGCTATATAAGAGTGAAACCCCTAGACCCCCGATTAGATCAATAATAAGAGAAGACGGAAGGGTGGTGGATACTCAAGAGGGAGTTAATCTGCGAACTAATATGGGCTGTTATATGGGGATGATGGGGAGGAGAAATGCGCAATGATAGTGGAAACCCTAGAGGACATAGGACTGCCGCAGATCAGTGCTGAAGAAATGGAGGAGCTGGACGCACCGATTACCTTAGAGGAGCTGGGGGAGGTGGTGAGACAGCTGTCAACTAGTAAGGCCCTGGGGGATGATGGACTCTCAAGTGAATTTTATAAAATATTTACAGATGAGGTGCTTGCCCCGTTGTTAGACATGCTAAATGAGGCGTATGAGCTAGGCAGACTGCCAGAGTCACTTAGAGAAGCGGTCATAATACCAGTTCCCAAACCTAACAAGCCAGGGCATGGCTGTAGTTCTTATAGACCCCTGTCGATGTTGAATCAAGACAGTAAAATTCTGACTGTCGTTTTGGCAAATAGGTTAAGGAAAGTCATAGGTAAATTGATACACCCGGACCAGACGGGCTATGTCCCTGATAAGAACATATCCCATAATCTTAGGAGGCTCCATAGGGTCATTGAATATGGGAATGAAAGCGAGGACGAACAGGCAATTTTGTCGCTGGATGCAATAAAGGCCTTCAACTCGGTGAAGTGGCCATGTTTTTTGGCATCCCTGGCTGGCTATGGGATGGGTCCAGGATATCTACAGGGGCCAAAATGTTATATAGTGAACCACTGGGCAGAGTTAAAACAGGGGCAGTGATATCGGAGAGGTGGAAACTTTGTAGGGGAACCAGACAGGGTTGTTCATGGTCCCCTATGCTAAACATATTGGCCCTGGAACCTTTAGAGATCTATCTAAAGCAGCAATATGATATTATAGGCATCTCTGTGGGTGGTGAACAACACTTGATATCATTATATGCAGATGACATATTATTGTACTTGCGATACCAAAAGGAAAACCTCCAATATGTTTTGGAGGTGATGGGAGGGTATGCGGGAATGTCTGGTATAGCGGTGAATCCTCCGAAGTCTAGCATGTTCCCATTGGGTGGATATAAAGGGACCCCTCTGAATCATCTACCAGTGTTGCAGGTACCATGTGCAGCTAGTACATTCCGCTACCTAGGGATAGATATATACCATGCAGTGGAGGAAGAGCATAAGCGCAATACAAAAGTAGCCATTAAGAAAATTGAAAATTGCATGCGGTTCTGGGTAAAGCTGCCTTTAGCAATGATGGGAAGTAGTGCAATGCTGAAGATGGTGGTCTTGCCTAGGCTCCTGCACTGTTTTTGGAATAGCCTGTATATGATACCCTAGAAGTTCTTTGGTAGACTGGCCAGCATGTTTAGGCCCTTCCTGTGGCACGGCACACGGAATAGAGTGGCCCTCTGGAAGCTACAGAATTTTTACAAGAAAGGGGGTATAACATTGCCTAATTATGAAGTTTATTATGTTGCAAGTCAGCTGCAATATGTGGCCAAGTGGCTCTCAGAGGATGAAACCACTGAAACCAGGCTGTTCAGGTGGGACTGTGCCCCATTTTACCTGAAGGAGATTATATGGTTGTCCCAAACAGCGATGGAGGGGCGTCCAAAGATGATGGTGCTGGGATGGACGATGTGGCGAAGGGCTTGTCAACTGATGGGGAACCCATGCCCGTGCTCCCCTCAGGTGCCACTGGTTGCACTGGCGGGTGGAGAAGAGCAGTTAAGGATGATATCAGAAACCATTGGGAGCCGGTTGGTATAGCGACAATGGGGGATATTTGGCATGATCGGACCATAACAGACTTTAAGGAGTTGGGGGCGGAAACTGGGTTACACACTGGCCAGTATATCACGTACCATAGACTGGTGCGGAAGATAAAGAGAACGTGGCCTGAATCGGTGCTTTAGGAAGAACCAGATGCTACTATAGACACAATATATAACATAGCAGAGGGGGGACACGAGATATCCAGAATATATGAGATGATGATGTCCATAGTGGGGAAGGAGGTGGTGCAATTGAGACTGGAATGGGAGGAGGAAGTAGGAACCCCGAAGGAGGATGGGATGTGGGAGCAAGTCCAAGGGTATCACAAGAAAGTGTTGAGGAACGCAAGACTTAAACAGATGCAATTGTATATCACACATAGGGCGTATCTGACACCCCAGAGGATAGCCAAGTTCAAAAATGCGGGACGGCAGGCATGCCCTAAATGTGATGTGGAAAATGCGGGCATGGTACATATGTTCTGGTCATGCCCAGTTATTGAGCACTTCTGGGGTGAGGTTGCACACAAATTGGCAGAAAAGTGTATTAAGATTGTGGTGGATACTGTGTGGGCCTGCCTGTTAGGGTTGTTCCCTAGGCCACAGAAACTTAGGCATGTAAGCAAACTGAAGGACCTGGCATATGCGCTTGTGAAGAGGAGAATTGCTATGGGGTGGAAGACATGCCACTAACCACGAATGGAGGTATGGTGGAGGGATCTGCAGAAATGGGCGGAGGCGGAAACCGTGGTATGGCAAGAAGCTAGCAGTGCTGGGGGGGAGGAGGAGACTGAGACCCTCATGGCTTGGAAGCTACTGATAGCAGAAATATTTGGGTCATCTCCAGTGGACAGTGTGCCACCAGAAGCCAAGACATGTGCATACTTGAAATCTGTATTGCAAAAAGGAAAGGACCAGAAAACTCTGCCTACGTCCCAAGACTATAGAATCTCCTCCCTGTCAGCATCAGACACGCCCCCACGCTCCTACAATTTAGAAAAGATCTCAAGATTGACATCTTCTAGAAATCTCTCTGCCTCAACACCTAGACCATTACATCGCCGCTCACACCACCTGGCTCACTAGATGCTGCCTGCCCATCTTCTCCCCACCACCCAGTACAGCTATACCTCTCTGTCCCTAGGTATCCCACCCCCAGCTGCTTACGTGTTCTGTTGTTACCTCTGGAAAGTGCTCCGTTATGCATCTGTACTGTTCTATACCTCGTTAAAGCGCTCCGTTATGCATCTGTATTGTTGTGTACCTCTGTTAAGCGTTCCATTGCTTCTCAAAGCTAGGTCTGCACTCAATAAATACAATAATAATAATAATAATAATAATAATAATAATATAATTTTCATGGTCACATAATCAAACTGACTTATAGTATGATTACTGGCATTTGTTGTTAAAACACATCTTCTTTGAAGTGATTTAACCAGGCAATTGTTGTATATGATGTGGGCACAACTTCTTGAATGTGATACACATGGGCAATGCTGGTGTACAATGTGTTCACAGCTACATGAACATGATTTACCCTAGCAACGTTGGCTTTTATTGTGGGTGCAACATCATAAAAAAGATTGACCCTGTCACTGTTGCCATCTTTTGTGGGGGAAACATCATGAAAGTAATTGGCAGAGGCAATTGTGCCATCTGCCATGGGTAGAACAAAGTTAAAGTGTAGTAACAATGTTGTGGCTGAACCATCATGAACGTGATTTTCATTGGGAATGTTGATATATCATGGGTGTAGCTTCATTGAAGTGATTTACAGTAGCAATGTTGCCAAATATTTTGGGTGCATAAAAGTGAAAGTAGTTTACTAGGCAATGGTTTCATATAGTGTGGATATGGCAGCCTAAATATCTATTGCAGTGGCAATGATTACATATATTGTATGCACAACATCATGAAAGTTGATTGAATATAGAATATATAGTGAGTGCAGAATCATGAAAGCGATTTAACGAGTGAATTCTAGCAATATTGTTATGTGTGTCTGTATTGTTATATACCTCTGTAACCCCCTCTGTTGCTTTTCGAAGCTAGGTCTGTTCTCAATAAATACAATAATAATAATAATAATAATAATAATAATAATAATAATAATAATAATAATAATAATAATAATTGTGGGTGCTCCGTAATGAATGCTATTTACATTGTAAATGTTGCCATATATTCGGGGTACACCACTATGAAAATAATTTGCAGTTATACTGCTGACATATATTGTGTTTGGAGCAACATGAACATTATTTAAAGAGCAAATAATGGATTTGTTTTTATAGGCACAGCATCTTGAACGTTTTTAATAGAGGGATAGCTGGCATGTATTGTGAGTCCAGTATCATAAAAGGGGGGAATGTTGGCATATATTGTGTATTTATTTGTGTATTTATCATCATGAACATAATTTACAAAGGGAATACTGACATATATTGTGAGCACACAAATATCATGTCAGTATCAGTGGAAGCACGCTGGTTGACTGTCACAGCATTAACTTTACATCGCAATGTGCCTGGTGAGGAAGGAACCTTCATAAGAGAATAACAGAGGAGATTCCAGGACACAGGAATGTGAGAGGCCTGGCTCTGATAGAGGAATATTTTTGCAGAGCACAAATTGTGTATTATTGAACTGTCTATTAGTGAACAGAAGTAGACTGTGAATTGTGGACACCTTGAACAGTTCGGTATGATGAATTCAGATGATAAGTAAGGGGGGGATGTTGTATATGAATAGAATGTGGAATGTAGGCAAGGGAGCCTGGAGAATGGAATGTGGAAGGTAGGTCTGGGGACAGCTGTAAGGCAGTTAATATCAAACATTAAACGAAGACCTAATCCATGTCTCAGCGCCATCATTAATGTTATGGAAGATATGCATGAAATCAGGATCACAACAGTCAGCGATACTCATTAAGACATATGCGCTGTTGAGAACAATGCTGATTTTGTTTCAGGTAGTGGGCTCAATCCACCGTGCTTCCATGGCAACACGTGGGCCCTTTCAGAGAAAGTACCACTACTATGTACATCACAGAGATTTTTGTCTTGGTTGGTCATGATTCTGTGAGGCAGCTCTACCAGGGACTTTTTTGTCGTGGGCGTAGTAGAAACTCACAGGTAGTCTTAACAGTGTTCCCATTCTAATATGTTCTGCATCTCTCTCACTGCCCCACTCATTTGAGATTATTTGGGGTGATCTGTAAATGGAATTGGATATGTTCAGCGTAACCTATTCAACATGTTTGCATAGCTCATGCTAATAACGCTGCATGTGAGAACTTGAGACGTGTGGACCAGAGTAAACTAAGCAAGAACATTCCATACACACTTTACGAGATGCAGTCCGATGGTTGTAGGATTTCACCACTTGGAATGCAGCCCCACTCAGCAAACACGTTGACATCTTTTAATATTTTACAAACGAGTTGCTACTTAAAGTTCATAAAACCAGGAGCATGAAGAGGGTTTAGAGGCTTCCCAGAGACACAAACAACATGGGGCACATTTATTGGAGTGCAGTTGCGTGTAAAGAGGCTCAAAAACACCTTTGTTCATTCAAGACACATGAAAGAAAGTCAGTGTTATTGGGGCAGTTATATAATTAAAAGAATACATGAGGCAAGATGGCAATTACGTTTAAGTTTTAGATGCAGAGGTTAATGTACGAAGTACATTTGCAAAGATGCAAAGAAGTTCAGCAGGAGCAGAGTTATTCCTTCCCTCTGCCATGCAAACGTTTTTGCATTTCATCAAATTGCTGTCCAGTGGGATTGGCAACCATGAAGATTTTAAAGGAATTAAACAAATAACGTGTTTTTAAACAGACGACCAATGGTAGTGATAAAGTAAGATCTCTGTATTTTGATTCTTCCAGGCAAGGCCATGAGCCCTGCACTGCCCATTAAAAGTATAGCAGACCTATTGAGTAGAGTGAGAACTGTTTCTTTATAATATTGCAGTACTTGGGAGACAAATATATACATTTAAAAAACAAAATCTGCCTCTGCAGAGCAAGCCGTTTGAGGACCTATACATATGTCTCACTCTGCACTGTTTCTTTCTCTCGCTCTCTGTCAGTGCTTTCTCTCAGCACTCTCACTCCTTCGCTCATGCTCTCGGAACTTTTTCTCAATCTCCTTCTTTCCATATGCATTGTCTCACCTCCTGTGAGTTCTCTGCCAATTCTGTTCTGTTCTGCTCTGCCTCTGCTTGCTTTTCTCTCCCCTCAGTCCATGGGATCTGGTTTCCTCCCTCGATTGCTCTCTTACTCGCATTCATCCCCAAACTGTTATCCAATTTTCCAAAACGATGAGCGTTACTATTGGCACTATAGGTTAGAGGAGACTTGCTTTGCATTTCGGTCGTGTACTGCTCTGGTGGGTGGAACAAGCCTGAGCGGCAAATGTCTGTTTCTCCACTGTGAAAGGTACAGTGAACTAACACGTGGTTATAAACCCGCTTGAGTGTCCCTCCTGAATAATCATTTGTCTGTATGCATTTATGCAGCCGCAAATTCTCACAGCATATTAACCACTGCCATTTCCACTTGCAGTTTAATTCATTCATACATCTTAACAATCTTTCATTCCCTGTACAACAAGAACCATTATCTTGCTCTTTATTTATCTTCTTAAGAATAGATGTGGATCAAAGTGGCAGTCTGGGCAGTCACGCTGTGTGCAGAGGTCTGTTTCCTCACTCTATCATTTGGAGGCAGAGTCTACATCATAACAACCCTGAAATGCTGTGGAGCGGAGTGGATCAGAGTGGCAATCTGGGCAGTCCGGGCGGGCTGAGTGGCAAAGCGGAAGAGCCATCAATGCGGGACACTAAACATTGCATCGTACGGCAGCCGGCTCTGGTAAGACTACAGTGAGAAACTGTCATATTCCATTTTGAAACATTTGCCCATGAACCAACTCTGCAAAAAGTATACGGAATAGTGGGTGTGCAATTGTTATGCTACAGGCTCATAGGGAAATGCACAGCAAAACCCTGTTGCCTCAAATCCCGACAGAGGGGTGGAGAAGGGGCCAGGTGACAACATTGCATTCGGGGAATCCCTGACCCGACTGACGCTGGGAGTCATGGGAAAGCCCTCGCCAAAGCAAAAATCCAGGACGGGAGGGCCGATTAGAGCTACTACATCACACAAATCTAAACCGATACAGAATATTAGCGCCCCATGCCCCACGGTCACAAAGCTGAACATGACTAACGAAGAGGTCATAAATGCAGTGAAGACCCCCACTCCACTGAAATGACAGGCTCTTTTCAGCTTATAAGCAACAAATAAACATCAATTCAACCAATAAACGCGGCGGAACAGGAAGACATAATCTCACCGACACCCTCCACATCCATCGATAAATAACAACTTGCTCCTGAAATTATGCATGAACCTAAAATCAAGGGTACCTGATATGCAACAACAGAGCTACGGCACACCTGCTTCCCTTTCCTCTGACTCCCTGCAAGATAACTCTCATATAGACTTGGAAGTAAGTGTGATAACGGATCATAATCCAGCATACATGCAGAGAAATAGCCTCCCAAAGAGGGAGATACTGAAAAAAACATACATAAGAGGAGTACACAGGGAGAAGAGAAAAACAAAAAGACCATGAACACACTAGCGCTGACACCCTGAAGAAATCAAGATCTACATTGTGTTGAAGAAGGGGATCGCTATATTCTCACACAAGCAAAGTAGAGAAAAGGAGCACTGCTCATTAGCGAAAGAAAAATCAAACACACATTAGATAAATGTTGTAAACATGTTGCGCCAGAAAAATTGCCTGGACATACGAAGAACGATGGGGTGAAGCAATTATCTGGGGACGTGACAATAGCCCGAACATTACCAAAGGGACACACAAAACTAGGGGACAGTCTGACAATAAGGCCATCAAAAACTTAACATGGGAGCCCACAGCGATGATTAACAACCATACTGGATTAACTGTCACATCTGAGATCCAACGCGAACAGGAGAATGAGAGCGAAACCTGGCACTCAAGAATAGAAGTTAAGGGTCAAAAGGTGATCTTACAGCCACAACAAAATGCTTGGGTCCTGCGAGAGGCATTGCTCCTTACAGAAGTTGCCACTTCAAACAGTTACCCATTTCTATGCCTTTCAAAGCTACTCCAAATGATGGACCTGAATCTGGACTTGAGAATAATTTCATCGAGTGACATCAAAATATGTGGGTTCCAAAAATGGGAAAGAGCTCTAATTGGGAATGTTTAACTTTTGTATCACCTATTATTATTCAGACTAGGGGCCTCATTATGAGTATGGAGGTGGCCATGGTGCTATTAGCGCCATGGCTACCCCCATACCACATACCGGGTCCAGGTTCCCTGAATGGGGACTTACCGGATCATTCCAACCTTGGAGGACCCGGTATTTCCCCATTCAGGGAACCCATTCCCATTCGAGCCCCCATAGGGCTCAATGGGAATGGGGAGGAGCTAACAACGGGCCCGTTAATAACGGGCCCGTTGTTAGCTCCCTGGTCCTTTAGCAGCTTCCACTAAGGGCGCCTGGTGAAACCAGCTGCCCTGAGAGGGACCCGCTAAAGGACCTCGCAATGTGGCGGTAAGTGGTTAACGCCAACGGCACCCTTACTGGTGCCGTTAACCCCTTACCGCTGCACTCGGAATGAGGCCCTATGTCTTATTACTTGGAATCCTTTGCACAAATGGGATTCCAGATGCAGGTGAACACAGAGGTCAACAATCGCACTGGAACCTTGCAGAACCTGCAATACCAAAGAAAATGATATTGGGAAGAAAAAAAAAATGAGTGCCAGCGAACGCTGGCGCAGAGCATCTATAACTGACCAATGGAAACCAACAAGGATGGGCGGAGATTCCTATCTTGGAATAGCAAGGGCTTTAACTCCTTCAGGGTGAAAACTGATGGCCAAAAAATGGTGTGCGCTGCAGATATCTTTGTGTTACAAGAAACATGGGCGCATCATGGTTTCTTGATAAGTGGCTTCTCTCTCCTCACTCAACCGGCAAAAAAAGGGAGAGTAGGTTGCCCTTATGGCGGCTTATGCATAGGAGCGAGAGTGCAGCTTGAGATTACACCTTATATGAGATGCACCGACTGAGAATACCTCATGGCAGCGGTGATTAGCAGATTTCCCACACTCAATAGCAAGGCATTGATCATTACATTATACATTTCCCAGAGAATTGCATCACTTCAGAATTGCTTGAGAAAGTGGACAAGATACTTAAATCATGGGGCCTCATTATGACCCAGGCGGAGGACCATGGTGCTATTAGCACCTTGGTCCATGCCGGTGTCCGCCATGGCGGAATGGGGAATTACCACCACATTCCAAGGTTGGCGGGGCGGTAATTCCCCATGCCACCATGGCCCTTCCCCATTCCCATTTATGCCCCATAGGGCTCAACGCAAAAGAGGTCCACGTACTACAACAACAGGTGGCTAACCTTGAAAACCGAGTGGAAGAGGCAGAAGGAAGGGCGAGACGGAACAACATCCGGGTGGTCGGCCTGCCGGAGGGATAAGAGGGCCAGGACCCCACGGACTACGTAGAGAACATGATCCTGCAAGAGATAGGGGCAGACAAGCTCTCACAAGGGTTCATGGTTGAACGTGCGCATCGGGCTCTGATGAGGAAAACACAGCCTTGGGCCCCACCGCGGCCGATAATTGCAATAATTCTAAACTATAAAGACAGGGAGAAGATCCTGGAGTATTTTCATAAAGGTGGAATGATAGAAAGAGCATCCAACAACATCACTGCATACCCTGACTATACTATGCTGGTGCAAAGACAGCGGTACAGCTACGTGGTGGTCAAGAGGGGACTGCGCATCTATCATGAACATTGCGGGGATAAGCGGGGGCGGAGTCCTAGCATGAAGCTTTGGAACACTTCATCGGTATTATGTAGCTTTTGGACTCTATGGAGGTCATTACGACCCAGGCGGTAAGTACACCAACTTTACCACCATGGTGTAAACCATGTTTACACCATGGTGGATGGCGGATTTATCGCCCCATTCCAAGGTGAGTGGGGCGGTAAATCTCCATTTCCCATTTACCCTTCCCCATTCCAATTTTTGCCCCATAGGGCATAATGGGAGTGGGGAAGGCGCTAATTACAGCACCGTAAATTACGGTGCCGTAATTAGCACCAAGGCGGTTTAGCGCCATGGATTTTAACACCTGCTAAAAGTAGCCGTTAAAATTGGAATCAGGCGTTAAGGGTTAACGACGGCGTTAACCCTTACCGCCTGGGTCGTAATGACCTCCTATGACCCTGTTGGACTGGAATATAGTGCACAAATTGCATAAGTGAACTGGGTAGCGCTAAGCATAGCAAATTTGGAACAAACAGGAGCAACAGGATAGAGGCTACCTTCCCCCAAGAGTTAGTAGTAAGGCAGCCACTAGGGCGACTTTACCCTGCTGAGCTGCAAGTACAGGCTTTTGCCAGAAAGGGCAAGATGCGGGGGTGCCTGAGATCCAGGGATGGAGCTGGGCAACAGTTGGGGAGAGTGTTGTTTGGGGAAGGTAGGGAGGAGGGCGGGAGGGAGGTGGGGGGATTTGTTGTGTTTATAGTTAGGGGGAGTTTAAGTTGGGGTACGAGCGTACATAGGCAAGTTAAGCAACTGGAATGGGACTGCATAGGTGGGGGAGGTAGAAGGACTCTGACACGCTATGGGGGATCTTAAAATAGTCACTTGGAATGTCAGGGGGCTTAATAGTTACCTGAAGAGAATCAAGGTTATGCTATACCTACGGAGACAGAAGATAGATATTGCCTTATTGCAAGAGACGCACCTGACGCGAGACAAGATGGAGATGATTGGAAGGAAATGGAAGGGGACTGTGGTGGGTTTGCCATATTCGGCTTATGCCAGGGGAGTGATCGTCTGGGTGGCGCCACACATCCCTTTTCAGCTATTACAAACGCTGGTGGAGACGGAAGGGAGGATGGTTGTGGTGAGGGGATTAGTGGAAAATAGGGAAATAAGTATTGTAAACACGTATGCCCAAAACCAAAATACTGCAGCATATTTTAAAACGCTGTGTAACAATCTTAGCATGTGTGTGGGGAGCGCAGTGATCTGGGGGGGACTTTAATTGCATATTAAATCCTAGGGTGGACAGGTCAGATGGAAAAATTGATAGGCCTACCCTGTCGGCTAAAGCGTTACAGATGCTGCTGAATGATTTTGGGTTGGAAGATGTGTGGAGGGCGCGCCATCCTCATGAGAGGCAATACTCGCATTATTCTGCCCCACAGCAACTACACAATAGGTTAGACTATGGGCCTCATTACACGGTAGGCGGTGAGCCATGGCGCTATTAGCGCCATGGCTCATGCCGGTAAAATACCGGCACCGCCTTGGCGGAAAGGGGATTTACTGCCCCATTCCAAGGTTGGAGGGGCGGTAAATCCCCTTTCCGCCATTGCCCTTCCCCATTCCCATTTCTGCCCCATAGGGCTCTATGGAAATGGGGAAGGCGCTAATTACGCCACCTCAATTTTGCGGTGCCGTAATTAGCTCCGAGGTCCCTTAGCGGGTTGGATTTTAACGCCTGCAAGAAACAGGCGTTAAATCCTCCAACCCGCAAAGGGACCACGTAGTACGGCGGTAAGGGTTAACGGTCACCGTTGCCATTAACGGTGACCGTTAACCCTTACCGCCGTCCGTGTAATGAGGACCTATGTCTTTGCCACTCCAGAGATACTGACAGAGATCACGCAAGTTGAATATAAAGCGAGAGTCCTCTCGGACCACTCGCCCTTGATCCTTAGATGGCAAAGTAAACCGGGAAGGATCTTAGCATGGCTATATAAGAGTGAAACCCCTAGTCCCCCGATTAGATCAATAATAAGAGAAGACGGAAGGGTGGTGGATACTCAAGAGGGAGTTAATCTGCGAACTATTATGGGCTGTTATATGGGGATGATGGGGAGAAGAAACGCGCAATGATAGTGGAAACCCTAGAGGACATAGGACTGCCGCAGATCAGGGCTGAAGAAAGGGAGGAGCTGGACGCACCAATTACCTTAGAGGAGCTGGGGGAGGTGGTGAGACTCTCAAGTGAATTTTATAAAATATTTAAAGATGAGGTGCTCGCCCCGTTGTTAGACATGCTAAATGAGGCGTATGAGCTAGGCAGACTGCCAGAGTCACTTAGAGAAGCGGTCATAATACCATTTCCCAAACCTAACAAGCCAGGGCATGGCTGTAGTTCTTATAGACCCCTGTCGATGTTGAATCAAGACAGTAAAATTCTGACTGTCGTTTTGGCAAATAGGTTAAGGAAAGTCATAGGTAAATTGATACACCCGGACCAGACGGGTTATGTCCCTGATAAGAACATATCCCATAATCTTAGGAGGCTCCATAGGGTCATTGAATATGGGAACGAAAGCGAGGACGAACAGGCAATTTTGTCGCGGGATGCAATAAAGGCCTTCAACTCGGTCAAGTGGCCATGTTTTTTGGCATCCCTGGCTGGCTATGGGATGGGTCCAGGATATCTACAGGGGCCAAAATGTTATATAGTGAACCACTGGGCAGAGTTAAAACAGGGGCAGTGATATCGGAGAGGTGGAAACTTTGTAGGGGAACCAGACAGGGTTGTCCACGGTCCCCTATGCTATACATATTGGCCCTGGAACATTTAGAGATCTATCTAAGGCAGCTATATGATATGATAGGCATCTCTGTGGGTGGTGAATAACACTTGATATCATTATATGCAGATGACATATTATTGTACTTGCGATACCAAAAGGAAAACCTCCAATATGTTTTGGAGGTGATGGGAAGGTATGCGGGAATGTCTGGTATAGCGGTGAATCCTCCGAAGTCTAGCATGTTCCCATTGGGTGGATATAAAGGGACCCCTCTGAATCATCTACCAGTGTTGCAGGTACCATGTGCAGCTAGTACATTCCGCTACCTAGGGATAGATATATACCATGGAGTGGAGGAAGAGCATAAGCGCAATACAAAAGTAGCCATTAAGAAAATTGAGAATTGCATGCGGTTCTGGGTAAAGCTGCCTTTAGCAATGATGGGAAGTAGTGCAATGCTGAAGATGGTGGTCTTGCCTAGGCTCCTGCACTATTTTTGGAATAGCCTGTATATGATACCCTAGAAGTTCTTTGGTAGACTGGCCAGCATGTTTAGGCCCTTCCTGTGGCACGGCACACGGAATAGAGTGGCCCTCTGGAAGCTACAGAATTTTTACGAAAAAGGGGGTATAACATTGCCTAATTATGAAGTTTATTATGTTGCAAGTCAGCTGCAATGTGTGGCCAAGTGGCTCTCAGAGGATGAAACCACTGAAACCAGGCTGTTCAGGTGGGACTGTGCCCCATTTTACCTGAAGGAGATTACATGGTTGTCCCAAACAGCGATGGAGGGGCGTCCAAAGATGATGGTGCTGGGATGGACGATGTGGCGAAGGGCTTGTCAACTGATGGGAAACCCATGCCCGTGCTCCCCTCAGGTGCCACTGGTTGCACTGGCGGGTGGAGAAGAGCAGTTAAGGATGATATCAGAAACCATTGGGAGCCGGTTGGTATAGCGACAATGGGGGATATTTGGCATGACGGGACCATAACAGACTTTAAGGAGTTGGGGGCGGAAACTGGGTTACACACTGGCCAGTATATCACGTACCATAGACTGGTGCGGAAGATAAAGAGAATGTGGCCTGAACCGGTGCTTGAGGAAGAACCAGATGCTACTATAGACATAATATATGACATAGCAGAGGGGAGACATGAGATATCCAGAATATATGAGATGATGCTGTCCATAGTGGGGAAGGAGGTGGTGCAATTGAGACTGGAATGGGAGGAGGAAGTAGGAACCCCGAAGGAGGATGGGATGTGGGAGCAAGTCCAAGGGTATCACAAGAAAGTGTTGAGGAACGCAAGACTTAAACAGATGCAATTGTATATCACACATAGGGCGTATCTGACACCCCAGAGGATAGCCAAGTTCAAAAATGCGGGACGGCAGGCATGCCCTAAATGTGATGTGGAAAATGCGGGCATGGTACATATGTTCTGGTCATGCCCAGTTATTGAGCGCTTCTGGGGTGAGGTCGCACACAAATTGGCAGAAAAGGGTATTAAGATTGTGGTGGATACTGTGTGGGCCTGCCTGTTAGGGATGTTCCCTAGGCCACAGAAACTCAGGCATGTAAGCAAACTGAAGGACCTGGCATATGCGCTTGTGAAGAGGAGAATTGCTATGGGGTGGAAGACATGCCACTAACCACGATTGGAGGTATGGTGGAGGGATCTGCAGAAATGGGCGGAGGCGGAAACCGTGGTATGGCAAGAAGCTAGCAGTGCTGGGGGGGAGGAGGAGACTGAGACCCTCATGGCTTGAAGCTACTGATAGCAGAAATATGTGGGTCAATGCAAGACCCATCGGATCCCACGGGAAGAAATACCCTATCACAAGATTCAGGAATAGAACATTAGTAGAAGCAGGCTCGTAATGGGGGTGTGGGATAAAGGATGCAGTGAACGCGATTGAATGACGTACAATTGAAATGTTCTTGTACACAATGGAAGTTTGGTTTGTATTGTTTGTTTAAATATTCAATAAAAAATGTTTTAAAAAAAAATAAAATACTGAAGCAGCAGTTCATGCATGTACATGTTAGTTTAAATGTGTTTGTATGCATGTGCGTATGTTTCAAATATTATATTACCCAGCAACCATGCAGAGAAACACAACATCTCCAGTGGACAGTGTGCCACCAGAAGCCAAGACATGTGCATACTTGAAATCTGTATTGCAAAAAGGAAAGGACCAGACAACTCTGCCTACGTCCCAAGACTATAGAATCTCCTCCCTGTCAGCATCAGACACGCCCCCACGCTCCTACAATTTAGAAAAGATCTCAAGATTGGCATCTTCTAGAAATCTCTCTGCCTCAACACCTAGACCATTACATCCCCGCTCACACCACCTGGCTCACTAGATGCTGCCTGCCCATCTTCTCCCCACCACCCAGTACAGCTATACCTCTCTGCCCCTATGTATCCCACCCTCAGCTGCTTACGTGTTCTGTTGTTACCTCTGAAAAGTGCTCCGTTATGCATCTGCACTGTTCTATACCTCGTTAAAGCGCTCCGTTATGTATCTGTATTGTTGTGTACCTCTGTTAAGCGTTCCATTGCTTCTCAAAGCTAGGTCTGCACTCAATAAATACCATAATAATAATAATAATAATAATAATAATAATAATAATAATAATAATAATAATAATAATAATATAATTTTCATGGTCACATAATCAAACTGACTTATAGTATGATTATTAGCATTTGTTGTTAAAACACATCTTCTTTGAAGTGATTTAACCAGGCAATTGTTGTATATGATGTGGGCACAACTTCTTGAATGTGATACACATGGGCAATGCTGGTGTACAATGTGTTCACAGCTACATGAACATGATTTACCCTAGCAACGTTGGCTTTTATTGTGGGTGCAACATCATAAAAAAGATTGACCCTGTCACTGTTGCCATCTTTTGTGGGGGGAACATCATGAAAGTAATTGGCAGAGGCAATTGTGCCATCTGCCATGGGTAGAACAAAATTAAAGTGTTTCTGCAGTAACAATGTTGTGGCTGAATCATCATGAACGTGATTTTCATTGGGAATGTTGATATATCATGGGTGTAGCTTCACTGAAGTGATTTACAGTAGCAATGTTGCCAAATATTCTGGGTGCATAAAAGTGAAAGTAGTTTACTAGGCAATGGTTTCATATAGTGTGGATATGGCAGCCTAAATATCTATTGCAGTGGCAATGATTACATATATTGTATGCACAACATCATGAAAGTTGATTGAATATAGAATATATAGTGAGTGCAGAATCATGAAAGCGATTTAACGAGTGAATTCTAGCAATATTGTTATTACCTCTGTAAAGCGCTCCGTTGTGTATCTGTATTGTTATATACCTCTGTAAACCCCTCTGTTGCTTTTCGAAGCTAGGTCTGTTCTCAATAAATACAATAATAATAATAATAATAATAATTGTGGGTGCTCCGTAATGAATGCTATTTACATTGTAAATGTTGCCATATATTCGGGGTACACCACTATGAAAATAATTTGCAGTTATAATGCTGACATATATTGTGTTTGGAGCAACGTGAACATTATTTAAAGAGCAAATAATGGATTTGTTTTTATAGGCACAGCATCTTGAACGTTTTTAATAGAGGGATAGCTGGCATGTATTGTGAGTCCAGTATCATAAAAGGGGGGAATGTTGGCATTTATTGTGTATTTATTTGTGTATTTATCATCATGAACATAATTTACAAAGGGAATACTGACATTTATTGTGAGCACACAAATATCATGTCAGTATCAGTGGAAGCACGCTGGTTGACTGTCACAGCATTAACTTTACATCGCAATGTGCCTGGTGAGGAAGGAACCTTCATAAGAGAATAACAGAGGAGATTCCAGGACACAGGAATGTGAGAGGCCTGGCTCTGATAGAGGAATATTTTTGCAGAGCACAAATTGTGTATTATTGAACTGTCTATTAGTGAACAGAAGTAGACTGTGAATTGTGGACACCTTGAACAATTCGGTATGATGAATTCAGATGATAAGTAAGGGGGGGATGTTGTATATGAATAGAATGTGGAATGTAGGCAAGGGAGCCTCGAGAATGGAATGTGGAAGGTAGGGCTGGGGACAGCTGTAAGGCAGTTAATATCAGACATTAAAAGAAGACCTAATCCATGTCTCAGCGCCATCATTAATGTTATGGAAGATATGCATGAAATCAGGATCACAACAGTCAGCGATACTCATTAAGACATATTCGCTGTTGAGAACAATGCTGATTTTGTTTCGGGTAGTGGGCTCAATCCACCGTGCTTCCATGGCAACACGTGGGCCCTTTCAGAGAAAGTACCACTACTATATACATCACAGAGATTTTTGTCTTGGTTGGTCATGATTCTGTGAAGCAGCTCTACCAGGGACTTTTTTGTCGTGGGCGTAGTAGAAACTCACAGGTAGTCTTAACAGTGTTCCCATTCTAATATGTTCTGCATCACTCTCACTGCCCCACTCATTTGAGATTATTTGGGGTGATCTGTAAATGGAATTGGATATGTTCAGCGTAACCTATTCAACATGTTTGCATAGCTCATGCTAATAACGCTGCATGTGAGAACTTGAGACGTGTGGACCAGAGTAAACTAAGCAAGAACATTCCATACACCCTTTACGAGATGCAGTCCGATGGTTGTAGGATTTCACCACTTGGAATGCAGCCCCACTCAGCAAACACTTTGACATCTTTTAATATTTTACAAACGAGTTGCTACTTAAAGCTCATAGAACCTGGAGCATAAAGAGGGTTTAGAGGCTTCCCAGAGACACAAACAACATGGGGCTCATTTATTGGAGTGCAGTTGCGTGTAAAGAGGCTCAAAAACACCTTTGTTCATTCAAGACACATGAAAGAAAGTCAGCGTTATTGGGGCAGTTATATAATTAAAAGAATACATGAGGCAAGATGGCAATTACGTTTAAGTTTTAGATGCAGAGGTTAATGTACGAAGTACATTTGCAAAGATGCAAAGAAGTTCAGCAGGAGCAGAGTTATTCCTTCCCTCTGCCATGAAAACGTTTTTGCATTTCATCAAAATGCTGTCCAGTGGGATTGGCAACCATGAAGATTTTAAAGGAATTAAACAAATAACGTGTTTTTAAACAGACGACCAATGGTAGTGATAAAGTAAGATCTCTGTATTTTGATTCTTCCAGGCAAGGCCATGAGCCCTGCACTGGCCATTGAAAGTAGAGTGAGAACTGTTCCTTTATAATATTGCAGTACTTGGGAGACAAATATATACATTTAAAAAACAAAATCTGCCTCTGCAGAGCAAGCCGTTTGCGGACCTATACATATGTCTCACTCTGCACTGTTTCTTTCTCTCGCTCTCTGTCAGTGCTTTCTCCCAGCACTCTCACTCCTTCGCTCATGCTCTCGGAACTTTTTCTCAATCTCCTTCTTTCCATATGCATTGTCTCACCTCCTGTGAGTTCTCTGCCAATTCTGTTCTGTTCTGCTCTGCCTCTGCTTGCTTTTCTCTCCCCCCAGTCCATGCGATCTTGTTTCCTCCCTCGATTGCTCTCTTACTCGCATTCATCCCCAAACGGTTATCCAATTTTCCAAAACGATGAGCGTTACTATTGGCACTATAGGTTAGAGGAGACTTGCTGTGCATTTCGGTCATGTACTGCTCTGGTGGGTGGAACAAGCCTGATAGGCAAATCTCTGTTTCTCCACTGTGAAAGGTACAGTGAACTAACACGTGGTTATAAACCCGCTTGAGTGTCCATCCTGAATAATACATGTGTCTGTATGCATTTATGCAGCAGCAAATTCTCACAGCATATTAACCACTGCCATTTCCACTTGCAGTTTAATTCATTCATACATCTTAACAATCTTTCATTCCCTGTACAACAAGAACCATTATCTTGCTCTTTATTTATCTTCTTAAGAATAGATGTGGATCAGAGTGGCAGTCTGGGCAGTCACGCTGTGTGCAGAGGTCTGTTTCCTCACTCTATCATTTGGAGGCAGAGCCTACATCATAACAACCCTGAAATGCTGTGGAGCGGAGTGGATCAGAGTGGCAATCTGGGCAGTCCGGGAGGGCTGAGTGGCAAAGCGGAAGAGCCATCAATGCGGGACACTAAAAGCATCGTACGGCAGCCGGCTCTGGTAAGACTACAGTGAGAAACTGTCATATTCCATTTTGAAACATTTGCCCATGAACAAACTTTGCAAAAAGTATACGGAATAGTGGGTGTGCAATTGTTATGATACAGGCTCATAGGGAAATGCACAGCAAAACCCTGTTGCCTCAAATCCCGACGGGGGGTGGAGAAGGGGCCAGGTGACGACATTGCAGTCGGGGAATCCCTGACCCGACCGACGCTGGGAGTCATGGGAAAGCCCTTGCCAAAGCAAAAATCCAGGACGGGAGGGCAGATTAGAGCTACTACATCACACATATCTAAACCGATACGGAATAGTAGCGCCCCACGCCCCACGTTCACAAAGCTGAACATGACTAACAAAGAGGTCATAAATGCAGTGAAGACCCCCGCTCCACTGAAATTACAGGCTCTTTTCAGCTTATAAGCAACAAATAAACATCAATTCAACCCATAAACACGGCGGAACAGGAAGACATAATCTCACCGACACCCTCCACATTCATCGATAAATAACAACTTGCTCCTGAAATTATGCATGAACCTAAAATCAAGGGTACCTGATATGCAACAACAGAGCTACGGCACACCTGCTTCCCTTTCCTCTGACTCCCTGCAAGATAACTCTCATATAGACTTGGAAGTAAGTGTGATAACGGGTCAGAATCCAGCATACAGGCAGAGAAATAGCCTCCCAAAGAGGGAGATACTGAAAAAAACATACATAAGAGGAGTACATAGGGAGAGAAGAAAAACAAAAAGACCATGAACACCCTAGCGCTGACACCCTGAAGAAATCAAGATCTACATTGTGTTGAAGAAGGGGATCGCTATATTCTCACACAAGCAAAGTAGAGAAAAGGAGCACTGCTCATTAGCGAAAGAAAAATCAAACACACATTAGATAAATGTTGTAAACATGTTGCGCCAGAAAAATTGCCTGGACATACGAAGAACGATGGGGTGAAGCAATTATCTGGGGACGTGACAATGGCCCCAACATTACCAAAGGGACACACAAAACTAGGGGACAGTCTGACAATAAGGCCAACAAAAACCTGACATGGGAACCCACAGAGATGATTAACAACCATACTGGATTAACTGTTACATCTGAGATCCAACGCGAACAGGAGAATGAGAGCGAAACCTGGCACTCAAGAATAGAAGTTAAGGGTCAAAAGGTGATCTTACAGCCACAACAAAATGCTTGGGTCCTGCGAGAGGCATTGCTCCTTACAGAAGTTTCCACTTCAAACAGTTACCCATTTCTATGCCTTTCAAAGCTACTCCAAATGATGGACCTGAATCTGGACTTGAGAATAATTTCATCGAATGACATCAAAAAATGTGGGTTCCAAAAATGGGAAGCAGCTCTAATTGGGAATGTTTAACTTTTGTATCACCTATTATTATTCAGACTAGGGGCCTCATTATGAGTATGGAGGTAGCCATGGTGCTATTAGCGCCATGGCTACCCCCATACCACATACCGAGTCCAGGTTCCCTGAAAGGGGATTTACCAGATCATTCCAACCTTGGAGAACCCGGTATTTCCCCATTCAGGGAACCCATTCCCATTCGAGCCCCCATAGGGCTCAATGGGAATGGGGAGGGAGCTAACAATGGGCCCATTAATAAAGGGCCCGTTGTAGCTCCCTGGTCCCTCAGCAGCTTCCACTAAGGGCGCCTGGTGAAACCTGCTGCCCTTAGAGGGACCCGCTAAAGGACCTCGCAATGTGGCGGTAAGTGGTTAACGCCAACGGCACCCTTATTGGTGCCGTTAACCCTTTACCTCTGGACTCGGAATGAGGCCCTATGTCTTATTACTTGGAATCCTTTGCACAAATGGGATTCCAGATACAGGTGAACACAGAGATCAACGATCTCACTGGAACCTTGCAGAACCTGCAATACCAAAGAAAATGATGTTGGGAAGAAAAAAAAATTAGTGCCAGCGAACGCTGGCGCAGAGCATCTATAACTGACCAAAGGAAACCAGCAAGGATGGGCAGAGATTCCTATCTTGGAATACCAAGGGCTTTAACTCCTTCAGGGTGCAAACTGATAGCCAAAAAATGGTGTGTGCTGCAGATATCTTTGTGTTACAAGAAACATGGGCGCGTCATGGTTTCTTGATAAGTGGCTTCTCTCTCCTCACTCAACCGGCAAAAAAAGGGAGAGAAGGTTGCCCGTATGGCGGCTTTTGCATAGGAGCGAGAGTGCAGCTTGAGATTACAACTTATATGAGATGCACCGACTGAGAATACCTCATGGCAGCAGTGATTAGCAGATTTCCCACACTCAACAGCAAGACATTGATCATCACATTATACGATCCCCAGAGAACTACATCACTTCAGAATTGCTTGAGAAAGTGGAGAAGATACTTAAATCATGGTGTGAGCAAAATACCGGGAGGGAAGAGCTATCATAATAGCAGGTGACTTCAATGTCCATTGTGTTACAATGGAAGACATGGAACTCTGTGTGGGAAGAGATGGCATGAAATCCAGAACAATGAGTTTCTGCTCTCAGAGACAGTGGGCCTCATTAGAAGGTTGGAGGTAACCATGCCGCTTTTAGAGGCATGGTTGCCTCCATACTGCAATCTGGGCCCGGGTTCCTCGAATGAGGAATTACCGGGCCATCGCAACCTTGGCGGACCCGGTAATTCCCCGTCCGAGGAACCCGGACCTGGTCCATCCCCATTCCCATTCGAGCTCCCATAGGGCTCAATGGGAATGGGGATGGAGCTAACAATGGGCCCATTAATGATGGGCCCGTTGTTAGCTCTCTGGTCCCCTCGCGGGACCCGGTAAGGACGCCTGGTTTTTCCAGGCGCCCACTGCGGGTCCCACGAGGAGACCTCGTAATAGGGCGGAATGGGTTTACCGGCACCGGCACCTTTACCGGTGCCGGTAAACCCATTCCACCAACCTTATAGTGAGGGCCAGTGTGTCCTAATGGAAAAAGGGAAGACATTGGCAATGGAAAAAGGGAAGAAATGGGTTATGACACTTAGCGCCTTTGAAGTGTATTTTATACAACCTTGTAACTTATCTGACATCTGGAATTGCACCACATGGAGAGCTAGAGGCCAATCATCATGCCTAGATGTGATCTTCATGTCCACCAACCTTGGGAACCATAGCTAGAGCTGCAAGTTTGAATTCAATGATCTAAGCGATCACGCTTCACTCTCAGTCATGATAGAATATAAGAGGGTGGTGAGTAAGAAGCCCTTGATAGCCCTGGCCATGGTTAGTCTTCAGGGAAACAGATTGCAGTGGACAGCCATAAACATGACATTGGCAAACAATATTCAGATTGAGGTAATAGAGTGAGACTTCCCACAAAATAGAGATTATTTACAGCTACTGCCTAGTGCGGGGCACAACATTATTGATAAATTCAAAACAGAAAAAAGAACACACTATGTGGCTGATACTAATGGCAAGGACTATGGTGCAACAGTGCAAAAAATACGGAAATGGAATTCTGCGGAGAGTGCAGACTGATACATAGAGAAAAAACTCCATCGCAAGAGAAACAAATCACAGTTTTGAAAAAAAAGTGAGAATAAAATATAAAGCGTGCATCAGGCAAAATAAACATAATAAAAATTCAAACAATTGGAAAATGATCTATGGACTAATGATGGCAAAGGCTACAAAGCTTTCTGGCAGCTATATCGTAGCAACAATAAAACCTCAAGAACTGGCGATTATATCTGACAATTCAAGTGTTCTACATATTAAAAAGAATGATCAAGTAGACCAGAATACGGTAGAACAAAAGAACAGAACAAAGGTGGAAAGAGGTTGAAGGTGCCTTCGACTTCGATGTAGACGATATCTTACAGATAATATCGAGTTTGAAAGCCTATAGAGCAGTAGGCCCGACAATCTCCCATTGTAATTAAAAAAGAGCCCTGGATGTGGGCCCAATTTCTCTTCAATGTTTTCAAAAACATAGAGAAAAGTGGGGTGATTGCTGAAAGCTGGACATCTTCCATCCTCCTTCCGGTATACAAGAAGGGTGCCCGAGAGGACCTGAGGAACTACAGGATGCTAGCAACACCGGATGCCAGCAGTAAAATATTCTCCAACGAGGCTGCAGTATGATACATTGCATATTGGTGGTCAAAATAATTGTAGCAGAGATCATGAAAACCCCTGGGTCCCGAATGTATGTAGCATTCGTGGATTACTCAGGGGCTTTGACTGTGCCTTTAGAAACTGACTGGCAAAACTGGAGGCCTGGGGGATAGACCCTTCCTTATTATACTTTATTAAAGAATTATATATGGACATAAATGCATTGGTGAGAACCTCTCAGGGGTGTTATGTTACAAAACAGATTGACAAAATGTAGGCCTAAAACAAGGCTGTGTATTAGCTGTTAGGCAGAATTATATGCCGCACCTTTGGGAACACTACACACAATTAAGACTACAGGTGTAAGCCCAATCTTACCTTTGGTACAGGCCTGCACTACACAGTTATTTGGTAGAAGTGGCTGAGCAGCTAGGCTTATCTCAAGAGGGATGTGAGTAGTACAGAATGTTACACAAAGGACTTGCAATCACAGTATTTCAAGCAAACACTTACTCAAGGTTTCTTGGTAAAAGAATGTACATTTATTTACACATTTAGTTAGAAAACATTATACTAGTAATAGGCAGCTCACTATCACACTATAATACACTACAGTACACAACCAATACATTTCTGAACAAGTTAGGCTCCCCTGAAGTGGGGGAAAAATGGCATTTCAGTATTTTCCAAAAGGGATAGAAAGACAAAGGTTATAAGAATCAAAACACAATTACTTTCAGAGGCAGAGCAATTGGTTTCAGTTCACTACAAGAGCCAATTCAATTTAATAGGCCTGGGCCAAAGTCAATGGTTGAGTGTCTTGGAGAGGATAACCCAGTTCTGGTAGTAAACGGTTAAGTCTTTGCCAATGTTCTTAGAGGTAGTTTCCCAGAAAAAGAGTTATATGTCATTTTAGGAGCGAACAAGACTCCAAAGTTGGGAAAGTTTCACAAACTTTCCCCGCGGCAGAAAGGATTTCCACACCGCGTTTGCACAGTACCTTATGGATGAAGAAAAGGTGTAGCTGAGGCAGTTGTTCCTGGCAGTTCCTGCAGATTTCGCTGTTCCTGAGCTTCAGTCGTAGGGACAAGAAGGAGGACGTCGGGAGGTCCCTGCACTGCCCAGGGAAGAAGCCACAAGCTTGGCTAAATGTCGGTTTTAAGGTCTGACTGCCTTAAAGTCCACAAACTGGTATCTTTCTCACTGGCTATCCAGTTTTCAACAGCACTCTGAAGAAAATTCGACCAGTATGGAGACGGTGTCCAGGTGGCTTGTGAGTTGGTTGTTCCCATCAGCTCAAGGGAAGAGGTCGTCCTTGAAGGGGCTTCTCTGTCAAGGGAATTTCAGGCAATTCAGACCTGCAGCCGGGCAAACCAACAGTCCAGGAGTTGCAGCAGTCGTCTTCCTTCAGTTTGTCTTCGGTTCTTCGTTCCAGTGGTTGACTCTGCCTTCCAAGTCCCAGAGACCTGCTTTTAAAACTAGCGGGCAAACCTATACCCTACTTGTGTTATGTGGATGATACAGTCCTCATGGACCAGACCCCAATTGGGCTCCAGAGAGTTCTGAGTTGTCTGGAAAAACATGCAATTACCAATGGGTTAAAGATCAACCAAAGTAAGTCTAAAATTATGATTCTGGGAGGGAGACAAAAATCAAATAAAAATAACTCTTTCCTGGGTGGAATCAAACTAGAAGTGGTAGAATCTTAAATTGACTTATGTAGCCCAATGCTCATGACACCAAACACTCACACATATAGGGAGTCAGCACAGACCAATATCATGGGCAGATGGTAAATCCTGAAAAGCTATGGGCCTCATTACACGGAAGGCGGTAAGGTTTAACGGTCACCGGTAATGGTACCGGTGACCGTTAACCCTTACCGCCTTACTACGAGGTCCCTTTGCGGGTTGGTACTTTAATGCCTGCTTTTTAGCAAGCGTTAAAAACCAACCCGCAAAGGGACCAGGGTGCTAATTATGGTACCGCAATTTGTGGTACCGTAATTAGCACCTTCCCCATTCCCATTATGCCCTATGGGGCAAAAATGGGAATGGGGAAGGGCAATGGGGGAAGGGGGAATTACCGCCCCGCCAACCTTGGAATAGGGCAGTAATTTCCCTTTCCTCCAAGGCGGTGCCGGTGTTTTACCGGCATGGACCAAGGTGCTAATAGCACCTTGGTCCACCGCCTACCGTGTAATGTGGCCCTATGTCTTAAAAAAGTGTGGTGGAAGTGTGGAAAAACTGCATGAAGTGTATGTGAAAAGTGTAACTCCGGAAATAATGTATGCTTTAGAAACCCTCCCCTTAAAGCACATACATTGGCTGTTTCAATTGGAGGGGAAACTCCTTTGTCAATATTGGGAGTCCCACAGGCAGTGCCGCTTGAGGCCGTGTGCTTGGAATTAGGTCTGGGAAAAGCATAGGTGCAGGCTATGCAGTAAGCAGATAGAGACTGCACATCAAGTCCTTTTGGGATGTATAGCACTGGACATGGATGGACATGAAATACTGGAAAAGTTATGATCACTTTGTGGCAGAAGGACTTGCCTATAATACATACCAATTTTGGTCAGAGATATATATGGCCGACACCCTGGTAATAACCGCAGCTGCATATCATGTTTGGAAGTAATAGCTAGGAAACTACCAATAGGAAGTGGAAACCACGTATATTCCTAATAAGACGGGGCCTTTAACACAAATTGATATTGATATTTTATTTCTATTGCGCTCGTACACAAGTGTTTCAGAGCGTGGGAAGGGAGGGGAACAGTGGAGAACATAACAACGATCTTACTAGGCCGAGTGATATTGAGAATGGGGGAGGGGAAAAGTGCATGGGGGGAGTAGTGGAAAGTTCAGAGCAAAGGAGATACAGATAAATAATAATAAATACAGTAATAGTAAAGGCAACAAATAGTGGTAGTGCAGCCAGCAAGTGGCAAGTGCTGGGTTTAAGGCAGCAGACAGGGTATGTCTGATAAGTGCAGGAAGAAAAAGGGAGGGACTGTATGGGTACAGATACAGACCCCAGTGCAAGGGGTGGCCCGGAGGCAGTGCGGGAGGGTGGCAGGGTGAGCAGGTACCTGAGCCCGGAGGACAGAGGGTGGCCTGGTGCATGGTGCCAAGAGAGAACAGATCAGCAGGGGAGAGGGGGAGCAAAGGCAGAAGCAAAGAGGAACGTCTCGAGGTGCTTCCGGAACCAGAGATGGTTCTCCTCAAGCTTTAGAGTGGCCAGGAGGCTGTTCCAGAGAGAGGCCCCAGCCAAAGACAGATATCCACCCCCAGCTCGTTTCTTTGAAAAATGCCTGACCCTGAGGGAGTTAGAGGTAGAGGAACAAAGAGCTTGAGATGGGCGGTATGCACATACCAATGGGTACCCCGAATTACAAACGTGCATTTACCATCCACCATTGACCCTATGGGGGCTCGAATGGGAATAGGGATGGGGAATTTGAATGGGGACTTACCAGGTCCTCCAAGGTTGGAATGACCCGGTAAATCCCCATTCAAGGAACCCGGACACCGGTTTGGAGGCAGCCATGGCGCTAATAGCACCATGACTAGCTCCCAACTCGTAATGACCCCCATAATATGTTTCACTATACACGAGCCCAAACGATTGGCTTTGTCTATACTTGTCATGTTTTGAGATGGCCAGGGAAGATGCCTTTTGTGAATGAGTAACTGAGGCTTAAAGGTGAAGAGAATGCATCACACAAAAATGTCTCGATGATGGATGAAGGAAGGGTGTCATCTACTTATTATGTGCTTTCTTCCAGAGATACAATCATAGTGGATACATCAATTTCGGATAATTTCTTAAAGTTGGTCTAATTGGGTGTGTTCCAAAGTGATGTTTTGCAATTATAGAGCAACATTTTACCAAAGAGTCACTAGGGTGTCTGGAAATAGGTTAATTTCTAGCTTGATGGCTTTGAACACAGTTTTACTGTGGTTAGACTGCTCCGAGATCGCGGATTGACAGCTTACAGATGATGTTATTATGCGGCTGCTTTAGATGATTATTGTATTATGATGTCATCCTAGTATTTAGATAGATGCCATAATGTATCTTGTTTGAAGGTGAGGCGTTTGATGGTAATGAGGTTTTGTGCACACCATGGATTCAATGATTTGGGTTCACTGGTGCATAGCTCCTGTAGAGCAAGTGCAACACTGTGGTTATCAGGGTGTGTTAAATGAGTGTAGGATGGCCTTATCGTTAGATGCGTTGTGAGTTAATGATGAGATCAATGAAGAAGGTTCTTCTTTGAGTAGGTCAAAGGAAAGGTACTGAACGTGTAATACTGTTATCTGGTTGATGTGTAATAGCAGTTGATGATGGGTAGGGTAGATCCACTATGTTTCTGATCGAAACTTGGTGCTCACCAAGGTATCTGAATCAGTATGTATATGTACATTCAAAATTGTTAATATTACTCTAGGGGTACATAATTAAAAGATACCTAATAGTTATCTGTTATTTAGTTTCAGATAGACAGGAATCTGTGGTACAATAATTCCATTTAACTTCATGGGTGGAGCCATCAGAAGCCCTTTATAATTATATCGCTCCTGATGAAGGCCGTTATGAATGATAGAGAGCATTACTGACTCTATGATGGCTGAAACACAATGTGTTGTCATTTAGCTTAGTTTAATGTGGTGTTGATGGCTGCATTCACTTTCTAGATTTATGTACGCCTTGTGAATTTACCTGTCTCGTGAATATACCGTTTAAGGGAGATGGTTGTTGATGTACAATTTGCACAAAATTGAATTATGAAAATGGTCTGTTTCTATACTTTCACACCCTTTGTGCCAAAAGTGTATATAATGGTGGCAATTTTTTCTTGTCTTTAAATTTTTGTCTTTTATAAACATTAAAGAAGATATATTTTGCGACAAACAAACACTGCTGAAGATTATTTTGTTGTGTAAACTCCAAATAATGTGGACCTAAATATTGAAGGCTTTTTTGCCTCATTATAAATATTCAACCTTTGGTGTTTGTTTTTTGCTTTAGGTGATAAGGTGGGCCATCAATCCAATTAAGTCTTTGTCTGGGCTAAGGGATTCTGTATGTCAGTAGGTGAGATGGAAGGTAATGTTTTGTGTGGCTGTGAGAGCAAAGTAGCAAGTGAGGAGTTCCCTGCAGGACAATGGGGAGAGTTCCTAAAGTGTACAGGATTGGGAGGATTTATGAATTTATAACATGTCTCTGATCTATTGAGGCATTCAAGACTTCAGCGAGGCGGACATGGCTGGTAATGGCCTGCAAGCCCGAGCTAAAGTAGGCCCAAGCAAGGCGAGGGCCTCAGCTCAGTCTGTGGGCTATTACAGGCCATGTCCGCTGAAAGCCATTTGCACCCTGGGGTTTATCCAGGGTGCGAATGTTCTTTTTTCTTCCCTCTGGTGATTTGCTGCTTGCGGTGATTGGGAGACGGGAGGCGAGTCGGGACAGGAGCACTAGGTTCTGATCCAGCAGGTAAGTGGGGAGGGAGATAGGGAGGGAAGAAGAGGGGAATAGTATTGGATTGTTTTGGAGCAAGAGTGGGGAAGCAACAGGGAGCAGCTCCATTGTGCCTACCCTCATTAAATTTAAAATAAAATGGTGCCACCTGCAGAAGGGCCTCGGGTGACTAGAAGCAGCGGGCGACGAATGTGCATTCTCCCCTGCTGTTCCAACCACCTGATTGGCTGATAGCCCTTCCCGGGTAGTGAATGTGCAGTGATCAATTCTGCAACATCAGGCAGCTAACTATGCATTGATGAAGGAGATGTCTAGTGAGCATGTGATTGGTATGTTTATGAGAGGTAATGAGTGGGCTGTGCATGAGATTGGAGGTTTCTGAAAGTACAGAGCAGTTGGTTCTGTGATGCTTTGCCTGTGTCTGTTTTTGACCATAATTATGTTACAGGAGATGGGAAATCCCTTCATGAGAGGGTGAGGGGAAGTATCACAGATTTATTGAAATGGTGCTATCTGTGATTATGTATGTGAAGGCCACCATTTATTGATCAGTGAATGACAAAGCGAAGACAGAGCCTGTCAACATGTTTCTTCGATTGTCCAAAGTTTTTATGAATTGCACAACTTGTATGAGGCATTATGGAGGTGCACATTAGTATGAGTGGTTCTATGTGAAATTACCTTTTTAAAGGTCTCAAGAGAAAAAGACTGATTTTCTTTTGATCAGAAAACCAGCATTGTAAAGGTAGCTTTCGCTTGAAACCTTTAAAATGTGGTTTTCCCCATTTTATTTTAAATATGCAGGGTATTTCTCCCCCTAAGCACCCCATTGTTCTTCCCCCCGCCACCCACCCCCACCCTCTCCCACAGGATATCAGACCCAGACTCCTCCCCCAGCCACACCCTCTCCGTGGAATTTCAGTCCGAGCCCAGGTGAAATACTTGTAAAGAAAAGTCTTTCCTTCCCTGTTTGCTGGGTTGAAATGCCAGTGTGAATGGTGTGGTCACACTTCAGCAGAAAAAATAACACAAAGTGACCCTGTCATGGTTTGCGCATCCACCTTCGCCTGTTTTAAAAGGCATAGGTGGATGACCCTCATTTCTGGTCATTTTAAAGTGCATCCCATTTGTGAATTCAGGATGCTCTTTAAAATGCACACAAATCCCCCTTATTCACGCAAATGCACAAAGGAGAAAAAGACATCTGAATGAGCGCCCATTGGTGCAAGTGAGATGTGCTGTCACTTCTCAATTTGGCCCAACACTGTTTAGAGAATCATGCCTATTTCATATAACATTAAGGGCTAGACCAATATTTGCATCATGAGGTGATTGAAAAATATGTGCATACACCAAGTATCTGAATAGGAAAGTAAACAAAGCATGTACAAGACGTTTAAAAAAGGTTAAGTGTTGAATGAATAGACAATTAAGGGCACTAGATAATTTGATCTAGACCCAAATAGTGAAATGACCTATTTACTCCAGGCCTTGTGAATCAGAAATAAGCAATATCGTGAAGACACATTGCATGGCTTCAAATATTAGGTCTTTCTGTGTTTAACGTGAAGACGTTTACTACTGTCAATATGTCCATTTTACTGTAGCAATGTTGAACTGTTTCCATGATACCTGATTTACTATGTTATGGTCAATCATGTATGCGTGTCGACAGATTCTGCTGAATTGAGTGACGGCATGAGAGTTATATTGAGGTTAAACGAGTGGAAAGGAGTCTGCCGTGTGCCTACTTCAGGGAGAAGGCGATCAAGAAAAAGAGGCAAATAGAGGGAAACATCAGAGAGTAAGAGAGATTGGGAATGCGAGGAATGGGGAGAGACACTCAGACAGTGAAGGAACGTATGGAGCTGTTGTGAAAATGCCCCACTGTTGCTGTCCTAGAATGTGTTCAGTCTCACCTGAGAGGCCACGAATGTCATGGCCGTAGCACTGCTGTTTCAGACTTTTAGAATTGTTATGGTTGCCAGACAATAATGGAGGCTACAGACCAATCCATGGCAATTTGTTCCTCCCGCTTTGCTCCGTTGTGAACTGGCCGTCTTGGGACAAATACTACTTTTTCTTTATTGGTTTTGATTGGAAAAATATTACAGCAGTATATCATATGTTTGAGAAGAAGCAGAAAGGTTAATGGTTTTCCATTTTTTTCTGATCAGGTTTGTATTGCCTCTAGATGTATTTCCAGCTGTACAAAGGCTATTTCGGTTGCTAAAAAACAAGGCTTCTGTTTGTGTGGGTTAAAAGGCTGCTCTGAACTTGGCATGTCTCCTAACCTGCACGATTGCTTGTTATTAGAATGTCATGCATTCCTGACTGTCCATGGAACCATTTCCCGTAGTGGAAGGGCAATGTAGAATGCAGAGACAAGCAATCAGAACAAATATGGCAAATGCATTTAGTGCATGAGCTAAAATGTATGATAAAGGGTCCAATCTCACATCCAGAGAAATTGCTTGTTTCTAAACATTGTTCATTCGACACTTCGACAAATTGGCAGACAGCCAAGAGGACGGCCATCTAATGCTGTGATTGTTGCAGGTACGATATTTCTATTAGTGCACAGGGGACAGAAATAGCCTTACCCTCTTATATATGCAATGCCAGACCTATCGGCTTTGCCTTTGTTTATTATTCTAATTTGCCGTTAAATGGGGAATCCCAATGCTTCCTCTCCCTGATGTCATCCGGATTGCCGAAATGTCTCTGTGCTCTGGAACCTTGTTTGTGTTTTGATATCTCTGACCAACACCCATCATGTGTGAACCAGAAATCAGTAAGTTTGCTTTCGCATATTCATGAATCATTTGACAATAATGAAAACATTACCTAATGCATTTTACAGAATAGTACTCAAGACCTATCATCAAGAGAGTGAAAGATATTGACATCAAACACAAGCCTCTTGAAATTAACACTGTCAAGTAGCTAAAAGCACGGTCGGAATCTTCTTTTGTCAGTTTTCAGAAAGCAGAACGATTGCAGGTATAGACAAGGGTGTTGTGGGCCATTTTCATCTACATACTGAGGATGGAGCAGGGGCAGATTAAGTGACAGCAACATGTAACTGGCCAACGTGCAAGCCACAGAGTCGGACGCCTACACCCAGACGATAACTATCCCAGTGCTCAGGAGATGGCTGTGACAAAATGAATTCTGCTTTGCAGGAGTAGAATGGTGAGCAGTACAGAAAACACTTACTCAACCTTCACACTTCTGCGAACCAGAAGTGATCCCAATATAAAAGACACATTTAAGAGATATATCTCCTTCACTTTATGTGGTAACATGGGCTCAGGGAAGGACATTCTCTAAAGAAGGGTGTTAAAGTGCTTAAGTAGCAATCCAAACAGCAAGTACAACAGTCGAAAATAAAGGGAATGTCCAATCAATGTTCTATAATCATATATATACTTTAATCAAATGCACCAACTGCAAAAAAAGAAATAAAAAAGCTGTACAAAACCCACCCCTGTAGAAAGAAAAGAGAATATGCAAGAAAAGATTGAAAGCAGCACTCATGGGCAATAATACAGGGGTGAAGGTCAATTTGATAATCACAATGTTTATTTAAAATAATATGGCCCTCGTTATGGGTCCGACAGCAACCCTGCCAGTGATATTGGTGCATTGCCGCTGGACCAGTAAAAAAAGACCGGCGCCCGACTTCCTGGTGCCACCGGGCTATTCCAAGAATGGTGGCCTGGAAGTCAGGTGCTGGTAATTTTGTAAGTCTCCATTCCCATGGAGTCCAATAGGACTCCATGGAAATGGGGACACAGGAGCACTGGCACTGTTGTTAACGGTGCTGGTGTTGCCATGAAAACTCTGCAAATCGGTGCTGTCCCAATCGGCAGGTCTGACTCTGGCAGGTTGGACAGCACCCGCCCGCAGAGTTGTCGTGTGACGGTACGGAAACAATGATGCCGGTAGGTTTACCAGCATCGTTATTTCCGGAACGGTACACTTGTAATAAGGCCCTATGTCTTTGATAAAAAAGGTGCAAAAGTGAACTGGCCAGTTTCTAGTACACACAATCGACTGGGGATGGCAGTTATGGGTCAATAGTACCTTCTACGTGGATCAAAAGCATCAAACCAGGCTTTAAGCAGTAGCATGAGTAGATTGAACTCAATTTGAATGCAGTGGATTGTGTTGGCCCAAGCAGCAAGCAGGCATCAAGCCGGTTCAAATGTGATGCTCATAGTGGTTCGAGGGTGGCATTCTGTGATGCAGAACAGAGTGCCACCAGCATCTGTTAATGATTCAGCCAGTTCAAAACCTGGGCAGAGTTGATGCATGAATCTCCAATGTCATGGATCTCAGAATGCTGTGAGTCTTACTATGTGGTCTCAGAGACAGGTGCAGTCCTTATTCTCAGGCTCACCACAATGAGTTCCTGGTCAACCGTGGGGCTGGCAGAGATGCAAGTGTTGTTCCAGCAGCAAGAGTCGGCCCAAACGTGCCCTGAGAATGAGTAGGGAAGCAAACTTGCCGCTACTTCCGACGCGCAGCCTTCACCTCACTAGTGTAGGGCTCTGGAAGGTAATTGCTCCCACCAGAGGTCCAATGGATTGTTCCTTTGGAGTTTGTTCCAAATTGAATCTTAGGAGTAAAAGGCTATTCATCACAAGAGGCCTTCATCAATAATCTGTTTTATATAGGATGCACACAATAAAAACATGCAAACACAATAAGGGGATATCTTTGGGATATTAATTTGTGAAGCATTTACACCATTATGTTGACTCATCAATTCTTAGAATGTTCTTTTTAATTTTAGGGCAGCACAAAATGTCACAGCATATTACATCATTTAATGAATAAGTATTATAGCTATGAGGTATCCTCTTCCTATATTACTAACTAAGGCACTGGTCAGACAGGATGAATGCCCTCTGTCCAATCTAAGCTTTCTGACCTTACCACTACTAAAGATAAGGTTAGAAGAATTAATCCCTTCTGTAAGTGATTTCAACCCGGCGCTCCACCTAAGTCAATGCGTAGCGTGTGATGCACAGCTGAAACCATTAATTATTTATTGATGTCTATAAGTTCTTTTATTTCTGAACCATGTACCACTTATATCACGCCCCTCTCTTTGAATCCCCCCCGGTCACACTGAACCAGGAAGCAGGCTGGTTTGCAAAGTTAAAAATTATTTATTTATAGATTTCACAATATATATATCACACTATTTTAATGGTTATACAATGATCACCAATGGGGTGATGTCACACTAACAATCTCTTTAATCAGAAGGAGTAATGATGAAAAAATAATGCAGCACAGAAATAATACTTTTCTGTGGGTTCAATCAAAATGCAATATGATTACTCTTTCCCCCTGCACACTACTCAATCCCCCCAATATGCAATATAAAGAGATGGAAGGAGAAAAACCAGGTTTCAGGAATACAGAATTCAACAAAATAGTATCAATCCCAATTTCCCCCCAGCAAACACCAGAGAAAAACAGAACTGAATGGCAAACTTGTCAAAAATGGTTTTACAGTTGGCTTTGCATGAATGGTAAAAACATTGAAAATTGATTTAATTCACTGAAATTGTTTAAATACTAGTGGGAGCCGCTTTGTATGGTTTCAGACAAACACTAGCAATGATTAGAGAATTACCAGCAAGTTGAAAACTTAATTTTGAGGTTGGGTGCCTTGAACAGCTCTTTCACACGTCATAGATTTGAGCCAAATGAAAAATTTGCAGCAAACTTTTCTGTGCGCAGTAAGCACGAATGCAGAAAGACTATAAGGAAAGCTTAGGATGTTAGCTTCAAGTAGACACTTAAATTCCGTTTCTAGCATGAACGGTGAAGACGTTATGGAGGTTTTTGTGGAGGTAGTTTTTTTTCAGAAAGAGGCAAAATTGCAAAACAAGAATGTGCTTTTAAACTTACAAACAAGGTTTCTTTGCACTAGGGGTAGACTATGAAGATGCAATCTACATGACAGCACAGCCACCAGCCCAGGATATCTCTGGTTGGTTTCGCCTGCCGAGGCGCTCGCCTTTCTTCAGAAAATATATATCAGCGCAAAGATGATTTTAACACTACTATTACAAAAGGATAATAGGGAATGAGAGAAAGAGTTCAGGCAAGACAAAAATAATTTCTAACAATGCAGTTCTGGATATAAGAGAGGATGGGTTTGGATAGGGATGACTTATTGACAATACATATGCTAGTGACAATCCTTTGCTATGGATACTCACTACCAATGTTTGGACAGAACCATCAGAGATTCAGGTCAGTCAAGATTTCTGGACAAGAATTCTGCTAGGCACACCGGACTAGACTCAAGGCGCTCTGGTCTGCAATCAGCAAGGCGCTTTGGACACCGCATGGTGGGACTGGAATGGATCTCACGGGCTCAGGTTCTGGTTCACAGCTATCTGGTCACAGCACGGCTCTACTGGGTTGGATCTTTGAATTGTGGCAATAATTCTTAGCAGGAAAGCAGCTACAGCACAGCCAGGCTGTTCTTTGGTTCCCCTTAGAGGTCTGGGGTAAAATCAGGTTTCTGAATTTTTAAAGGCCAAGCTGAGAAGGGTTCAGCTTTGGAAATGGGCCTTTCTGCTTTCAAAGTTTCTGGAGTCTGGGGTCTGGAATATGGATTTCTCTTGCAAAGTGCTCCGCCAGCAATCGGTTGGTGGGTGAATATGTGTGTCTCTAGGTCCTAAACTGTCTCTATTTATGTTTTCACTAAAGGGGTGGGTATGCTGAATTATCCTAGGCACACCCCCTAGGTATTCTATTGGCTAGGGTCTTTCCTCTCCCTTGATTGGAGACGAAAACAGAGTGTCATCATGATGGTGTGGTTTAGGATGCAGGAAAAGCCTCCCCTTTGTTTTTGCACATGTAATCTACTTTTCATATAATACATATTTACAATGTTACAAACTTGATAGCAATAGCATATCTAGGTCACATATTTTGTGAAGCAAGTATTCATCTGAGCCCCATCGCTGTGAGAGCCTGGGCCTGGATTTGGCAATTTTTCACACTTTTGGTCCGGGGCCCAATGTCTGATTTGTCCACAATTTTATACAGATGTGCGCATGATATCTGGGCATAATCATATGAAGTTTCATGCTTCTGACATCAATACAATTGCTACAAAACCCGATTTTTCCCTACGCCTTCTCAGAACATCGCAACGAGTTCTGAGTCTTTTTAAACTGTGCAATGAAAATTCACATTAACAATACTGTAATTTTACACATTTTACAAATTCGCACAGTCCTTTTCAAAAATATACTTTCTGTGCTTTAAGAATCAACAAACATGTCTGCTCCCGCCTCCAAAGTTTCTGGTGGATCAAGAGCAATCCCAGCCTTCTTCTTCTAGCAGAGGCTACTGTTGACACTTGCAATCTGCATATCCTTTCAGCTAAGCAAGTCCTTTGTCTCTCCCAGGAGCAGCAGCCAAAATCTCCTCCCCTCTTCATCAACCCCTGAATGTGATTTACTGGCTTTTGGTGGGAAGCAGGTGAGGTGCCTTTTGTTGGGGCAAGCTGGCGAATTTGCTTTGTAGTTTTTTTGGGCTTGCATCAGGTTACTTTAAAACTCATTTTGTTAAATTTTTCTTTGATGAAAATAAACTTACAATTTTAAAACAGGCAAACAGAACTCTACTTCCAGTCTCTAAAACATAGAGATTAAATAGTTGCAACCTATATTACTTTCGATAGCAAGTCACTTAATTCCAACCATTTGATTTTAACTACACAAGTTTAAGCTTCTAATGCAATTACTGACAACTGTCATACAGGCGTCCGGTGGTACTGCAGCCATATTTTGACAGATTTTCACAGGCAAGCACACTTTTTAATGTGGATATTCTGATGATAGATTCTGCTTTTCCTGGCATTGTGTGCTCATGTTGATTCCTTACATAAAGTGACGGGTAACACCCAGCAAGGATGTTAGATGTTTTCTGATGTTTTGAACCATTATTTTGTATTTTCAGCAGCCAAGAAAAAAGGGATTTCAGAGCAATTTCTGGGTTTCCTAGCAATAAAGCACTGCCTTTCATGAAGTTTCCATTTTTACTCGGTAGGTAGCCCAGTGACAGGTTTCTGCAGTGTGGTCTCCTTCCACAACTGACACAGGCAAAGTTGATTGGCAGCCATCTTTTTTTCCAGTTTAACAGCGCAATTTTAATAGGTTTAGCGCGCATGGGGCTTTTTGCAGCCATTTTGCTGATTCTGGTGCCACCAGCACAGAGGGATGTCGCAGGGCAGAGCCTAGTGGATTAAAACATCCCACACTTCCCATGATGCTTGTGTTTTGTCATATGTTTCTTCTCAGTGTTCTTACTCCTTTCATTGTACCATTTACCAATAGTCTCTTTATCATCCAATATATCAGGTATTGCAGCTCTTTTTAGGGGATTGGTAATTTCCTTCTCCTTATTTTTTCTGGTCAAAACGTCTCTTGTCATCCACTATCCCAAGTTCTGCTGGTCTTTTAAGGGATTAGTTATTCCATTCTCCTTATTCTTCCTGGTCTCATTTCCCTCACACTATGCAATAGACCATATGCAAATAGTCCCTTGTCATCCACTGTATCAAGGTCTGCAGTTCCCTTAGGAGACTGGTATTTTCCTTGTCCATATTCTTCCTGGTTACCTTACGTCCACTTAGGTTCATGTTCTCCCCGTTTCAGGGTTCCTGAATCTCTGTTACATTCTTCTTCTCTCATATAAAGTAATTCAAGTTCAAGTTCCAATTATAATTTCCCTATTCCCGGGGTGCAGTTTCATGTATGAGTTTGGGTTTCCTGGCTTCACAGGTTTGTTCTCCCCAATGTCTCTCTTTCTTATGCTCTCTTTCTTATTTTCGAATTATGGGTAGGCCTTTCCTTTTTCCCAAAGCGATAACCCTCCAATTGTATTTCTTTCCTACTCTATGGTTTTCATATGTCTTATTATCTCATTCAAACAGTTCTGTTTCACAGGATTATTTCCACTTGTTTTCTCCTCAGCACTGGGACGGGTTTTGCTTAACTTATAATGAGTTCTGCTTGGCGTGCTGGTATTCCCATTACCCGTTTTACCTTCTGAGTTCCCAGGCATTGTCGGTGGTACTTGCAGACCCTCAGATTCTCCTGCCTTCTCATTGTCGGTCTGCAGATTCCTTAACGTGGTGTCCCCTTCCTTCCTGTGCCATTCTTGTCTTTGGAACATCACACGGATCGTGAATCGGACTGGCGGCTGTTTGCTCCACTGGGTGATCGTGACACAGTTGTATGGGCAGACTTCCCACCTCTCGGATTCTGTGGTCACTCCACAACAGCTCTTCTGCCTCTGCGTTGCTGGGCTTCATTCCCAAATCTCATGTCAGTTTCTCAGCATTTCTGGTTCAGAGCTGATGCGGCTCTGTAGCACCTCAGCTCTGTCTTCTCTCAGAGCCCCACCTCTGTTTGCTCTATTACACACACAGAGCTTGCCCTTCGTCTCTCATGTTTTTGCTCTCAGCTCCCTGCCTTCTCTCTGTTCTTTGCTTGCTCTCTCTCACTTGTTGGTCTCACATCTATGTTCAGCCTCCTCGTCTCAGTCCATTGAAGACTTGAATTTAAAAGAACATTTTTAATGTGTTGTCGTTCATAATATAACTTCATGTTATTTTCATGAATTTGATTACAGTTTGGCATATTGTATACATCCATGTATGCCATTACTTGGAGGCCATTAGGGATTTCCTCACAGGAAAGGGAGTCCTTGTCCCCAAAGGTAGAGTCTCTCCCAGTGAGGTCCCACTTTCCTCGACCTCTAGGGAGGGTGTTGCAGAGCAGGCTCACTCGCCTATGCTAAGAAGGAGGGGCGCCCCAATTTGTGAGAAGGGCTGAATTCCCTCAATTCATCACAAGGTGTATGACGAGGATGAAGGACTATGGTGAAGGAGAAGGACTAACAAGAAGGACTATGTTGGAGGAGATGGGAAATTATGACATTTTTTTGATGAAGGATAATGATTGAGACAAAGTACTAAGACAGAAAGGGACAATGACCATGGAGAATGACTGGGATAAAGGACTCTGATTAAGGGGAAGGACTATGCGGAAACACTAAGATGAAAAAAAGCCAGTCAAAGGAATTTGGTGGAAAAGGACAAAGATGAATGACAAAGGACGGGGACAAGTGTGATGATGAAGGAAAAGGACAACATGAATGTACTAGATGAAGAAGAAGGAGTAGGACAAAGGAACATTACTATGATGAAGGACTATAATCAATCACTATGATGAAGAAAATGGACTTGGATGTAGAACCATGACAAAGGAGTAGGGCGTGGGTGAAGGACTATGTTGAAGGTGAAATCAAGAACAAAGCACAATGAGAAGGACTAGAACAAAGGAATATGTTGAACGAAAAGGACTATTATGAAGGATTATGATGAGGCAAAAGGAATATGATGAATGACTATGATGAAGGATTAGTACTACGACCAAGGACTATTATGAAGTAGAAAATCTATGAGGGACTATGACATAAAGTATGATGAAGGATTACGGTAAAGGACTTGGACAAATGCCTATGATGGAGGAGATGGGCTAGGATAAAGGACTAGAGTGAAGGAGATAGGCTATGATGACATAATACGATGAAGATGAAGAGTTAAGGTGGAGGGGAAGGATATGTCAAACTTTCATGAGAAAAGAACTACGACAAAGTACTATGATAAAGTAGAAGTACTAAGATTAAATAATTGCATGGCGAAGAACTACGACAAAGGATAAGGGCTAGAATAAAGTACTATGATTTTGAAAATGGACTTTGTGGAAAGACTATGATTACTGAAAATGAATAGGTGAAATGATGGAGAAGGACTATGGAGAAGAGCAAGTTACTGAGATGAAGAATTATGATAAATTAGAAGGACTATATCAATGCCCTATAAGAAATAAAATAACTAGGTCAAAGAAAAATGACTGTGCTGAAGGACCATGACGAAAGACACTGATGAAGATGAAGGACTAGGATTAAGAATAGCTGTCCTGTTTTATGCTGCTAGCCTCTCCTGCATTGCTGCTTTCTGTATACCTGCTAAAATAATTATACATTTCACACTCTGCTAATCTCACCAAGCTTGCTGTATATCATGCATATTTCTTAGTAACTCTTGCTGCCTGTATATTGTATCTCACCCTTGCCCCTCTTGCATTTGTACCAATGTTTTTACATTTGGGCATTCTGTGCCTTAGGCGTGTTTTTAACCTGTGCATCCTCCATTGTGTGCTTCATGTTAGTGCTTTATTGGGAATTCAAATGTAGGTGTGCTTTTAACCATTACATCCTCTATTTAGTGATTCATTTTAGTGTTTTATTGAGAATTACTTGAATTTAGGTGTGCTTTTTACCTGTGCATCCATCAATGGGGGTTTCATTTTAAGGATGCATTGAGAATTCCAATGTAGGCTTATATTTATAACTGTGCATTCCTTGTTTTCCATTGCACACCTCCTTCCTCAGTGCCTACCTGGCTGCTAGGCCAATTGTTGAGTTGCCGTGCACTGTGAAGCTCCCCTTATGTCTCTCTCTCCTCTGGTACTCCCATGGCACTTTCTCTCTGCCCTATTTATTCCAACTGCCATTCTATCACCTATAAAACCTCCCTCATGAAGTCTGAAAGAAAAAACTGGAAATAACTCTTCTTGACTACAACCCAGGTCTACCTATTGCTGACTCCTACATCAATGCCTCTTCGAGGCTGACTATTACGGACATCCTCTTTTCTGTCTCCTCTCCAGACCTATGCAGCCCCATCTCATCTCCACTCTAACACCTTTCTCCTCCTCACCAATTAATGGTGACATTAGGTGGGAAGTACTCCTGACATACTTCTCATTCTCTGGGTGTATCATTAATGTCTATCACAATGGCACTATCATGATCCAAGGTTCTAAACTTACTCTTCTCCACGACTGGTGCCTACCCTCGCTCATCACCTTCCTCCCTTCACCTGTCTCTCCTTTTTCCTCTCCTCTCACTTCTTCATCACCACTGATTGGAGTACCACACCCCGGGACCCCCCTGGAAAACATTCAAAGTTGGTAACCAGCTCCACTTAGCCTCTCTGAATGCTACATCTGTGTGTCAAACACCTTCTCAAAGACTTTGACCTAGATGTCCTCGCTCTTACAGAAATGTGGTTCAATTCCTGCTCTGTCACTGCTCTTGACAATCTCCTTGGCTACAAACTCCTCTCCAACCCCATACCCAACAGGCCTGGAGGTGGGGTAGCACTGATCTTCCCTGAGTGGATCCCTGCCTCCATCATACCCACACAATTCTACTCCTCTTGTGAACGTCTGTAGGCTATGGGTCTCTCCCACTCTCTCTCTCACCCTCAGGACTAACTCTGGCTCCCTGGCCCTATCTCTCTCTTCCTCTCTGAATGGGCTGATCTCGCCTCCACCCTCTCAACCTCTTCTTCCATACTCCTTCTCCTTGTCGACTTCAACATCCACCTCAACTCCCTGGAATCTTCCACCTCTCAGTTGCATGTTCTTTGTGACTCTCTCTCTCTCTCTCTATTCTCCCTTCCGGCCTGATCCACTCTGGTGGTCACACTCTATATGCCCTCATCTCTGGCGATATCCCGTTCTCTAATCCGGGCACCACCCCCCTCTCCTGGTCTTACCACTCTCTCCTTTCCTCCCACCTGGGGCACCGTGGTCCTCTATCGAAGCCACCCCAAGACTGCCAGTCTCCTTCAACATCATCCAACCAATAAAGCGACTGTTAGTCACTGCTTTCACCTCCATCTTCATCCCCCTTCCAGCCCCACTTCTGACTCTGTCCTTGCTAACCTACACCTCACCATCTCTAACACCCTTGACATCCTTGCCCATATCATGAGGATCCACCTAAAACCTGCCTCCAAGCACAACAGCTGGTATAATTCTAATCTACCATCTTTGAACCGCAAGTGCAGAGTTGCTGAATGGAAGTGGCAGACCTTTGGTTCACCCTCTGCCAAACTGGCCTGCTGCCTGCTCCAAAGGCAATATCGCTTCTCTATCCACTCCAGATCCAAGCCTGCATCTCTGAATCCACTAACAAAATGGCTGAACATTTCAAAATCTGCAAGGCACCTGCCAATCCAGCTACTGTCTCCACCTCTTTCCTCCCTTCCCAGGCTCTCTGCACCACCTTGACATCCCATTTAACATCACAAACTCAGGACATCCTGCCTGCAATCTCCTCCATCCCCATCTTCACTCCCAAGCCTGTACCCCTATCTCGCTCTGCCCCCTCTGACCACCCCACGCACTCTTATCCCTCCTGCCCATAGCACTGGATGCGGTCTCTAGAGTGGTCCGCTCTATGAAGGTCTCTTCCAAACAGGTGTTCCCCTGAACCATAAAAGACACCATCTCCTCTCTCACCCCGGCCCGTGATTACTTCTACAACTACTCCTTCACCACTGGCTCTTTTCCTCTGTCCCTCATGAACTTCCTTGTGAACCCTCTCTCAAAAAATCTGTTTGCTGATCCCTCCTGATTGGCTAACTATTGCCCTATTTCTACTACCCCCTTCCTGGGTAAACCTTTTGGGAAACCAGTCTTGCACCAACTGACCATTCACACTGATCTTGTTGACTGCCTTCATAACCATCAATTTGGACTCTGGGAAAACTGCTCTCCTGAACACATGTGCTCGCAAACCTCAACTCCAACTCTCCTGCTGTACTCATTCTCCTTGATCTCTCCTCTGCCTTCGACATGGTCAACCATTCTATCTTCATGAAACATCTCTATGATACCCTCATCATCACTGACCAGGCACTGGATTGGATGACCTCTTTCCTCACCAACTACCCTTCCCAGCTGCAACTGGGCCCGTTCTCCTCCTCCACCTAACTCTCTACCTGTGGCATCCCCATGGCTCTATCCTATCGCTATGGATCTTCAATATCTATCTTGCCCCTCTTGCTCCCCTTGTTTCCCCCTGTTCTCCTCATTTGCACTGTTATGCCCATGACACACAGCTCTCCTTAAAACTTTCCTCTACAACCTCCTTTTCCTCCTTCCTGCTGCTTGAATGTCTGTCTGCCATTCAGGTATGGTGTGCAGCCAACGATCTCTGTCTTAATGCCAGTAACACAGAAATCCTACTCATTGGGACTCCTGCACTCTCTTTCTCTCCTACCCTCTGGCCTCGCTCTTTGGGCCCTTTACCCCCACCACCTGTGAGACCAAAAACCTCAGGGTCATCTTTGATTCGGCTCTCTCCTTCATCCCTCACATCATGAACCTTACTAAAAAGTCCCACTTCCAGCTCTACCTCCTCAGTGGCATACTTCCTTTCCTCACCTTCCCCCAGAAGCTCAATGTCTCTAAAGCTCTGGTCCTCTCCAGGCTGGACTACAGCAATAACCTTGTTCTCAATCTTACTCGTTCCTCCTTCCGCCCCCTCCAGCTTATCCAGAATAGGGCTGCAAGACTTATCCTTGGTCCAAGCCCATTGGTTGTATCTCTCCAGCCCTTAAATCCCCCCACTGGCTCCCAGTGGCTGCAAGGGTCAAATTCAAGACTCTGCAAAACCCACAAGGCCTTCTGGGGCCTCGAACTATGCTATCTCCAATGTTCCCTCCCAAAAATACTCCCCTGCTAGAGCCCTATGCTCCTCTTTTTGACTTTTTGACAGTCAAACGCTTCTTCAAGTAGAGAGGGGGGAGCAGGTCTATCTCCTCAGCAGGTGCCTACCTTTGGAACAGCCTCCTTACCCCTCACAGACTTGAGCTGGACCTCCTTGAGTTCTGTAAACTGCTCAAAGCTCTGCTGTTCTCTACCTCTTTCCCTCCATCCCTTGCCTGTTAATCACCCCAGTGCTGCTGTGACCAGTGGCCTGATCCTCATGATTCTCACAGGATTCCAGTCCCTTCTTCCCAGTCAATGCCAGCACCCCCATTCTCCCACTGCGCTGCCTTTGCGGGCCCCTGCTCGGTGCTCTGCATCCTATCCTGGAAGTCGTTTGCACTAGCACTGAGCTGGCGGTTCTCATCCTGGCTCCCCTTAGCACTTCCCTCCTGGTACCTTCACAAGCACCTACCAACTTCTCTGCTCCCTCTCTATCTCCTGCACTTCTCCTCACTGCACTTGCTTGTCTGAATGCCACAAGGCCTAGTAGGACCACAACTGTATTTTACTGTTTTTTGCCATTGTTATTATTTCCTCTATTCCCTTCACATTTAGCCTTGTGGTACTTTGAAACACAATTCTGCTCTATACAGCACCTAACAAATGCTCAATAAAGTAAACTAAGTATTTTTACAAAAGAGGAGGACTGGGATAAAGGACTACAATGAGGGAGAAGGATGGGACAAAGGACTATGCCAAAGAGAAAGGACCAGGTCAAATTGAGGTCTACAGTGAAGGACTATGAAGCAAAATGATTAAGATGAAGAAACATGATGAAGAGTTATGATAGAAGATGAGGATAATGTCAAAACACTATTTTGAACCACCACAACAAAGGGCTTTGATAAAGAACTAGGATGAAGGTCTAAGATAAAGGACACCACTGTAACTAAGGATTATGATGAAGGTAAAGCATGAGGACACAGGAGAAGTACTATAAAGAAGGATAAGGACTACAAGAAGTATAATTATGAAGTAGCAGGACTATGATCAAGCAGAATAACTGAGTAAATGGACAATGACAAAGGTCTATGATGAAGGGATTTGATGAAGGGCTAGGTTAAAGGACTATGATGAAGAAGAAGGACTAGCATGATTGTCTACGGTGAAAGGGAATGACTGGGAGAAAGACTGATGACAAAGGGGAAGGAACATGATGAATGTCTATGATGAAGGATAATGACTACGATTAGGGACTATGATCAAGGAGAAGTGGTAGAATTAAGGATTATGATAAGGAAGAAGGTCAGGACAAAGTAGAAGAGCTATGACATAGGTCTAGGATGAAGTATAAGGCCTAGAATGTTGAACTATATCAAATAATAAAAAGGACTTTCATTAAGCCCTATGGTACCAGACTATGATAAAGGAGAAGGAATTTGATTAATGTCTATGATGAAGAAGTATATTGAAGTCCTATGATGAAGCGGTAAGACTGTAATGAGGGCCCAGGGCTATGATGAAGGCTATGATGAAGGAGAGCAATTATGACAAAGAAATGTAAAATTGCCTAGCCTCACGGCAATTCAACCATTAGACATGCTTACTATAGCAGTTGAAGTTAACTTCTCAATTGTTCTGCTGAAAGTCAGAACATAACACATTGCTATTAATAGTTTAGCCTCTGCTGTTGGTTTTGAGGTAAATGTTGCATTATGTTGTGGGTGTATGTGTGGAGGGTGCAAGATAGATGGTATTTAAACCTATGTCTGGCTTCTATCTCAACAGAGGTAACATAAGGCTCCATTCCACCCCTGTCTATCTGTCTGGAAATCCCTTGAACGAAAAATGTATTTGGAAAGATTTTGAATAAATTAATGAACTCACATGCACTCCTCCCTGCTACTGTAAATAGGCTTACCATGGGAATCACTGTTATTGTCATGTTATGTTTTCCACAGGTTTTTATGTAACCCTGACTTGAATATAAAGGGTTTCCAGAGGGTTACCTAAGCTATCCATTGCCCACATTCTATTAGTCCTGCTGCTGGCAAATGGCCTACGTTTGGAAGTCAGCTTTGGACTAAATGAATTTGTGTTATCACAGATTTTAATGCAACTCGCCAGCTTGCAATCATACATTTGAAAAGAAAAGATTTAGAACACTAATATTTAATGCCCTTCTGACAGATCTTTTACTGGTCAGATAGATGTGCGTTTGATATATGTTTGTGGGGTTTGATCGGCATAAATAAAACATTTAACTTTTTACAAAATAAAAATCTTTGTATGTATCTTCAACATGTTGATATTATATTAGCTCTACTTCAGTATTTCAGCTGAATTTGTGTTGTCTTTGATTACTAACAACGCTATTAACAACTGGTTTTTCTATTTGCGGATAGCTTGCACATCATACAAGTCTTTAAAAGGTTCATGTGTACTATTGAAACAAATATATATATATTTTTTTCAATTACTTTTTTTAGAATTTGTGATGTGTTAACAACATACTTGGAATTTTCTAATGTGATGTACTATAATACACTAGATCCTCAATCAATGTACATCTGTCTTGTTTGTTTGGCTTCATTGGCAGCGTGGAGAATGGTCTAGAAGGATCAAGTGTCAATTAATTCATATAATATTGTTTTTTAAATGAATGCTGGTATTTGGTTCAGTGGGGTTGAGGATCTTACAAAGAATGTGTTTACTTCGTTGTTGGTGACGTTTATGGCATAGCTCATCCAGCTTGAATGGGACACATCCATTCTTTCTCAAGGCATAGGTGTATCATTCAGCATTCTGGACTTTGCCGTGTTTCAGGGAGTTTCCTTCCGCGGGGAGACACCCTCGTAAGCCTTGTTTGTTTCCCTATTAGGGGACACTCTTTTAGAGCCTCTTTCCTTTTTTATATGTGGGCTTCGGAACTTAATCTGTGAATTCATGGCCCCTAGACTATGATCCGGTAGATGCACAGTACCATATATTCACAGTTGTTCTTTGCCATTGAAAGATGTTGTCCATTTAAGGATCAGCTTTCAGTACATCATGGCTGACTGGGTTGATATTAGTAAAGCAGAAGCCAAAGTGTTTTTGGCAAAGACGAAAATAGAAAATGGAAATGTTAATTCTATCAACATCACTACTGATTTAAGGTCAAATGCATCAAAATGGAGAGACTCTCCAAAAAGGAGGGAGTTAAATGATGAGAATGGGTTACTTTTAAAAAGTGGTGTGCATTATATGAGGCTTCTAGAAGTGTGTGATCTCACTTTTTGTTTCAAAAAGGGCAATGAAAAAGTGGGGTACAACAACAAGACCACATCAGGAACATTGTAAAAATGCTCAATAGTTTTGGAGGAATGTTAATATAATATAATGTTTTGGATGAATGTTAATAGAAATGTAAGTGAGAAATATAAGTAAGAAATTGAAAGTGCTAAACATGACAATGTGGAAATGAACTGCCCTAAGTCGATTATTTGAAACAGTCATAGGTTGTTTATTATTATTAAGAAAATTACGGAAGCTCTTAAACAGTACACCAATTTTTACAGTGGAAACAAAATGTATGAGTGGGACTTAAAAGATGCAAGCATGTATATTTTCCAGAAAGGGTCTGAAAACAATAAAGAATGTATATCAATGACATAATTATCCGTCTTCATCTGTGACAGCAGGAACTGAAAGTGCAGATCATGAAAAATCAAACACAGAATTAGAAAAGAGATGAAAATACAAACTTTGATTTTTTAGAAGAACTTCACAGGTACAGACAAGTTCATAACACTACTGAAAGGAAAGTTTTGTTTTCAGAACCAGATGTTTGAGACAAAGATGCTTCTTGAGATGGACGTATCATATCGTGCAAACAACATTTGATTCTTTAAAATGCGTTACAAAACTGAAGTAAATAACAAATTAAATGTAATCCTGTTATAAGAAGTGAAATAGCGAATGCCAAATAATGGGAACGTTGATTAAGATATGTAGGTTATGTTAGTACAATTGCAATTTCAAGGACCTTGGAGTGCAGTTAAGAGGTTGACATTGAAGATGTATGCACAAAGTGGAATATGTAAGAAATGATCAGTAAGCCTGTTTGACAACAGTAACATGCTTTTTGAAATGTTTGATTTAATATTGAGAAACAACTTGTTATATTTCACAAGAGATTGGTCCATTAGATTCAAGGTATGTCTATGGGGGCATGCTAGCTCACCATAACAAAATGTATTCATGGGTTCAAGAAGAAGCTAATTTGTTTTTGTGAGAAACAAACCTTGAGTGGTAAGGGTAATTTTGTGAGAGAGATTTATGGATGGTATTTTCATTATTTGGAATATTAAAATAGAACACGCAAAACATTTTGTGTTAGATTAAATGGGAATTATTGAAATATAAAATTGACATTGACAAGCAGTTGGCAATACTATTTCTTGATTGACTTATGTATTTTCTTGAATGCTCTTTTAAGACCAGGATGTACAGTAAACCTACATCTATCAACTAAATATTGCATGCACCATGTGCACACCCTCATGTTCAGAGTAACAACATTCCTATGGAGAATGTTTAAGAATTAGGAAAAACGGTACTGAGTTTTCCATATACGATTCAGCATCTGCTTTGCAAATGGAATGCTTGCTCATAAAAGGGTATAATGAACTACAGAAATGTAAGAAGATTGTATCTTAAAGTTCTGTGAAAAGGATCTACAAAGAATTTTCAAATAGGTAGTGTAAAGTTTGGATGATTACGACTTATCATTAAAAACTTTAGATGTGTGTAGGATCATTGGAAATCATTGGCATTTGCTAAAATTACTATGGCTTGTAAATATTATATTTATGAGAAACCTTTGAGCATATAATAATGGTGTGCAGATGGCTTGGTAGCCAACCAGGTCAAATAATTATTTTTAGATGTGGGAAGTGTTCAGTATGTACTTATGCAGTCAGGAGTGTGAAAGTGATTGATATAGACTACACTTTTAATTTCATCACACAGAAATGTTTGAATTGTCAATCTACATGCGTCATTTATATATTTCTTGCAAATGTAATTGATGTTGTATTGGATGTACAGATTGTAAATTATGAAACAAGATTGCAGTACATCTAAGAGCTATAAAGAGCCATGAAAGAGCCATAATGTGATTATCCTTTAGAAGTTTGCTGGCTTGAGTAGAATAAAGGTAGGGATTTGAGGCATAATACATAGTATGGACTTGAACAAGGTTCTGCACAAATAGGTGTAGGAGATGGGATATTAATGATGAGAAAGTTGGAAGCATGGTGGATTTGGGAATGTGAGCAATATCTTTAAGTTTAAATATGGAATCTGAAATGGGAATTATTATTAGCCAATAAATGACTGTCATCCATTAGAACATTTAATTGTAATTTGGGGAAAAAATGAATGGGGACATTTTATTTTTTGTGATGTGCGAAGAGCCAGTATAGAGTTTCAAGGAATCAGAATGATTTTGCTTATCCTTTAACTTGCACCATAAATATATATTTACATTGTCCTTCGTAGTTCACATAATATAGTATGTGTAATGTAAATTTGCCATACGTATGAATATGGCTATGCCAGTATCAGCAGCACCATTATGATAGGTGTATAGATTCATTATTTTTATCAGTACTTTTGTTTAATCTTACAATTATTAATAAAGACATTGTCAAAAGTCATGGCCTATATGTAGGAGGCCTAGGTTTTTATTACTGGTTTAAGCATTGTGAGTATTGGTAGTTATATGCCTGCAAACCTTGATAAATTCCCTCTACGTCTATAAAGGTTATATATGTGGTTATACTGGTATTTTCCGTGTAGCCAGTCTAGCTATGTCTCACTGCGTCATGGCATTTTTTTACTGGTCATCATCAACTGTAAAGCAAACATGATAAGTGTTATTATATGTCTAGATTGGCCTACATTGTGCAGCCAGTTTGGACATGTTTCTTTATTGTTGCAGTGCATTCTTAGTGGCAAAGCATGACATTAATTAAAGCATTAATTCTCCTCTTCGTTGTTGTTGACATGCATTTATTGGATATTTGGATTGGAGCTTCCCTACAAAACCAATTGCAAAATGGCTTGCTTTTTAGCCATTCTTTTTATTTTTTACAGACGGTATGCTGCAAAATTGCCCATTTTAAGCCATTATTCAAAACAATTCTCAGACGGGTGGGGTGTGGAACATCCATGAATCCCCCTTGGTTGGTTTGGGCTTCCTTGCTATGCTTTGCCACTATGGCATATTTGTGGGAAAGTTTTTACACTCTTTCAATTAAAAAAAACATCAGCTCTCTCTCAGTGAATGACTGGTGGGTGAACGGGTATGAATTTGTGTGTGCCAGGTTGGGGCCCAGTGAAGGGACATTGTCGGAACATGGATGTTCTCCTGCATGTTTTACTTTAATTTTTGGGCAAAGCCTTGATGAATCTTATTATATGGAGGAGGATTTGGGGTTGTGGCTTGTAGCACAATAGGGCCAGCAGACTGGACATTTTCTGTGGCATGGCATTTTTTACTCACATGATGTGTGTTGCCATGGTGGGTGGAGGCATATGTACAGCAAAAGAAGGAAATGTTTCTTTAGTGTAGCATTGTTCTTTTCACTGGAATTGCGTGAAAAGTGAACTTAAAGAGCATTCATGCACAGTGATGCAGGAGCTGGACAGGTATTTCTAGATCTGGTCTAGTACTCGAGACATGGACCCCTTGCTCACTGTTCTTAGAGAGGCAGAGGTCCACCTCACCAATGAGGCCCAGCCAGGTCTAAACATATCTCTGGGGTTGCAGTTGATACTCTTGTTCAAAAGAGAATTGCCTAGCATTTTGGTGCTGGACTGCCCTTGCTGTGGAGATTTCTCTTCTGTGAAAGGGATAGTGAGCTAAAAAGTCTGGTTGAGACTCCCACGTGACTGAGACCTGTAGAGAGACTCCCAGAAACCTACTGTTTTGCATATAAAAAAGTAACTTTGGGTCTCACCATAAGTTACTAGGGTTATCCAGACATGGACCCTTTGCTCACTGTTCTTTGAGAGGCACAGCTCCACCTCACTGATGAGGCCCAGCCAGGCTAAAACATGTGTCTGTAGTTGCTGTTGGTACTCTTGTTCAGAAGAGAATTGCCATAGCATTTTGGTGCTGGACTGCCCTTGGGCAAGACTAAGACTGATATGTTGTGGATATTTCTCTCCTGTGAAAGGGATAGTGAGCTAAAACATCTGTTGAGACCCCCCGCAACTTAGGCCGGTACAGAGACACCCAGAACCCCCCTGTTTTGCAAGTATTTCTACAGCCAACAAAAACAAATGTTTTTCCTGTGTCAGTAGATTTTTATTGGCATTAAGGGCAAAGTCAAAAAGAGAATGCTCGTACATGGGGATACTGGAATCTACTGGCAGTGCCAGCATGAAGATGTTTTCTTATGGTACCATTACTGTGCCTCATATTACTGGCGATGCACAGAGTTGGCTGGTACATGTTGGTGCCTGGGTGCCAAGCTTGTTTCTACACTAGGTGAAAGATTTAAGGTTTGATTTAAATGCATATTTATATCCTCCACCTAGAGCAGTGTGCGGCATGTCCCTGAAGCAGCATGACCACCATGCATATTGTGCATGCATGGTGCTCCAGACCAGCCTGGAGTGTGGCGTGCCCTTGTTTTTTGCCCGAGTTGGGGTGGGAGCCCCTCAGCATGGCTCACAGTGGGCCCCCATTTTTTGTGTTATGACAATGTCTCACACTTCTGTTGGTTGGATCCTTTCCTGGGCTTTAGAACTTCTAGTTTGTTTGCTGGTACTGAACGTTGTTGCAAACAGAGGCAGGGATTGTTGATACAGGGCCAGTGGCAGATCCAGAATGCATGCAAATTGTTTCAAAATTGAATGGTGAGTCAATTTTCATAGGTACTATAGCATCTATGCACCCTGTTTGATATTTTGACAATCAGGACATGGTAATTCATTTTGCGGTTGGCACCTCTTTACAATGAATCTTACTATGTTTGCTAAATTTAAGTGAAACATTTGTTCAAAAAGTAAACCCTGTAATTTAGATTTCCATTTGATACATTGGCCCTCACTATAACTCTGGCGGTAGCTGTGCGGGCACGGCTGTTGCCGGAGTTGTTTTTTTTCCGGCACCCGCCAATGGGCAGGAGCCGGGTCATACCGAGTTTGGTGGACCCAGTAATTGCCCATTCGCAGGTGCCTTTATGGCGGCCTCCTGATCCCCATTCTGCTCCACTGGGCACAATGGGGGTCGGGAGCATGGTTGCACCGGCACCGTTTATAACGGTGCTGGTGCAATCATGAGTTCTGCTCGCGGGTCAGACCAGTCGTGCAGTCCGGTACCGGCGAGCAGAACTCGTAGTGTGGTGGAGACATAACAACGGCGCTGGTAGCACTACCGGCGCCGTTGTTGCCTTTCCGCCACACTCATAATGAGGCCCATTACCTTGATCAGCAATGCGTAAAATACTGATGATTAGGGGGAGAAAGAATCGCTTCCTCTCTCCTCTTAACAGTTGCAATGCTGTATGTCCGTACGTTAGTAGTCAGCTCATATTTCATCTTCTCTCTTCTCCCTTCTCCCACCAAAGTACAATTTATTACCACGTATTGTGCGAACAACCGTGCAATTAGACAAATCCTAAGAAAGAACTGGTACCTATTGAAACTTGATCCACACATAGGTACATACATCAATGATCACCCCACCTTAATCTACAGAAGAGCGAAAACACTTACAACCAGCCTAAGTCCCTCATTACTACCCGAGGCAAAAGGAACAGCACACAACACATGGTTACAACAAACAACTTCTGGGTTTAGGAAATGTGGGACTTGCTCAATGTGTCAAAATGCAACAGCAAGTACAAACATGTTCAAGGATAAAAAATGGAATTAAGATTTTGATCAAAGAGCAAATTAATTGTCACACTAAAATTGTCATCTACTCTATTATATGTACTTGTAAACTAATCTAAATCGGAAGTAACATTTGCGAATTACGAATTAGAATCAGAGAACACCTGTCTGCCATCGGCAGCCAGGACAAGAATTTGCCATATCAGATCATTGGCAAAACAAGCACCAATTGCAGGATAAAAAGGACATCAATAATATTGGTTTAAAGAGGGTAACACTCGGTCAAAGAGGAGGCAACCAAGAATTGCTCCTACGGCAAGAAGAGGCAAAACTGATATGCCATTTCCAAACAGTGGAACGAAGTTTAAACTCTGATAATGAAATGGTGTCATTTCTGTAAAATTGTTAAGTTACAGTTTTCAAAATGGAATAATACCACACAACCTGCACAATGTGCACCATGTTTGTACCCCCTTAGTGACAATGAACAAAAATTTCTGAATATTTTATATGTAAAAAATGTTTTATATATTTGACAATTATTTACTTAGGAAACTTTGATCTCAAGTTACACGAATGAAATGTCCAAAAGGGCTTATACTCTAATGTCAATGACACAGGTGACAAAGGTGGCAGATAAGCAGGCACAAACTTGGCACGACTTTCTCTAATCGATCATGATGTATTACACACACTGTGGCCAACAATTGTACAAACATGGAAAGGATTGGCGATGTACTCGGGAACTGCTTTAGTTAAAACGAACAGTGACATCAACGGAGGTTACACAATATATAAATAAATATAAAGGGTCGACCCAAAATTGCTTTGAAGATGATAAAAAGCAATTAAGGCACAAATTATACTAATTGTAGTAATTCCTAACATTTTGAGTACATATAAGGAGGTAAATTAATACTCAACCCCAAAATCACAAGCGCACAAGTAAAATAATTAATAACTGGCAAACAATTTCTTTTATAATATGTGCACAACATCCAAAGATTAGAGATTGGGGTGTTTCAATAACTAACCCCACAACCACGGGGAATCTGGCCCAAGACATGGCCGACTCCAGGGACAGCTAGCAAAAGCGAAATCGGACTACCGCTCGCGAGTGTCCATAGTAAAAATACAAAACAGACTGCAGCGCGAGGTGGAGATGGCGGTGAAGCAGGAAGCAGGAAAACTACTCTTTGAAGGTAAGCCGGGGTCCCAAGAAGCCAAACCGCTCTGGGAGCCAATCAGACAATGAAGCGTAATTTTGACAGCCAAATCGCGTATAATACTATTTTAATTGACCGAAACCTTGGTTACTAGGTAATCATGCATGTGGTGGCAAAAAATTGCACGAAAATAACAACTTACAATATTTGGCATCTTAACACGAAAACGACCAAAGAAATAGGTATAAAATAAACTGGTCAAATTTTGTGACAGCAGTGCGTTATTCTTAATAGTGTCTGATGGGAGCTTTTTGTTTATTCTCTGATTAGGCGGTATTATAACCCATGACATATTCAAACCGTAATTTATGCAGATCGTCAGATCGAAAGAAGAAGGGTAAGAGCTTCTCGAAAAAAAAATACATATACTCAAAAGACAGCTAAAGGTAAAACTAATACAATAATTAAAGAAGAAATTATATAAGCCTAAATACAGGATAATTGAGGACACAAATGGGTGGTTCATATATACGTAGATATAATAAAGAAAATAAGAGTAATTTGAAACAAGATACTGATACAAGATGTCTTACATCTAAATGAGTCACAATGAGAAAATGCTAAATAATGCTCAAAAATGTTATTTTGTTTTTCTCTTTGCTTTCTCCCCCTCCCTACTTTTCTTTGTTGTGACTCTCTACAAGCCCTTACAATCCACCCTAATCCCCCATCCTGATTCTCGGTCTCTTTTTTTTGATATGTGGGGCACACATTGGATTTATCTTATGGTTTGCTTATATTTATTTAAATTGCTTTTATGTTATTGCATTGTTCAAATTAATTGTATTGAATGCCTATAATGTGTTGGATATACAATGTGCCACTTTTTTGTTAGAAAAATAATAGAATAGCTCTGATTTGAAAAAGGCACAGTTAAGTGCCGAAACACGTGTCATCATAAGGGCAACAAAAAATAAACAATTCAAACATAATACCACATTTGGCATTTTGGATTCATGTATTCCTATCCAGGGGGATAAAAATTACTTCAAACAAATGTGTTTGTGGGACAGTAAAAGGTGCAGGAGACCCATAAACTTGTATATATTCTAACGGAGTGGAGGAGTTCGAGGTCTTCATTGTGTCTCACACCTGTGTAACACGTCCTAAAGGACAAATCAGAAAAACTTTGGTCGCGGGGGTATTCTAAAATTGACATCATCAAAAAAGTTCCTCATGTGAGAAAAACTAATTTAAGTATGCCTGCATTTACATATTTCATTTGAAAAGACCAACTTATTGCTTTTTGGGTTGCTGAGATTGCATGCCTGTGTGGTGTGTTCTACTTGTATATGTGTACAGGACCAGGATTCTGGCCACTGCAAGCTGGGTTCATGGCCAAGCAAACCACAGACCTGGGAGGGGGCAGTTGGAGATGAGTAATATACGTTAGTGCTTGCTGAATGTTGTGTGGTGTGGTTAATATGTACAGAGCTATGCACCTTCTAAGTACTGCTCTCTGGGTGTTGGACACCATTGTTTATTTATGTGAGGGGTTGGACACCAAGGGTTATAAACGTGATGTCTTTGACACCGTGTGTGTGGTGTACGTACCTTAGGTGTTGGACACCATTGTGTAGGTGTTGCAGTTGAGGGACTGCATCACATGACTAGGTCACATAGAGTATGGGGTGCCCACACAGTGGATGTGTGAGGTTTGTGGTATGCCCTAATATAGTGTGCCATTACCACTGCAGGTGCTTTACAGAAAGGTCATGGTCATTCTTATTGTGTTTAGTTCCTGGTACATGTGCGGTGGTTAGTGTCTGAAGGGCGGTTGCCGGGCAGTGAATATGAAGTTAGAATGTTTAAGTGTGACTTTGGTTGGTTTAAGGAGGGTATATTTTGTACTTGGATTAAGTGGTTTTTTGGTGTTGTTTTTGTCTGATTCCTTTTTGCTTTGGCATGAGGGGTAGTAGGGTTTGTGGTTGGTTGTCCCACTGTTATGTGGGGGTATGCACTGGACGGCATGCAAGGACGTTCTGAGGGTGCTAGTCTCAGTGTAGTGTGATGCTCACATTGTGAAGTATGTCACCTAACGATGGTGCGATTGAGTGATACCCCTGGTGTGCGTGGTAATAATTACTGCACACTGTGAAGGCTGAGATTCTCCTCATCGGCACACCCACTCCCTCCTTTCTTGTAGCTCTCTGGCCGGCCTCTCTTGGCCCTCTTCCTGCTCCCACCTGCAAGGCTAAAAACCTCGGGGTCATCTTCGACTCCACACTCTCCTTTTCTCCTCACACCTCCGACATCTCTAGGAAGTCACACTACCAGCTGCACCTCCTCAGAGGTATTCTTCCTTTCCTCTCCTTCCCCCAGAAGCTCACTGTCTCCAGAGCTCTGGTTCTCTCTAGGCTGGATTATTGCAACAGCCTCTTTCTAAATCTGCCTGCCTCTACTTTACGACCTCTGCAACACATCCAGAACAGGACTGCAAGACTTATTCTTGGGCTCAAGCCCAGGGATCATATCTCTCCAGGACTGAATTCTCTGCACTGGCTCCCAGTGGCGGTGAGTTTTAAGTTCAAAACCCTCTGCATCCTCACAAGGCCTTTTGAGGCCTGGGGCTGCAATACCTTCAACTCTCTCTTCCTAAATATCTTCCCTCTCGAGCTCTTCACTCATCCACATCCAACTCCCTCAGGGTCAGTCGCTTCTCCAAGCAACAAGTTGGTGGTAGATCTCCCTCTTCAGCTGGGTCCTCCCTCTGGAACAGCCTCCATGCCTCCTGAAACTTGAGGAGAACCATCTTCGGTTCCAGAAGAAGCACCTCAAAACCTTCCTCTTTGCTTCTGCTTTCTCTCCACCTCTCCCCTGCTGAAGTCCTGGCTGATACTGAGACTGCACTGGTTACCTTGCCACCCATCTGATCTCAGGCCCAAGCCCTGCCAGTTGTATGCCTGCACTGCCTCCCTGGCACCCTTTGCACCTGGGACTGTTTTCTGTATCCCTACAGTCCCCCCACCAGCACTTATGTCTGCCCTTATCCTGCACTTGCCAACAGCTGGCCGTTCTTTTATTTATCTTATTATGTATTTCCCATGTATTGCACTTTCCCGTTCTTTTATCTATCTTATTATTTTATTTCCCATGTACTGCACTTTCCCCTCCCCCTCCGATCCCCCCGCACTTTTCCTTCTCCCCCTTCCCTTGTACTTGCGCGATCTGAATGTCACCTGGCCTTGTAAGATCGTTGTCTGTCTTCCCTCTGTTCCCCCTCCCTTGCCTCGTTGCGCCTTGAAACACTTGTGTATAGGCGCGTTATAAATGCCATATCATATCATATCATAAAATGAGGACCTGGGCTCCATGCAGAAGGGTGGAGTCTGATGTGAATGGTTGTTGGGTGATTATTGATTTTCAGTCCAACTTCTTGGGGAAGATATGTTTTCGTATGGTTTCTTCCTGTCCTATCTGCTAGGCATGAATGGTGATGTCATGAATGTTCTGAGAGTGGAATGCGGTGTGAGTGCTGACTGCTGATTGTTCTATGTGTGACAGTTGGAGAAGGACTGGCTGTGAGAGAGGGTGTGCCGATGGATGTTTCCTACTATTGCTGAGTCTTGTGTCCTAGAAGCTTCGGGCCTGATCTATCCTGAAATGTAACCAACAAAGAAGCTTTCCTTTCTTACTTGTGGCTCCTGGTCATCTCTGGGTAAAGGACGCTTTGCAACATAATGCTTTCAGTGCAATGTGACACACTTTCAATGTAACCCTGTGCTTGACTTCCCGACAAAGGAATGCCTTCAAAGCAGGGACGCACAATCAGTTACAGTCATCAATGCCGGAGAGGACTACTGTACAGACAACAATTTTAGTTTTCATGAATAGGTGGTGCTTTAGCGCTCCCTAGAAGCTGAATCTATTGCTTTGGAGTACAGCTACTTGGGATAGGGGATCTGAGATGGGACACACAGCTTGGGGGTGTTGTTTGGCTGTTTGCCCACCCACTGACAGCTAATTTGTATGGCCATTTTCACCCACTACTGGCTCCACCCCGCCCAAAACACATCCTCTTGGGATCTCTTTGAGGCAGCTTTATCAAGCAGTAAAATGTAACTGTGTGCTCTAAGTGTCTGAACTTCGTTACTTTAAAATACTCTTCTGAAAGTGAATGGCGTGATCGCAGTTGTAAATATGTCACCAATGCCATAAACATGCATGTCTTAACTAAGTGCCCCTTCAGCCTCTTGCTTCAGGTGGAGGTTTGGCACTCTGGAGTAAAGTTGCCTTTTTAATGCTGACACACGTGTGGATCTCAGTTAACTCATGAGGGTGCATGTCATCAGCAATCATTTCCAAGGCTTAGGTCAACTCCACCCGGGCTGCAACAAAAGCATTCCTCCAGGTGAAGAAATACTTTGCTGGTCTGACGCTGAGCACGGTGCCAGCAGACTCAGCACTTCCCCGGACAGTTTGTTCACAGAGGGATTTCTGGAAGAAAGTTTACTTGAAGCCAGAGCAGGTCACAGGTCGTGTCCGTGGACGTTCTACAGCAGTTAGAATCGTTAAACGGAAAAAGTGCAGCCAGACACGGCCTCAGTGCCTGTCTCTCTTTGTCCCTTTACAGATGCTGAGAAACTCTGAGCTGGGTGGCAGCAGAGGGCATCCAACAACTACCTTTCGATAAGACTGATGAGTTGCCTGTGATCGAACTTATAAATGTACCGGCATATGTCATAAAATGACAAAGCCCTGCACAGGGACGTCATTTAGTGGTAGCCAGGGGTTGCAACTGTGACCCGTGAGGTCTCCTTTGCTACTCCTAAAAAATAATAAAAATAATATTTTTTCTTTTTTTTTTATTGCAAGGTCCTAGACTGTGGACAGCGCCATTTGTGGCTCTTTGCTTCTGGAGTAGCTGGCTTTCTTGGTCAGGCCTCATTAAAAAAAATACAGGGGTTCCACATGTCTAACACGTTCAGCAGCGACCCTGAATAAGAAAGAATAGGAATACCAAATAATGTGTCTTTCTGGAATTCTATACAATAACTGCTAGACTCATTAAAGCTTTATTTCAGGCACAATTCAGGGGGTGAGTCACTTATTTAGTCTATTCTTAAACACCTCAACTCAGCCTTTCATCCTTCTGAGGTCGATAAATGAGTACCAACACAGGTTGGGTTATATTGTATGTATTTTGTTCTATATAAAGCGCTTAAGCTTAAGTGCTATATAATAACACTTCATTATCATTTGGCCATGGAGGTCTGCTTGCATTCTCAGTAATTTGGTAATATGGGCCTATACACACTCATCTTAATGATACATATGGCAATCCATTCTTTTATTAAATGTATATCACATTATAGTGATATTGTAACCATATTTTTCGTAGTGTACTTAGCAACAAGGCTATGCAATGCCACTTCCTGTTTTGACAAGGGGTGAAATGTTATGTTCCATTGCTTCCCGTGATATCACCTTGGGGTGGGGTCAAATGACATCACTTCCTATGATGTCATCAGAGGTCAAGGGTTGTGTGATGTCACTTCCACTACCCCTGGCATTTTGGTGAAATTACATCCCTGGCCCTGCACTTCACTTCCTAAAGTTGGCGCTCTTGCTAAAACTTCTAAATCGTACTGCGTTTCAGGCACAGTTTACAGAAGCAAGAACTCCAATGTCCTTCAACTGAAGTCATGTTAAAACAAGAATTAGCAAAGCCAACAGTGTTGGCTTGTTGCTAGATATTAGGCATTTTCCAGGCACTGCCATGTTACGCCCAGGTACTCACACCATTGTAAAGTTGAGACCCTTTAGGGACAGTTAGTACCATTATGACAGTGCCTGGCAAGCAAGCTCCGAGAATGAAGAATGAGTGGTGACCATGGAAAGGCTTTGGTTGAAAGGAATGAAATTATTTTATTTTACTGGTTACTGATATTATGCCAATGATAGATATGACATTACTCAACTCAGGGATCATCAGCAGTGCGGGAGATGGGAGAGGGTGGGTGGGAGGCAGTGGTAGAGTGGAAGCAGAAAAGAAAGAGAGAGGGAGGTAAGTGCAGGTTCCACACTGTCATACTGTCTAAAGTGCTGGAGTTTTTAGTTCATCATACAAGGATGTTGGATTGGTCCACTTGGTGCGGAAATTGTGGTTGTCAGAGGTCATCACTGGGCTGAGGGAGGGAGCTGAGCCAACACTGCCAGTAGTTCCATGTTGCATAGGAGGATCCTTAATAGGGTCTTTTTGATACTTTGCGTCCTGTGGTAGGTAATTCCTGCAATTGGCACCCGGCTTTACTAGAGGTTTCATGCCTCTTGCAGTTTTTCGGTCGGTTGCCTTCTACCAGTATTGGTAGATGCTGATCTGAGAGTGCCCGCAAGAGGAGTTATCATGACTGAATTAGTTTCTCATATAGTTTGGGCCAAGCTTCCAAGAATAATGCAGGTGAATTCCTGTAGTATCCATTGCATAAGTGTAAATTGGGGTACTATGTTGCAGAGGTGAACTCAGATACTGCTGCGGGAGTCAAGTTTGAATTTGATCAAGGTTCGTGTCATTTCGATTTTGTGACTTACGTAAAGATACTGAGGTTCTTTTTTTAGAATGTGAAGTTTTCGGTGGGCATTATTGGATGTCATGGTGATTTGTGAGATGAAGTTGCTGAGTGTCTAAATGTGAGAAAGGATATAGGTGTGGCACATGGACCAGAGGGCCCAATGAGTGACAGTCACTACGGTGGAGCCAGTGCAGACTCATACATGGTTGACTGTTTCAGGCAGTGCATTAAATGGCATTGAATTCTTGGTTCTACTAATAGTATGGTATTAAACTAAATGATAGAGGAATTGATATGCATGTCACAATAGTATCGTTTAACAAGACATGTGAGAAAATCATACAATTGCATGCCAGACAAGATTCATTTATTGAGAAAAATAAAATGGCTCACTGAAATGGCAGTATCACTGACTAAGATGTTTTTGGATTAACATCCAACATCGCGGAGAAAATGGACCCAAATAATGTATTCCTTTGGTACCATCAGTAATCAAGTGCCTTAATACAGGACCTGGTACCATCCAGCTTTGTTATAACTGTAGAACGGAATTGGAAAGTCAAAAAACACCCAGCATGGCTAACTGGAAGCAAATGACGATGCATGTTGATTAATAACTCTGGAAAAAATAAGCTCAGCTAGTCCAGTAGCACAGTGAGTAGAGCGCTCGCTTTGACATCTGTGCAGAGACTGCTGACGCAGGTTCGGATCTCGGCATACTCAATCTTTCATTCTTCCGTGGTCGATACCCCAGGGTTCGTAGCACTATATAAATGCTAAATTATTATTATTAAACTGTCCACTTCGGTGTTAACGCCCTGGCTGATTGCATATTCAACGTTTCTGTCCCAATATTACTGTTATTTGGTAACAGTCACAGTTTATAACGATGCATGTGGGAAATCGCAGGTTACGAAATAAGATGGCAACTATGTTTTTTTTTGTTAATGTGTGTCTTGCGCAATGAACAGGAACACAGGGGGCTGGTGACAGTTAAAAGCCCTCTCTTTCTTTCTGCCACCCCACAGCATTGTCAGCGCTGATTCTCATCACGCTTCAGTACCGTCTCCCCAGCCACTTCATTTCTCGGCTTTTCTGTCCTATTTTGAGCCTCTCGGGCTTCATCTGTTAGGACCCCGTGTCGTGCCGTCTTTAGTACAACACTGCCTTTAGCTGCAGTTGTGCTATCTCCTAGCGTGAAGCCTTTCAACGTTATTTCATGTCAAATGAAAAAAAGAAAACGTATCTGCCCTGTAGAGGGTGCCGAATGCACTGACCTTAGAAATCAAAGGTGCAGTGCTTATTTACCACCGTATGTGTTGCTTTGCTGTTGATTTACAGCATCCGGGGGCTAGGAGTGCGCACGGTCCTCAGAAAGGTGCCTTCAACTGTCCAGAAGTTAATCAAAGCAAACACCCACTGGGCCTCTTTCGCCCCCGCTTCCCCTGGAGGTCGTGATTGGATGGTTGCATCTGGCGCCGCTGCCCGTGAACAGGTCAGTTGTTCGGCGACGGCGCCATGGGCTGTACGTGGGTATCTGCACTGTAATTTTCTCAGTTCTGTAGTAATGTGTGCTGTACCCTGCAATTTTCTATTTCCTAAGAAAGTATGCAGTGCCTACTATTTTATTTCTGGCTGCTGAGAGCACGTAAACATTAGTCAGTGTTCATATGTTCTGTGAAACATTGCTATATATCATTCTTGAAATTTGCATGGCTCAGTATTCGACAGAGTGGTTGATGATGTGTGTTATTTACCTCCAGCAAGGCTGCTTCAAAGCGCTGAAGATGTCAGTTGGGGGATCAGGAAAGGTCCCCACGGTCAAGAGGGGTTTATGTTGCTTGCACCATTTTTGTGACTGGGGGTGCGGCGGGGTTCAATGTTGCATTTTCATATGTATCCAGTGTAGTTAATGTTACTCTAGTATTACTTTTTTTGGTTAAAGTTGATATATATTAGATTGCACACAAGTAGAAAGACAACGTGTTGAAACCACAAAATGAAATAAAAATACGATTCCTACATAATGTGCTATGGTGTTGCGAGGAATTCGACCATCTGCGCAGTGGGTGTGCGCTCGCCTAGGTTTTGTGACTTTTTAAAATACATTGAATGATGGTAGATGAACCTCCAGAAAATATGTGGGGCTAATCCACACACATTTTCTATGCTCACTGCACGACATACACATAGACCCATGTATTCTGAGTGGACACAGCCTACAGGTGCCGTGCCCCCTGTCATATTTAGTTGGGATATGACAGCCAAGAGTACATCAAGGCATCTCAGAAGGGGGAGGGCAAAACATTCCTCCTGCCATGGCCAGCCTAATTAACTACCAAAGGCTCCATGGATCCACCCTGCCCATTTGTGTAAACACTGCAGATGGTGAAAGCAATTGCGATAATTAACATACTATTCTTCAAAGAGCCCCACAAGAGGTCTCACTGCAGAGTTTCACAAAAGACAGGACACCCCAGCAACCTTTGATATGCACTGTGTCAAACTGAAGAAAGCTCCCGCCTCTCAGTATCAAGGACAGTGACCTGTCATGTCTGGGATTATGTGTTTACAGTAGGCAACCGCCACAGGGGGACCCCATTCGGAAGGTACGAGTATGTGGATTGATGGAGACAGAAAGTCAGTTCTTGGTGCAGCTTCAAGCGACACCTGCCGCTTTAATCAGTAACCACAGAGAGCTCAACTAACCAGAGAGACCCTTTGATCCACTCCAGACAGGATGATGGGTGGGATTTAGTATTATATGTTATCACCCCTTTACCCTTTCTGTTGCAAAGCACTCTGGTTATGAGCTTAGGCATACAGGAGATTGTTGGTGGGGACACAGGATTGGTTCATTAAGGTAAACCTAGCCTACACCAATCACTGTGGGCCATTTGGCTTTGAAAGAGGGCTGAGACACTCTTTTGGGCAGATCATTTGAAGACTTTGCAATGAGTAGCAAGAAGAACTCAGCATTGGACCCTGGCTGAAGGCACAGTCTGCCTTACATCTTCCACCAGTGAAGAAAGTCCAGGACCTACAAGAGGGAAGCAAGATCCCTGCCCTAAACATCTCCCAGGGAACAGAGTGAGATAATGAATCCAGAGGACCCTCCAGCGGTTCCAGCACTGTTACCCAGTCAGCACACAGCATGCCCTGCTAGGCACTGCAGCAAGCTTCCTAGGTGGGAAGTGCCACAGAGTCTCTGAACCAAACCAAGGACAAAGCAGTTGCATGCAACACTCTCCCCCGCTTTGGGCTGTCTGCCTTAAAAGACGACACAAGACCAGTGAAGAAGCTAGGAGGAGTGCATCTACAAGCATCTACCAGCGTCCGCCTGAAAGGATATTTTCGAGCCAGTCGAGCCCCTCGAGCTGACTGCACCAGTGATAGCTGTTATGCTGCAGTGGCTAAGCCTGTCCGAGACCCCTCGACCAGTGCTTCAGACCCGGCAACCAGCACTGAGATAACGATTCTTGACCCAAGGCGCCATGTAGCCCAGCATGCCACTGTCCATCCAACCTCATTCACCGAACTGCCTGCCATCTGATGCCGGCAGCTGTCTCCCATCTTGAATTCTGTCATAGAAGATGCAAAGCGACATTAAACCGACTACACTGAACATCTACAAGCACAAGATACATTGTGGTTCTGTCCCCCTGGTCCGTCTCCGAAGTACCCTACTAACATTTTACGATTTTACGATTCATTGCTCCCTTCGCGTTGAAACCAAGTATCCATGAACTATTGTGAGTAATTATTATAATGACTGCCCTCCTGTCAGTATCCAGAGTGCATCCCTTTTCCTTCTTTGAAACTGTCTGTCCTCTGCATTCCTTTACAGGGTGAGTCTAGTGTGCTAGAACTGTCTGTTGTGATAATAATAAAAGAGATATGTGGATAGAACCATGACTGGACAGTCCCTTTTATCATTAGGTAATAATTGTATTTTCACTGTGTTTCAACTAACCAGCAATCCACAACCTTGCAGATATAAGCCTGCCGTTCCATCCACGTTACCAAAATCGGACAAGGAGATTTATAATTTGCTTGTGTTTCCGATCTGTTTGGATCCCTTCTGCTGTAGTAGAGGTGTAGGGCTGATTTATGGTTTAGAAACTGATAATCATCCCTGGACAACTGGTGCCCCTGAAGTTGATTTGTCACAGAAATGCCCAGAAGCAGGCAAAGAGGAGTTTTAATAATGAACATGTAAGGAAGGGATCCTGTCAGGAAGAAATCAGTGTAGAGGAGAGCTAATATTTTTTAAACATGCATGTACACTGATATACTTACACAGGGCATTTAGAAATCTACATGTAGTAGGCTTTATTATAAAAGGATTAAAACACATCAGTCAGGGTTTGACTTTGAGAAACTGGTTCTGCAGAGTTTCAGAGGCCAGAGGATGGGTACAAACATAACTATGACTTTAGCAATGGTCAGCTCAGCTAAAGGTGCAGCAATGTTTTTATAGCCAGATAGTATTGCAGAAAGCAGATGAGATCTCTTAAATGCATGGGAGCTTGACAGAGGGTTTCAGCTATTTGTGTTTGATCAGCAACAAACATGGGGTGAAGCGATGCTTGAGTCTAAAATAATCGAAACGCTGGAGTTTCAATTGCATTCTCAGTGTGTGGTGAAATGGCAGTTATTTAGATTAGAATGTCTGGGAAGGCAGTACAGTTGGGGTGGATGAAATAGTTCTCGCTATTTCAGAAGGGAACCTGTTATTTTCTTCTTTTTTGAAGTATCTATGTGAACCATGTGCAAATTATATTTAAGATTAAGAGTTCTGGGTACAGCTGGGACTTGTAATGAATTATGTTTGTAGGTGAATGTTTAATTGTGTGATGATGTCAAGACCTACCACAGACAAATCCTAAAAGGAGGTGTGTTTTACACATGAGCTGAAGATGGTAGTTAAGATAATGGCTACAAAGGAGAATATAGAAATTGTAGAAAGATGGGATTTCTTTGAAGAGGTTTTGTCCAATGTGGGATGTTTTTACCCATGCATCCAAGCCCTACCATAAGACTGTGCAGTACTGGCATGAAAAACATCATGATGGCCAGAACTCCCCAGAGAGTGCACAGGGAAAACATGAAGAATAGGCTGCCACACATTTTTGCCTATGTTGTGAGCACAGGAGGGCACTGCCTAAAATCACCATTGGGCTACACACAAAGTAGCCTGAAACCATTGGGAATGGCAATGCTGATTGCCAAAAAAAGCAACTCAGAACTGTGGGGAATTCATTTTCTTAATCCCAAAAATGGTTGCATTACCAGTACTCACCACTATCAGAAAGCTGGCGTTTTAAAACCACCAGACATTTGTGTAAAACTCAACAAATGAAACAAAACCAGACCAAGGAAAGACTTGCTAAGAGGTGGATACAATGTAAAACTATATTCTGAAATGACTTGAAGGAAGTAATTATTTAATGTATAGGTAAAAATTGTCAGTTTGATTTGAATGTAGAAAACTGGGAACAAAAAGTGACATTTAGCTGAAACCTGGCTTAATGAAACTGAATTCTGCCTGACAACTACCCCCGACAGGAGTTGAAACTAGATGCTCAGCCACTCTGCCCCTGGCCAAAAGGAGTTAACACCTCTCTGATTAGATTAGGGGTGGAGCATCTTGGAACTACAGGGAGTTGAACAAAGGCCTGTCCTGGACTCAAGCAAATGTTATATTGGGGGCGTCGTAAAATAGCTTCCTCTTGGGAGAAACTGGGGGGCAGCTGTGCCTCTGTGAACAAGCTGGCTTGGCGGAAGTGGATAAACCAGTTATTCCACCCTGTGATGTGGGAAGCCACACCCCTTTTTGACCAGAGCATAATTTTAAAAAGATAGATAACTCATAGTGCGGACTTGTCAGAATTATATAAGTAATATCATTATTTTTGTGATTTTTCTGTGAACATTTTAAGAGGCGTTAGGACCCTGTGGTATATTCTGGCGGGTTGCTAGCGGAAAATAGGGTCTCACTCCAAATGTATGCATGTTGAAAATCTGACACTTTATCATCTGTAACCCATATCCCTGGTGCACATTTGTGTAAAATCTGGAAAGGTTTAGAAGTCGTTATCTGGATTAAAAGGGGAGAATTCTGTCATCAGTGGACACAACATCGTACAAAGACAGGGATCGGATGGTTTGGTGCTACAGAAAATATGTTAACTGGACCTATAATATTAGAAAAATGGTACATAGATAAATATGTATTTGGGTCAGAAATAGATTTGTGTGCAATCTGACAAGGGGAGGTTCCTCTGACCATAAAACCTACAGCATCACTGTGACTCACATTTTCTTCCCCCAATCAAGGGAGAGAGGAGGAATTGGCCAATGATAAGTGAGAGGGGCAGGTTTAGTTATGACCAACGCACACACCCACTTTCCAAAACACATAAAAAGAGACTGCTGGGACAGGTAGAGACATTCAATTCCATTTGCTGCGGAGCATGCTGACCGACGTCTTCACATCCAGAGATCCAGACTTCAAATCCATCAATCTGCAGAACCTGTAGCAGAAATTAACTCCAGAATTTGTAGCAGAGAGGCCTGAATCCACCAGCTGAATCCTCTTCAGCAGGCCTCAAAACTAACCAAACTATTCAACAGCCGGGCGAGCTGTTTGAAGTTTTGCCGAGAATTTTTGCAAGAACCTGTAGCAGTACCCAGAAAGCAGTGTTACATCCAGAATCCAGAGAGGCTAGACCAGCAGAGCAGAGCTGACCCAGATCGCTGTGAGCAGAACCGGTGCCTGATTGACCCGCCGAGCAGACAGAACCGCAGCCGGACATGTTGACCAGATCCGTGACGAGGCCTAGTTCAAATTTATATTGTGAGTACCTAGCAGAACTGTGCAGAACCAATCTCTTAGTTAAAATAATCTAATCCAAACTATTTTAACCTAAGTAGAACTGCTTCCTAGAAATCGTGTCATCTGTCATTTTTAAAGCTGCACAACTGTCACCTGTCAATTCTGCAGCTGCAAGCTGTCACCTGTCATTTTGAGTTTACTTTAAATCCGAAAAACTACCTTTATTTAATCGTCCGTATCTCTGGAACCGTTTGGGCTAGGAACGAGATTTAACTCCTTATACTTTTACCGCAATCGCGATTCACGCACTCGCGAAATTTACCGCGATTTGCGATTTTGGCTCAATTTCTCCACTTGTCAAAATAGCAGCTCCATTCTTTCTTTTGTTAAAATCCGTTGCAACTTGGTAATAACTCATAGAGCATTGCTAAAGTGAGGCTGAACCAATACCAACACGCATCTCCCACTCACCCTGAATCTCTAGAGGGAATTAAAATCAGTTGGCAAATTTTCCCATCCATTGCCATCACATTTAAAAAGCATTTTGGGCCTGTGTTTCAAACTCCTACCTGTTTCCTCTAAGCTTGCTGGGGGGGAACTGAATTTTGTATTGTCTTTGATTGCATTCCTGAGAACTGTGTGCTCCTCTTTCAATCTCCTTCCATTTCTTACATTGCATAGGGGAGGGGGGTGAATTGCCAGAGAAAAAGTGATTATCTTATCTTTTGCTAAAATCATATCAAGTATTTCTGTACTGCATTTTATTCCTCATTGCTTTTCCCTTGAAATCATAAAAGTATTTTTGCTACTTTATCCATCCTATACTAACTCCTCATTGATTGTAAAGAAGTGTGCTAGTGCCAGATTACCCATTGTTGATCAACAGCATATGTCTAAGTGTACTATCAGATATAAATTTATTATAAAGTGTGATATATATATTGTTTAAATTCTCAAATAAACCTTTTAAGTTGCAAAACAAACCTACTTCTTGGCTCAGTGGGGTCAGGGGGATTCTAAGAGGGGGGTGTTATACAAGGGTTGTCATCCAGAGTACTGAACCGAATATAAAAATACATCAATAAGGGTTTTCCGCAGCATCCCAGACTAGGCATTGACTTAGCTGTAGTGTTGATTGAATATCGCTTACACCAATCACATGTGGGGAGTGGATTGTAATAAAATATATGGGAGTGTTTTAACTGTTGCTATAGTGTATATAATATGTCAACATATGTGGTTCAGTGAGACTTAGGTTAGTTTGGCTCAATAGAGTCATCTAGCTGCTCCCAGGACAATTGTACAATAAATTTGCTTTATGCACAAAATGTGCACTCGTTCCTCAGGTGGTGGGCCCTCTTTGGGTGAAGGGAATTAGGGGCTCGCCCCTACAAATTTGGCAACCACAAAAGAACCCCAGACTTTCCGAGATTTTGGAGGTCTCCTGTCCACACAACTGGCCTGTGGCACCTCTCTGCAGGGACAAGTCTTCCTTGCATGGTGTAAAAAGAGGTTTGTGGATGTCATATTTGTTAAAGGCTGGTCTGTTCCCCAGAGGCGTGGTACCGTGGCCCAGCTGAGCAGAGCACATGGAGCTCTGTGGGTTCACATTATTTAAGGGGTTTGGCAAGGGTAGACTTGGAGTGCGTGTGTGAACTGAGTCAGGGTTGCAGGGACTGAAAGGGTGAATGTTTTGAAGGAGTAAGTGAACTGTCAAACGTTGTAAGTCCCCTGTATATATTTTTTACTTAGTTTGTTATTTTAGAGGTATGAGGTGGGATCCTAACCAGAACGTCCATTGTGAAGTTTGTCTTGATAGCCTATAGTTTGTTGGTCTGGTTGGCTGGAGCCATCACCTAGAGATGTGGTGGCAGCTTATGGTAAGTCAAACCGTAGATACCTTCCTGAAGTATACCCTTCTTATTTTTCATTCTGTGTTGACTATGCGGGCAGAGCCCTCACCTCAATTTTCTTGGTTAGTCGAGTAGTGGTGGAGACATTTCCTGTAGTCAGAAAAAGAAGGTTTTTAGTAGAGAGGGCCGTACTTTTGAAAAAGACAGCGAGAGTAGCGATGTTGTAGTGAAAAGCATTGTGATCCTCATATGCTCAAGTGAAGGAGATATCTCAGAAATATTGTCCGGAGAGTGTTTTTTGATAAGATGCTGTCTTTTGTGTAAGAATGAGAAGTATAATCAAATCAAGTAGCTGAGCGAAGTGATTGCGGTGAAAGCGAGTATGGTGAGTGATTGTGTGTAATTACTATGAAACTGGGAAGGGGAAAGAAGGGGGTTCTTTGGGGAAAAATGTTTTGTGCTGCAGGATTGGCTTTAGTGTTATTTTTTGTGAAATTAGTATGGGTAAATTGGGTTGGAGTATGGAGGCTCCGCTGTGTCGTTTGTGTACTTCCTGGCTATAAGGTGAACATTCTAAAATACCATGGGGAATGGATGTGGGAAACTAAGGGTAAAATGCTCAATTCTTGGCCTATTGATGGAATTTATGATACAGGGATATTTGAGAACTTGCATCATTTTTTGACTACAAGGCACAAGGGAAGCGGTTAAAGATCTTACAGCTATGGAGGATGTATGAAAAAGGTGGGTAGTCCAATAGTATTAAAACTCGTGGCGGAAGGACCAATAAAGGAGGCTGCAGGAATTCCTTCTGCACTGTCCCCATATGGGTGCTATCCTTTATCACCCACAGAGGGGTATACAAACCCAGAGTTCGATCCTCCGTTTTCCCCAGTGGCTAGTCGAGTGGTTGTGAGACAAACACAGGGGTTGCCTCCATCAACTATTATTTCTAGAAATTCAGACAGCAAGGAAAATGGAAGGGTAACTCCTTCAATGGTTAGGGCTGCAGAAAGGTTGAGAATGGAGAGCGGTTAGGGAATAACTCCCCTGACCGCTAGGTTAGCAGACAGACTAAGGGTGGAAGAACGAGAGAGACTGAGGTCATTAGTCAAATGAATGGATGAAGGACTGAGAATGAGGGAGAATGGGGAGAATAGGCCTTTTTCTGCTAGGGCAAAGGATAGGTTGCGAGGAGCAGTAGAGACACAAGAGCTTGAAAACATGAAAGAAGCTCTGAGGCGGCAAAGAGATGTAGAGCGGAAAGAAGGGATTACAGCGGAAAGGCATGTAATAGAAGGAAGGTGGAGGCATGGGCAGGTTCTTGTTAAGGTTGGATAAATCAGTCAATGTGGTCATAGAGGATAGAAATATTGCCATGGATACAGGATTTGATCAGGAAGGATGAGAGAAAGCAACCTATGGTAGTGCTTCTGTGACTGTAGAAGTGTCAGGCCAAGGACTAGAAGGAGCAGGAAATGAAGCGGAATGGGAATCGGATGTCAAGCAGGGAGAGCAAGGTGTAGCAGCCCTGCCTTCCACTCCAGTAGCAGTGACTGAGAGTACACCATGGGGTTTTTGGATGCACCAGAGTACTCGCATGGCTGCAGCATGTAGCAGGGAAGAGATGGGGGAAGCCCCAGCGAAAGTGGGTATAACCCTGTTTCTGTTGCTCCAGAAAGGTCATCTGGGAAGGGCATTTTATGTCCTGTGGTCACACAAGAACCTGAATAACTTGATGAAGACACTCCCTTCACTCACCGTAGGGTACATGAAGATCTTATTCACTTACTAATGGGGGAGCAGTTACATGAGCTTTGGATGACATTGGGGCATCTGGGGGTTCAGTTGGATACAAGTGCTCATGATGGAGCAGCTTTTAATAATTGCAGGGTGCAGGTATGGGGGTGAGGAGGTCTTGTGGATTATGTATCCCGCTACATCGGAGATAAATTCAAATCTAGCAAAACAATGAAATTGGACGATGATCCTGCCGTACACATCCCGTTAATTCTGGAGAAGTGGAGAGCAGAGACGGCAGAAGCATGGGACAAGAATGTGGCAATTTTTTTTAATCATATGCTAAATAAGGGACTTCCCAAGGAAATTCAATAAGATCTAGATAAAGTGGTAGGGTTGGAGGCAAAGGGTTGGCCAGAACGTCAAGCACATATTGTGCATTTTGTAAAAGAAGGCAAGAAAAGGAAAAGGAGAGTATAGAACAGGCACAAAAGGCAGAGGCCAAGCTTGTTCAGAAAAATATTTGTTTTGGAAGGGCCAATAATTACCAAATCCATGGAGGTACAGCAGGGGCAATTGAGACAACAGAGGCAGGGTGAATCGGGTATGACAGAGGGTTGGATGGATGGGTATGTCCCTGGTCCAAGACAATGAGAGGGGTTCCGAGGGGTAGGGGAGGATGTCCGTGAGTAAGTGGGTCATTTGGTGGGTTTGGAGGAATGGGTCACTGGTTGAATGGGCCAATGGGAATCAACTATGGAGGTTTCTATGGGATTCAGTGTTGGTCATGTGGGAGGTTGGGACATGTGTCATGAGATTGTCGAGATATGTCACAGTATTTTAACATGGGAGCTCAGTAGATGCAATCCCTGGTCCTGCCATATGCACCATTCTCTGTGCAATCACATCAGGCACAGGCTCAACAGAACCCAGTGACTCAGGCTGCACAGACTTATCCGATTCCACTGACCATGCCAGCACAAGCATCAGCACAGACATGGGTGAAAAATTCTTTAGCCGAAGGTACGGCTACTCATTATAATGGAGCAAATGTTTTTAGAGGGAGTCCTTTTTTGCTCCCCAGTGTTAATATGTACCAGAAGTAGGACAGCCCACAGGGGGTTCTGATATGTCTAGTCCTGTCTGTTACCACTGATCTGGAATCCTGGCTAGGTGTGCAGGTAGGTGACCGAACATTCTCATTTATGGTCGACACAGGGGCTACAAAATATTGCAAGGAAAGTGAGGTCCCCTTGTCAGGCAAAAAGATGGACACAATATATATGGATATCCTGTTGTTTCCTTTTACTGAAGATCTATGTATTAAGGTAGGTACTCAAAATGTATCTGCCCCTTTGTTGTATTGTACAGGCATCCCAACAAATATTTTAGGAAGCAACCTCGTGAGCATGTTGTGGTTGTCTATTGCTTTCATGGAGGAAGATATAGTATGCTCGACTCCAGGTTTGTATCCGGTAAGAGAAGCAGTGCATTTTCATGCATACTGTAGCGACAGCGCAATAAGGGAGGTATCTGTAAACCCAGCCTTGTTTCTTTATGGGGTAATGGTTTTGTTGAGTTGGGTTCCTGGGATCAGAAATCAGACATGGTAGGTACCAATTGAGTTCCTGTTTCGGCCTGTTGTGCCACAGATTCTCTTAGAGGCAGTGGTGATAAAGAGGAATAGGGTGCTTTTCTCTGGCACTGATGAGGAAGGCAGAGAATGACACACAGTTCTGTGCACCAATCTAACCTTATCACTAAGGGACGTGTCCGACGAGCAATTGTTTGAAGACACCGAGACACTGTAGAGATGAGTTTTGAGATTGGGGTGTCTTGCCAGATAGTAATAGAGCAAAGAGAAGTACCACAGACCATGCTCATCGTTAGAAATACATTGCCACATTAGAAAGAGGATTTGGAAAAGGTGCCAGACCATTTATGAACCAGCAATCCTCATGATGTGGGGATGCTAATGCGTGTTGGAGCAGTGGACATAAAATTGTAACGTGGTGCGATATTACCATGGGTTAAACAGTATCCCACGTTTAAAGAGGTCGACAAAGGGATTTACAAGGCCATTATGGCATTGTTGAAGCAAGGCATAATACAAACTTCTGTGTCCCCATGTAACATGGCCATCTACCCTGCAATGAAAGCAAAGGGGTCCAGTTGGCGGATGGCCTACGATGTGCACCCCCTCAATAAGATTGTTGAGGCAGACTTTCCAGTGGTACCGAATCCTGGCACCATTCTGTGTAATATCCCTTCTGGGTTGACTCACCTCATGGGTGTAGAGGAGGTCCCAAATATGGCCTGCACTCTAGCCACCCATGTCGAGATGCCAGAAGCATGCTCGCCAAGATATGTGACGTATAAGGAGCAAATGAGCACGCAGAGAGCCACGGTGGGGCTCTGTCCAGTACCCATCAGAAGGACATGTATACCTATTGAAGCGCCAATAACCAGACAACCGTGGGTTGCAAGGTACCCACTGAGACAACCATACCAGCAGCTGACACGAAACGAAGATTACTTACAAACGGTCCCCCAAAGAGCCTTAATGGAGGGCAAATGGTGACAACAAATGAACATAAACGACGAACGAAAACTGACACACAAGGGCAAAATGTAAAGAATAACAATATAATGGACATAAAAGAAGAAACAATGTTAACGAAAAGAAACAGAATCATGAAGTAAGATGAAAATATGCGACCAACTGAATGCGTGTAAATAGGCTTGAAACGCAAGAAGCTAAGAGAACGATACTGCTTGCAATGCTTAGTAGAAGAATAGAGCGGCATGTGCCAATTTTATATCTACCTCAATGAAGCACGCTATAGAAGTGCGACTCCATTTTGGAAAGCAGAACTAAGCCCAGGCTGCAAGGGGCCATCAAGGCTGAGATTCATATTCCAGCTACAGCCAGAAGGAAAGAGCAGAATCGAAACTCAGCAAGAAGTAGCTCACGCTTGGGAATTCGAGGTCAACTCCAGGAAGGGAGGAGAGCGTCAACTCTGAAATTATAGAAACTTCAGAGCATGACTGCCAGCCAGTGAAGTTCGAGATAAAGATTTCGAGGCAGGTGGCTAGGTTGAACAAAGAACCAAATACACGAAAAAAAAGGAAAATGAAGCAGATTCACGATGAACAGACACGTGACCAGCCAAGGGCAAAGAGGTCCAACGTCTGATGTCACCCAGAACCCGAGGATGCCATAACCTTTCCTGATAAGAAACTACAGTTTCGAGGCCATCCTCAGCCAACTAATTGACACATAGCCCTAAAGGTACTGATTGATGGAAGGGAGGCAGGGTGAATATTGGGGCACTCCTCAGTTGGGTGTCCATTCTGCATGCTGCTAATTAAAGTGGAGATTTATGCCTAGGGGTGTAACCCACCCAATCACAATGGACCAAATAATCTGGGGTCCTATAGTTTGTACAACCAATAAGACATCGTAGTTGTAGTGACGTCTATCACGAGTGATGTAGAGGGATGGGCATAGACACCCACCCGATAAGAGTTATCCAATCCGCACACACTGTTACCATATACAGATATAACACCTATACTTAAGTTACCTTTTTCAACCAATAGAATTACCACTGGCGTAACAGGGGCCCCCGCAGCCCCCGCGGTGCGGGGGGGCCCGTAGTGTGGGGGGCCCCACCAGCACATGGCTGGGAGGGGGCCCCAGTAAAAAAAAAAAAAAAAAAAAAAAAAAATTTTCTAAAAAAAAAAAAGTTTCTTTTGAAATTCACTCTGCATTCATAAAGAACATTTCTGTAACAGAAATAATTTCTTTATGAAGGCAGAGTGACTACAAAAAGAAACTTTCTTTTTGAAGTCTGAGGGCCCCCGTAACCCATGACATGGTAGACCCTAGGCTGGAGGCATCCATGTCATGGGGTGATGGGGGGTGGGGAGCCCTATGCCTTCAAAAAGAAATTGTTTGTTTTTGAAGCCACTCAGCCATCATAAAGAAATTATTTTGATTATGGTTCGGTCCTTAACTGAAATAATTTCTTAATGAAGTTATAGTGACTTAAAAAAGAAACAATGCGGTTCATTCTGACCATGCCGGTCCGGAAACAACGGTGCTGGTAAGCTTACAGGCACAGTTGTTTCCGGACCGGCATATTACAGGTCTGCCTTGTGGGGCTGCCGTGCCCGACAGGTCTGACCCTGCCAGGCACAGCAGCCACGGTAGGCAGACCTGTCACGGAAGCACCGGCACCGTTAACAATGGTGCAGGTGCTTCTGTGTCCCCATTCCCGTGGAGTCTGGGGTTTAACGAAATTACCGGCACCTGATTTCCCAGCCGCTGTACTTGAAATAGCACGGTGGCACCGGGAAGTCAGGCCATAGTAATTATTTATGTGTCTGGCGGCAACCCGCCGGTAGCACCGGCACGGTTACCGCTGGACCCGTAATGAGCCCCAATTTCTTTTTTAAGTAATAGGGCCCCCCCTCAACTCCATGAGGTGTGCGTGTATGAGTCTATGGTGAAAGGGTGCACACTCAAATGTATAGCCGTCTGCCTGTGTGTGTATGGTGAAAGGGTGCACACTTAAATGTATGGGTGGCTGTGGGGGTGTGCCTGCATGGTGAAAGGGTGCACACATAAATGTATAGGTGGCTACCTGTGTGAGTGTATGGTGAAAGGGTGCACACTTAAATGTGTGGATGACTGGGTGTGTATAAGGTGAATAGGGTGTGTGCTTGTGTACATGGGCACAAGAAAACCTTCATTTTGGGGGGGCTAACCCTTCAAATTTTGGGAGAGGCGCTAACTTCACATGCGGTGGGCAGGGGGAAACTTATTTGTGTGGGCGCATCCAAATTATTTACGCATTTTAATGAGACTATTCTAGTGCAGATTCAATGTTACAAGCAGTTAACTCTCTCCTATAAGTCTCCTGTTCCCTCTCTACCCTTCCAATCACTCCCCTGGCATGCAAGTACTAAACCCACATCACGATTTCAATCGCCTAAACATTGTGGAATTTGAATGCAGGTACTAACAGTGAAATGCTTTACGTTGGTAATTGCTGGGTTCTTGTTAACAGCAAAAACCAGGTGCCGTTTAAAATCTGTGTCCTGTTCGGTCTGGCAACTGCTCTAAATGTTAGCCAAGTTGAGTCAATATAGCCCAAAATGTCAGGGGGGTAGTGCTGAAGCCCAGTCAACTCAATGGTGTTGCGCTACTACTTGTGTTTAATGCCTTGCTTACTCCTAGCCCTATTCTTCCTCGTCCCAGTACTTATATACGAGGCAGTACGTGTGTTTGAGGCACTCTGCCTCATACAAAAGTACTGGGAAGAGGTAGAGGTACATGGAGGTAATGCCTGATTTAGCTACCTGTAATCTTCATCACTCCTAGTCCCACTGTTCCTCATCCCAGTACTTACCTATGAGGCAAGGAGCCTCATACGAAAGCTCTGGGACAAGGAAGAGGGACGCAGAGGTAATTCTGGGCCAAGGAGCTGATTGTGGAGGTTGGGGTGGTGGGTGGGAGGGAGAGTGGATGTGTGGGTGGGCAGGATTGTGTGATAAATCATAATGGTTGTCCATGTCCAGGCTAAGCAGGCATGATATGTGGTATTAGTGGCTAGAGAGGCATTTTGATTTAGCCAGTCTAGTCATTCCTCAGTTTGGTATGACTTTCTTTTAACTGGACATTTCTGATAAAGTAGTCCTGCTAACTTTAATTACCTGGCTAGATTGGCATTTGGGTGCTGCCAGTCTAGCCATTTCTTACTGCAGCATTGTATATTTTTCTCTGCATCTGTGATAAAATGATATGATGTGATTCAAGTCATTTATAATGCGCCTGTACACAAGTGTACACAAGGGAGGGATGATAGAGGGAGGACAAGACAAACGATCTCACTAGGCCTTGTGTCATTGTGAGAACGAGAAGTGCAAGGGAAAAGGGAGCAGGGAAGTGCAAGTGAGAGGGGAGGGGAAAACAGGGCAGCAATGCTCTCAGTAAGTGCAGCCAGGGCAGAGCAGCTATTGGTTGTGCAAGGAGAACAATGGACTGCAGGGTTACAGTTACAGCCCCTAAGTGCATGGTAGGCCCGGAGGCATTGCAAGGGTGACCAATCAAGAAAGAGCCTGGACTCAGAGAGACTCTGAGGGTAGCCAAGCAGCCAGTCAGTACAGCAGACAGGTAGGTCAGGTAGGTCAGCAGGGGGGGAGAGAGAGCGAAAGCAGCAGAGAAGAGGAAAGCTTTTAGCTGCTTCCGAAACTTCAGGTTGTCCGCCTCAAGATTGAGAGGGGCAGGGAGGCCATTCCAGTTGGAGGCACCAGCAGAGGAGAGAGGTCTACCCCCACTCTCTGCCTGGAGAAATGTCTAAGCCTTAGAGAGTTGGAGGTAGCTGAGTGAAGGGTTAGAGAAAGATGGTATTTTGGAAGAGAGCATTGGATTTAGTGTTGGCACTGGCCCCAGAAAGCCTTGTGGGCAATGCAAAGGTTCTTGAACTTGATCCTTGCAGCCAGTGGAGAAATTTCAGGGCTGGAGAAATACAATCCCAGGGCTTGAGGCCAAGGCTAAGTCTTGCAGTCCTGTTCTGGATTATTTGCAGATGACGGAGACTAGAGGAAGACAGATTGAGAAAGTGGCTGTTGCAGTAGTCCAGCTTAGAGACAGTGAGCTTCTGGTGGAGAGTGAGAAAGGGAAGAGTCCCTTTGAGGAGGAGCAGCTGGTAGTGGGACTTCTTGGTGATGTCCGAGATGTTAGGAGAGAAAGAGAGTGTGGCTTTGAAGATGACACCAAGGTTTTTTGCCTCGCAGGAAGGCAAAGGAAGAGGGCCCAAGGTGGTCTGCTATAGTGAGAGAGGAAACACAGTGGCAAGGGTCCCAATGAGAAGGATCTCTGTCTTACTGGCATTAAGGCAGAGATTGTTGGAGGTGCACCAATCCTGAATCGTGGATAGACAGTCAGGAATGAGCAAGAGAGGAGAGGAGGATGAGGGGAGCCTGAAGGAAAGCTGAGTCATCTGCACAACATTGAAAGTTAGAGGATAAGGTAGAGATCAGGGAGGCCAAAGTGGCCAAGTAGAGGTTGAAAAACCAGCGTGAGAGGATAGAGCCCTGGGGAATGCCACAGGTAGAGAGAGGTGGCGGAGAGAATGGGATCACGATCGACCTGGGAGCGGAGTGGCGGTCGAAGTGGAAGTAGGTCAGTCACTCTAGGGTCTGATCTGTGATGCCCAGGTTCTCACAGAGTCGATTGATCAGGATGGGGATGTTGACCCTGTCGAAAGCAGAGGAAAGATGAAGGATGAGAATAGAAGGAATGCTGGAATCAAGGTTAGAGAGCAGCACAGGTGTTAAGGAGAGCAGTTTCCATGCCTCTGGCAGCTCTGAAGCCAGACTGATGGTCATGGAGACAACCAACAGATTCAGTGTGGAGAGTAAGCTGGGAGATGGCAAGCTTTTCCAAGAGTTTGCTCAGGAAAGGTGGAGATTGAGCGATAGTTTTCCAGCAGGTAGGATCAGCAGACTGCTTCTTGGGGAGTGGGTGCACAAGGGAGTGCTCAAAGGGAGAGGGGAACATTGCAGTGGCAAAAGAGTGATTACAGAAATCGGCCAAGGCTCGAGCGAGGGTGTCAATATGGGCTTTGATGGTTCTGGAGGAGCAGCGGAGCACCTTTTGGACGACACTTTCATAGATCGGACTTGTCTAGAAACCTCATCAGGTGTTGTCAGAGAGAAAGAGGAAAAAGGAGGAGGAGAGAAGAGATGGCCAAAATGGGCCGAGAGAGGAAGAGGACATAGAGGGCAGGATGTCCTGAGATTTAGCAGAGAAATGAGAGGCCAGAGCTGTACAGAGGGCATGGGAGGGAACAGAAGAGGTATAGACCACAACAGGATTGACCAGTTCCTTGCAGATTTTAAAGAGTTTGGCCGTGTTGTTCGAGGCCATGGAGACACATGCTTTATTGTGTGCTCTCTTCTTGATGAGTGTTATTCCTTTGACTGGCATTTTGCTGAAAACAGTCTAGGTATGTCTAAATGTGGCCTGGCATTCTGTACTATAATGTTATTACGTGTTTACACTGGTCTACATTGTGCAGCCAGTTGGAAGCATTAATGTTCCTGTGCACTGTTGGTGACTTGCATGTATTGGATTGTGTTACCCTACAAAACAATTGCAAACACTTTGGCTTTATAGCCAATTTATCTCAGAAAGTGTGCTGTATATTGCATTAAAACACATATTTATATCTTTTTCCTAGTGCAGTGTGCGGCATACCCCTTCAGCAGCACGTTCATGCGTATTGTGCAAGCGTGACAGTCTAGGCCGGCCCAGAGTGTGGCGCAACCCGTGATTTGTTGCCGAGTTGGGGGGCCCCCTCAGCATGGCTTGCAGGGGGGCCCCCACATTTTGTGTTACGCCACTGAGAATTACATGTCAAACTTATGAGTTTCACACGCCGATGATGACGCAAATTTGCTATAAAAGTTACTGTCAGCATGAAGAATTTGGTAGTTGAAGCGAGACAGGCGATCGCGACTCTGTTGATTACCATTTGTTTCCCTGTTTTCTGTACTTGTCATTAAACAGACTTCCCTTTGCCAAACTATTGTGTTGTCCTTATTGAAGTGTGTCGGAGTAAGAGAATCCTGCACCCTAACCCCCTCAAGGTGCAGCTATCTTGTTTTAAAGGTACTAGAGGGTGAGCTCTGACCTATGGGCCCATCAGAGGATGCTCTGCCCTCCTGTACACGGGTATTTATTTAAAAAAAAATCATTTTTCTCGGTCCCTTTAGACCCCGATTCTCAGTACCACCCTCCTCTCCTCCTTTGCTTCCACCGCCCGAGCAATCAATACTGGAGTTCCACAAGGAACATAGGTGCCTATGAGCCCTCCTGTTCAACCTCTATATGTCCACCCTCCCTGGAATAATCTGCTCACACAAGATACTGTGCTGTAACTATGCCGATGACACCCAATTAATCCTAAAACTCCTCACCTCAAACCCCAACTGTCATCCTGACCTTGCTGCCTGCCTCCTCGACATTGATCACTGGATGGCCACAAATCACCTCCTCTTAAACCCCACTAAAACTGAAATAATGGTGTGTGGCAACACCAAGCTTCTCCCCCACCCTCTACCTTGGCCATCAACCATGGGCAATCCACCGACCACCTCGACCACAGTAAAAAACCTTGGATGCACTCTCGACTCTGACCAAACCCTCTCTCGCCAAATCAACAATGTCTCTAAGTCCTGCCATTACCACCTCAAAATTCTTAGATGCATTGGACTTGCCGCTGTCCAATCTATTGTAATGTCAAGACTGGACTATGCCAACTCCATCTACTTCGGGGTCCAAGCATACCACATCATTAAACTACAAAGAGCACAAAACGCGGCAGCCAAATTGCTTCTAGCACTTAGTCCAAGAGATCACACCTCTCCAGGTCTCAAAACTCTCCACTGGCTCCCAGTTGGACGAAGGGTGACTTTCAAAACCTTATGCATCTCCCACCGAGGAACGCATAAAACCGGCACTCTATACCTACAGGACAAGCTAAAGCCCTACCACCCACCGCGCACTCTAAGATCTAGCTCTGCCCTCCTTCTAGTGATACAAAACACCAACTCAGTCAGGTTAGGAGGATCATCATTCTCAGCCTTGGCCCCACACTCTGTGGAACTCGCTTCCACCCCACATTCGACACACAAAAGACTACCTGTCTTTCCGCAAACTACTGACAATGTGGCTCTTCCCTTAAAGAATCGACGCTTAGAACAAATTAAATAATTAACCACAATAAGCAGAAACCCAAGGTTGTTGAACAATGAAAATAAAAGAGCAAAGGGAGTCGATAAAACAAATAGAAAGACTAAAATGGATAGTGTAACTAAAACAGGTAGACTGAGTGAAACAGATAGAGTAAGCAAAACAGATGGAACTGAGGGAACAAATAGAATTGATGGAACAGATCAAATATATGAAACAGATAGAGTAGATGGAATGGATAGAGTAGATAGAATGGATCGAGTAAATGGAACGGATAGAGCAGATGGAATTGAACGTATTGACTAGATGGAATGGATAGAGTGGATGCAGTGGATAGCATGGATGAAGTGGATAGAGTGGATGTAGCCGATAGAGTTGACGCAGCGAATAGAGTGGATGAAGCAAATAGAGTGGATGGAGCGGATAGAGTGGATGGAGCGGATAGAGTGGATGGAGTGGATAGAGCGGATAGAGTGATTGGAGTGGATGGAGTGGATGGAACTGATAGACTGGATGGAGCGGAAAGAGCAGACGGAACGGATAGAGTGTACGAAATGAATGGAGTGGACGAAACGAATGGAGTGGATGTAACAAATGGAGTGGATGAAACAAACAAAGTGGATGAAATGAATGAGTGGTTGAAGCAGATAGAGTGGATGAAGCGGATGGAGTGGATGAAGCGGAGGGAGTGGGTGAAGCGGATGGAGTGGATAGAGTGGATGGAGTGGATGGAACGGATGGAGTAGATGGAACGGATAGAGTGGATGGAACAGATGTAGTGGACGGAACGTACGGAGTGGACTGGACAGGATGGAGTGGACGGGACGGATGGAGTAGACGGAACGGATGGAGTGGACAAAACGAATGGAGTGGACGAAACAAACGAAGTGGATGAAACGGATGAAGTGGACGGAATGGATGAAATGGATGGAACGGATGAAGTGTGTGGAACATGATGAAGTGGATGGAACGGATGAAGTGGATGGAACAGATGAAGTGGATGGAAGGAATGAAGTAGATGGAACGGACAGAGTGGATGGAATGGACTGAGTGAATGGAAAGGATAAAGTGGATGGAATGGATAGAGTGGATGGAACAGATAGAATGGATGGAACTCATAGAGTGGATGGAATGGTGGAGTGGATGGAACGGATAGAGCCGATAAGATAGATGAAGAGAATGGAATGGACGGAGTCGATGGAACGGATGAAGTAGACGGAAGGGAGGAAACGGGTGAGGGGATAGAACAGATGGAAAGGATGGAGTAGATAGAACAGACGGAGTGGATAGAATGGACAGAGCAGATAGAACAGACAATATGGATTGAATGGACGGAGTGGATAGAACGGACAATGTGGACTGAATGGATGGTGTAGATAGAATGAGCGGAGTGGACAGAACAGATGGAGTGGATGGAACAGATGAAGTGGATGGAACGGATGAAATAGATGGAACAGATGAAGTGGATGAAACAGTTGAAGTGGATGGAATGGATGAAGTGGATGGAACTGATGAAGTGGATGGAACGGACGGAGTGGATGGAACAGATGAAGTGGATGGAACGGATGAAGTGGATGGAACGGACGAAGTGGATGGAACAGATGAAGTAGATGGAAAGAATGAAGCGGATGGAACGGAAGAAGTGGATGGAACAGAATGGAGCAGATGGAGTGGATGGAAAAGAGGGAAAAGAAGCGAAAGGATGGAACGGACAGAACGGATGGAATGGCTATATCCCTATATATATCTCTGTATCCCTTATTTATGCTGTGTATATGCTACATACCCGTATCCCCATGTTATCTTTATCCCATGTTTACCCCATCCATCCTCTCGCTTTATATACATATGCTGCTATGTACGCCCCCTGTCCTGCTCTCGTGCTTGGTCGTAGGCGCTTTACTGACAATCACAGTATCACACTTCTACCCTCACTCTCTCCTATTCACCATCACTCAACTAGAACACAGCTATACTATGACAAAATTCGGTCTAGCTGTTCTCATACTAACATGACCTCACGAACACCTCATCATCCTATTAAAACACAGCTAGCTGAGCCCATACCAGCTAGGCTAGAATGGCCACTGTCTCCCCCCAGAGTGTGCCCCGGAGCATCACGAAACAGCCACAGGGGTCCTGAGCCACAGCAGATAGTTCAAAAGGGAGTTGTATATGTAAGAGGATCAGGATGCCCCGGAATCCAATTGTGTACCCCGCATGGTAAGCTAGTCGATAGTTGTTTCTGTGGAAGAATTGGCAGGTGGAGCCCGCTAAGTGGGTCTCGGTTAGGAGGGCTATGTCAGGAGAACATCTATTAAGGAATTGCATGATCAGCCAGCGTTTTATACTTGAGCCCATGCCATTTACGTTCCAGGTAAGGATTTTAAGGGACCTGTGGCGTTCGATGGGTATCATTGGGGCTTGTGCATTTCCACTAGTGGAATCTTCATGGTACTGTGTGGCCATTACTGTCTAAGAATCTGGGATGTTGTACCAGGTAGGTGCGTGGTGCGTTTGGCCGTGGGGACACAGCGTTCGTGCTTGGTGGGGGCATGAGCAGCAAGCACGGTATGTTTGGTGGCATCTTGATAGACATTGGTATGATGTGACCTCCCGGAAAATAACTAACATAAAACACTTGCCCCCCCTCCCCATACTCCTCCCCAACATGAAGTATCTGTCACCCAAACTCTACTGGCGTTTAAAACTATGTCGCCAGATTAACTAATGTGCACTGTTTTCCTCCCTGCCCACCGACTTACTACTCCTTTGTGGGTTTGGTTTCTCGAGTCGGGGGTGTGGCGTCCGCCGATGGCATGGTGTGTTAATGGTGACAACATGTGACTCATTTGATCCTTCATACAGGAGCGAAGGCAACTCACTGCTACTGTCGCTTCGGGAGGAGTGTTGCATTACGGGTGGTTGCCAGGAAAAGGGTTGGTTCTTGAGTGCACTAGTGGTTCAGCCCGTTCCTGCGTTTGGCCGGTGTTTCCTGTTTAAGCCTTGCTAGGGATTGGGGTCTCCGTCTGGCTCAATTGGGAGCTCCGGTATAGGATGCTGGGCAGGTCTTTCCCCCTGCGGTCAGGGTTTTGGCCTACCCCTGTGGTTTTCATCGTGTCCGGTCCAGTCGCCTCCCATGTGGGTCTCCGCCCATTTCCAGGCTTCCTGTGGGTCGGTGAAGTGTACAGTTTTGCCTTCATGTTGGATTTTCAACTGGGCTGGGAACAGCAGCCCATATCTCAAGTTCATGGAGTGAAGCTTCCTTTTCAAGTGCTCAAAGGATTGTCTGGCTTTCTGGACTTCTCGAGTATAATCTGGAAAGAAGGCATTTCTGGCTCCGTTATATGTCATTGACCCCTTTGTTCAGGCAATTGGTAGAATGGCGTCTCTGTCACGATAATTAAGAAGCCTCACAATGATTGTCCTCGGGGGTGCACCCAGGGCCAAGTGACCCGCGGGCATGCGGTGTGCACGTTCCACTGAGAAAAAGTTTGAGAAGGTCTTTGGCGCAAAAAGGTCTGCCAGCCACTCTTCCAGAAAGAGTTCCACACTGGGTCCCTCCGTGCGTTCCGGCAGTCCCAGGATGCGAATATTATTGTGACGGGACCTGCCTTCTCCCTCATCAACTCGGGCTTCCAGGGTTTTCAGTCGGGTTAATGCTTGTGTAAGTTGTTGGTGCACCCCACCAAGGTCGTCCTCCACGCCAGAAATTCGTTGTTCCACTTCCCCGGTCTGAGACAAGAGTTTCTGGAGGTCATGGCGGAGGAAGGAGACCTCGGTGGAGATGGAGATGGAGACCGAGGAGCACAAACTGACAATGCTGGCCATTACATCTTTTAGCGAAAGGGGCTCGTCTGGCAGAGGGTGGGTCACCGCCAGGTCCTCAACGCTTAGTGCTGTAGATGTGCTTGTAGCATATTGGTCCATAGTGCTTTGCGTCGACGTTTTCTTGCTCTTTTCTTTGCCCATGATATTTCTTTGCGCGGGTCGTCCGGTGCAAGTTTTGGAGGAGCACTCCTTCTCATGGCGTTGTTCGAACCTTTATCAGTGCTTCCTTTGATTTGCTGTTACCTCCTCAGCCAGTTGGCGTGTGCGGGCGTATGCTGTGTTTTGTCGCAGGAGCGTTCCCCCTTGGGTGCCTCGGGATTTGCATATACATCTTTAAATTCAGGCTGAGAATCCCCACGTGGCTTACCCGTTGCCGGCAGAGTCTACGTCTCTCACCGGTCGTCGGGAGCGGAGGTATGGTGCCGGTGGCGTCACTGCCCGCGTCGGCTTCACTCACAGGAGGAGTCTGCTCTCTGTCTTAGTCCCTGACTGCTCCCCGGGGGTAAGTCTTGGCTGTCCGCTCCTTATCTCCGGGCAATGCCGCGCAGTGCCGGCAGCAGCCCTGGCCGATGTCACGAGCCGGCCCCGCAGGACCACACACTCCACTCGCCCCCGCACCCGCTGCACACAGGGACAGCAGCAGGGCTCAGCGGCGGCGTGCCTCCAGGCCGCTTCAAGGGCGCTGGTACAGGTGCTGATCTGGCGGTCGGGGGTCGCAAGCCGCCTCCGCTCGTCCCCTCCGCAATTCACCGCGTCTCGATGGTGGCCATCTTGATTGGGGCTGGGCAAAATTTCTGCTAGTCATTCAACGCAGATATCTTGCGTTTCCCTTCACGGATTCGGTTCCTTTCACCGCCAGGCATTGCCCCAAGGTTCCTCTGCCCGGAGTTGTCATTTTTAAGCATTTTCATATTCCATATTACAGGATATTGCAGGATATTTCAGGCGGCCACGGGAGCACCGAAGAATCACTTCTCCATTGCGTGCTCGCTGGCCACGCCCCCCAACTGTCCTTGTTCTTAATCACTCTTACATGTTGCAAGATGTAGATTTTTAATTTGCATTTTGTGCTTCCCACGTTCCATTTTAGACAGGGACATGACAGGAAATATACTACAAATTCAGATTTGCATGTGATTTTCCCCTTGATGTTAATAGGATGCCCCAGCAATGGATGGTTGTAAGTGTTAGAATTTCGGGCATATTTGCAAATCGTGCATTTGGTGAATTTGAAGAAACCCTCTCCACTGTTGGTCAACCAGTTTTTTCTTTCACTCATATTTTTTGGTTTCATAAAGCTGTTTACTAAAGTCTCCTTAATGGAACTACTTTTCCACAAGGTGATATCTGGGTGTTCTTTCAATATTGCCCCAAGATCTTTGTCTGCTTTTATATTGTTAGGTTTATGTGTAAAAAAAAAAAAGGAAAGTTGCCACTTAGTTTTTCTAGTGCAAAACTGACATTTAAAACAAATATATAAATGCTACTAGGTGGGTTCATTCTTCTCAGGACTTAAGTTAATCACTCTAGGGACTATCCATAGAGAGGCAGGAACTGCCTAATAATCATCTGGGTGAATACTGAAAGAGGGCTGAAGAATGTACCCTTCCGAGGACAGCTGCCTTAATTCCTCTTGGTGGAAGTATTGAAAGCTGGGTGAAGATTTAACATTGCCTGGGAAATAGAAATTTGGAAAGACTAAAAAGGGTATGATTTTTGCAAGGAGAGCAGCATTGAGGGATGAATGCTGTTGGCTATCCATGACTGAAATGCCTGACCTGATTCTTGTCCTTCCCCAAGAGAGGTTCCTTATACGCTGATGTCTTTTCTGCACACCAAAAACCCAGAAATACTATGTAAGTAGTTTATCCAACCGAACCAAGTGTGGGGATTTGTTTGGTTTAATACCTTGCCCTTAGTTAATGGTTTGGGGGTATGGAAGTAGATCTTTATTATATTTTGATAAATATTAAGTACATTAATTCCCCTATAGATAAATAACATGGGGTGATTTTCTTAACCTTCGTAATTAACAAAACTCATTCCCAGTGACAATAAAAACTATGGTCTGTTAATTTAAATGGGTAAACCTATTTTCTGTGTCAACCCTAGAAACGCCGGGGAAGGCATGTATTGGTCTAAATACAAAATTCCTAACGGTCACCATTCCCCAGATCTGGCCATTAAGCAGATGGGGGCTGAATGTCTGTTTTTCTATGCTGTGTAGGAAAGAGCTTTGCTAAATGAAACAAAGTGTAATTCTTAAATGAAAAATGTACACTCTCTGCTGAGAGTGAAACAATTGCACTAATATAAGGGAGATTGTGTACTGCTTCAGGGTGAAGAAGGAAGAAGGGTTCTATCAATCCACACTATTATCAAAAATCTGTTGTGCTTTCAAGTGTGCAGGGAAATTAAAAAAGCGTTGCATGTATGAAATTGCTTTTGATCTAAACCTTATCAAGGAATGCTCATGATCTTATAATGTATAACTTTAACATTCTTTGTTTTTTTTTTTTGCAACAGGAGGTTTTAACTGTTTATTTGGCCTGTGTTCCATATACAGGAGACCCACAAGTGAAATCCCAAAAAGTGAGTTTTTGATTCAAGCTTTATTTTGTGCCACAGAGGAAATGGCGTTTGTAATCATTTGTTGCAAATATTCATTGAACCTATTATTTAATAAATATGTATTCTTTCTGTGCCCCAGCCTGGTTCTTGGCTTATTGGGGGGACAGAGGGAGGGATCTAAGTGGCTCTATATGTGTCATAGATAGAGCTAGACTGAATGAAATCAATGATCTATTGTGTAGTGCTTTAACTGGAGCTTGGGACGAACTCCCCATGTTAAGGGAAGTCACAAAATATATTGGTACACTGACATGTTTGATAAAATAGATACATTATTCAGCTTGTTTGTTTGTACATAAAGCAAACTACTGAATCACTTAAACATAATCTCAATTTGAGATGTTAAGAAATATTAGGCACTGGGAGCTAAAGTGATTTGTCCAGGGAGACCCTTGCTGGTCTAGTTGAGAACCCACCGTGTGTGCACTGATGACCTGTTTCATTCTCTCCAATGTATCCAGCAGAATGCAGCTCCAGCCATCCCACCTCTAAGTATATAGCAACATATTACAATTTCTGCATTTTGTTCATTCAGGATCAGAATCCATTGTTTCAGTTTGAGATATATTTGTGAAGCACCAAACCTCATTCTAAATCAATCTGAAAATGTCAAACAAATCTTTAACGAATTCTGTCAGGTAAAACGTATGATTTCTTTTGTGATGGGAAGCCGGATGAACGCATGGTAAGCACCTCATTCAATAAGCTTTCTACATACTTCATGAACGTCGTAATTTCCTATATGTACAATGCAGGTGCCTAAAAAGTTGACAATAAAGTGTAGCACATAAAACATAAAACTTCACACACACACAGTCTCCTACACAATCTTCCTGCCAGCCAGTTGCCCCAACACATGCCATTTAGTGCCATACACACATACTATTTCTCCCCCTCTTTCACAGGTACACCCAAAATGACACACAGATGGCATGCTTGTATAGACACAAACATAAACATGTTTTAGTCTTTTAGTCAGTGCTCTTTGGGAAAAGCAAGTTACATTTTCCACAGATCTCTGATATGGTGTACACAGGAGACGTGGCCTAGCCAGAGGAGGCATCAAGCATGTCTCTCACCTTGGTCCAAACCCCTCTGCAGATCACAGAGTGAATGTCCTTATTTTTCTCCATCGTGAAAGCATAGACAGTGAGTCGTGTGCATTCAAGTCCATCACACCCCACAGAACCCCTATGGTATATCAGCATTCACATGATGAACAATACTGTTCTATGTTTTTGGTTAGTCACATACTGTTATTGCATGTGTGTGTGTGTGTGTGTGTGGGCCAGCATTGCACGCCACACAGCCATGTACAGTATGTGTCTAGCTGTAGACATCACGGTTTTTGGATCAGATATTTAAGAGTGCAGACTGTCAGGGAAGGCACTACTTCTCTAAAGCTGAACAGCCTGATTTCTCCTCAACTCTTTTACAGCCACCCCACTGCCCTTTGAGATGGATACTCTATATCACAGCAGCCTTACGTGTCATTCCATATTATTGCCCAGCACACCCCAGTGTTGGGGAAGAAATCTTGTGACGCATGGTATTTGAAGTGCCTGCAAGCATTGAGGGGTTTCCTGAATTAGGGCATGCTCTGCATAGAGTAATGCAGTGCACATCTTATCTTAATTCTGTATACCCATATTCGTGATTCGGGCGGTTGCATCACTTGGAACAGGTCTATTTTCACTTGCAGCACCCCATTGAAGCACACAGTCAACCCTTTCGTTTCCTGATAGAAACATGAAGATGTGGACGTGATCTTCATTAATCAGGCCATCTGATTTTGAGCTAGTTCCTTTACCCTAGTTGACCTGGCTATAATAGGAAAATAATATGTTTGCATGAGCTGCTGGCATACAATATACGGTTTTCTATTTTGTTTGTTCTGCAATTAGTACAGTGCAGAGCCAATAAAATTGGAATGCAATTATTGCAATGAAATCTTGGCTGCAAAAACATTACACTGCTATAAAAGCAAATCAGTCTATTTGCATGGAAATAGGCTTCTCGCTGTTGTTATTTCAGATTGAATTAGGCTAATAAATCTGGCACTGTCAATAATTTGAAATAATGGATTCATAAAACACAGATGTTACTTCTTAAAACGTGAATGGATAGTTGAGAGTGAATGAAGACCATCCAGTTGTTTTCAAATTATCAGGATTTGGGCATGTCATGTCGAGGTTTTCAAGGGAAAAATCCATACACTGATCTACAAACACACACCCAGACTTGTATTTTGATGTTGGCGAGGGATCCAATTATGTAACTTTGAACCGAAACATAGACCAAATGAACTGTGTCAGGAAGCCCTTGTCTGACTCTTATCCTCCTTTTTAGCATTTTGAGATAAGCCCTGCGAAGTGTGTGTGCACTAGGCAGATTAGTGAACAGAGAGAGGTTGAAGGTAAATACTCACCGAACGGCAGAGCAAAGACTGGCTATAGAGTGTGTCATCGGGTGAAGGCGAGATAACCCTGATGTTCCCCCCAAAGCCACAGGTAGGAGGAAATCCCATAATCCCAAACATAGAGTGTGAAAAGGGTCAGTGTGTACCAAAATCTGTAGACGGTGGAGAGACACTGACATGGCTGGAAGAAGGAAACTTTCAGGCAAGCTCTGAGCAAACAGTTACAAGGTAAAATCCCATCTTAATAGTATAGTCAGAACAGTAAACCTATTGGGGAGCAAGGTACCAAACGTTGAGAGAGGACACTCTTTCGTAATCTAAAAGGCCATATTAATAATGCAGAGGGGCAGTAATTCTTTTGGAGAGGAAGGAAACATATCTTGATGCACGACAAGAAACGGTTGCAGGTCGAAATACCATGATGACAATTCAGAGAGCGTGGCATCCTTTCTCTTTGCAAATGCTATATGTAATCAGTCTTCTAAAGTGTAATTGCTTAATTGCAGCTGTAAACCAGCTATTGGTGTAATAAATATGTCATAACCAACTTTGCTTTCAGTCACTTGATTTATAAGCCACAGGTATGTCCTTGCATTTGTTCCATGAATGGAGTTCATGCCTGGAAAATTCCAAACCCATACCTACCCAAAGGTCATTCCTAATGCTTCTTTTCAATGGTTGCACCCATCACGTTCTTCCCCTTAGGCATCCACACCGAACCTGTGCTGCCATCTGGATACCCTCTATAGTGATCAAGCAACATGCCCAATCCTGCAATGGAGAGATGTGAACATGAGCCCAGCCATTTACAAGTTTTCAATGGCCTTCAACCTACTTTCAATTTAAGGACTGTTAACCTCAGAAGAGGAGAAGGGGGTTTATTTATTTCCTTCCAGACGTGGCTAGTCCTGAAGTGTGGTCTACTGTTAACAGTGACATTGCTGCATTGCCTAGTGATGGCTTGCCAGCATTGTAACCTGGTTTTTCACTTCCTCAAACGCGCATAACTTGATATTGTGCTTTGTAATGGTTTTCCTTATTGGACGACTGTGACGAAATTCGGTACATGAATGAATAGTGGTCTCAAAACTCCCACTCAAGCCACACTACTTCAAAACCAGCAGTAAACTCATTCATAAAGGTGAATCAGACACAACATGAATGGTACTCCTTCAATTCTTTAGGGTAGCATGGCCTGAGGGCAGGATATACTCTTCTAGAGGGATGTGAGCTAGCAAAGAAGCTTTCAAACAACAATAGGACTGTGATACCCAAATAATTGAAATGTCAAATCAAGGTTCAGTAAAAAAATAAAATACTTTAGTCAAACTAAAAATACAAACACTCAGGGTCTGAAGGCAGGTGTATGCATTCAATAATCTTGTCAGCAATGTCCAAGTTCAAAGTATACGTCTTTAAGACATTTCAAACGAGTGGATTGTCACTGGACCCCCTAAAATCAGGCCAGGCTGGCAGAACCACTCGAGATGTCTTCCATTCTTGTTCTTTGAGCTTGACAGCACTGATGCAGGAGTATGGGAGTTTTCTGGGGCATCGATTCGACATTGGGATGGTGAATGGGTTGCCTCGGGATGATGAAGCTTGGGACACGTCGGTAATTTCCCAGTCAGAGTATTTCACAAGCTGTTTGGTGTGCGAAACTGGGCCCGGAACTGATGGTTTGTCCCCGGGGTGCATTGAGATCCAGCCCACATCCTCAAATGATAAGGTTAGTCATTATTCTGCCATTGATGACAGTGATGTCATCAATGACATTTGTGATGTCATATTTGATGTCCTGGGTGTTAGTCTTAGCAGTGCACGGTGGTGGCGTGAGTTATGGTTGCTTAGCTTACCATACCTGGTGAATTTCAAGGGTTTTTCGGTTTTACTTCGAACCATAATGTCCCCTTAACAAAGTTTTTTTTAGTGAATTTCATAGGTTTTTAGTAGGGCAATTTAACCATAACGTCCCTTTAATAAATTTATTTTTACTGAATTTAATAGGTTTTTAGTAGTGCAACTAACATCTGACTTTATTGCACAACTTCCGGAGAATGCCACATGACCATATGCTGGCGCACAGCACAGTGACGTGTCCGAGAATCCATTACACACTTAACAATAAGATCTATGCCTCGTGGACAGTGTCGAAATACATTTTATACTGATGTAGGAACTTCTACCTTCAACATTTCCCTTGCACAGCTCCAACACATATTCGTATTCAGCCATTAACAATGTAGTACACAGTACATACTTTTAGGAAAAGTACTATTTATCTGAAAACGACATGAGCAAAGGCCATCCCTCCTCCCCAAGAAACAGCACCACTGCTGTAATGAAGGAGCATGAGAAACACTGCCCCTACCTTACAAATAACACACGCACAACATTTTACCCCCTTCCACCTACCCCCCATATTACAGTTTGGTGCCTCTTTGCTCAATTCCATCCGCAACTTTCCTTCTTAGCTGTCCTTCCAAAAAAAAGCCATCCGTAAACAAAGTAAATGTTCCGTAAAGAACCACCTTCCACAGTTTAAAAATATATATAAAAAAAAATCGCATACACTCCATCTACTTTATATTTCTCAGTAAAGGACATAGACGCAATAAGATTTTTTAACATTTCCATTTGCAGTTTGTGTTATGCTAATTGGCAATATTGTAGCGTTCGTCCTCTGTTCCAGGGACTGGAATGGTGAATAAATGGCCAGCAGGCCAAGTTATCAGGCCAATCAAAGCAAGAGTGCATAACGCGATCTCTGGATCATTACCCCCCCCCCTTCTACCTCTACAATGGGGAATGAATGCCATTAACAATCTAGATTTGCAAAGCAGTAACATGTGCTACTAAAAAAGAGGATTTGTCGTTCTAGAAAACAAAATCCTTTTCTAAGATGGCCACCATAGAAAGGGAAGGCGGTTGTTCCATACATGGACCCTCTTCGCTTTCCATGGCAGCCTGCAAAAAGCAAAAAGGAAACCCTGTTAACATATTACCACAAGCACTTTTTTCTTCCCTTTCAAATGTATCCTAATGTCGAACAACTTTACCACAAAGCCAGTCCCAGGTGGACATGGCCACTGTAATCCTATCTTTTCTCCTTTCTGGTCATGGCCAGTAGCCATATTGTGCTGATCATGACCTTATACCATGACCCCGACGTTCTGCCCACTCCCCATGGCTGCAGCCTACCCCTCAGTCAATAAACGTATACCGCTATGTTTTTAACTACATTACGACACTTGTGTAATACGAAAACACTCCCACATCTCGTCACATAACCAACCCTAATGATATTGTACACCTTTTTTGGATGACGTTCCTCTCCAGTGTAGCCAAATGTGCCCATAAGCACCTATATGCCGTGACGCAGAACCTGAAAATGAACACACAACGACGTACAACATAACACGTTACATTTTGAAATAATGAACTGGTTTTTAAAAAAAAACATTAACATTTTAGAATTTGTAAAGTACTTTTATTTCACAATAAATGGTCCGAGACCATCAGACTATTCCCATTTTCAATCAAATAGTAACGTTGTTTCTTTGGTCATCATCAAAATGTTAATCGTGAGGCACCCATTGTTCTTTTCGCATACACAAGTGTACATTTTCGATAAAGCAACCGCTTCAGTCGCACAGTTATTTCCAAGACGTTTGGCATGAACTTCGGCCTACACCACCATAAAAAATGTCATGTTACTCCTATAGACATACGGGTCCTGCCCGATCGTCCCACAAAACAGTGATGGTTAAGCAGCCGGTCACGAGTACGTGCATCTGGCGTGCAAAGAAGCCATCACTTGGCACCTGGAATCCATGGCAATCACAGTAAGGCAGAATGTAGCTGTTTGGAAAACGTAACAGAAAATATGTATCAATACCCAACCTTTACCAAACAATTTAAAAAAGACAAAAATAACGTGGAAAATGATACACAAATCGATGTGGTCATACATGGCATTTTAAAGAAATATTAGTGTTGAACATGGGTGAATCTAGTGATAGCCTACAAACGCCGTGAATGTACACTCTCCATAACAAAAAAAAAAAGGACAACTACACAGAAAGATACTACTTCAGTTACATTGCCAAAATTAATGTTCAGGTAATAAAAACATTACATCTCGTGATTTCAAAAAAGACAAAAAGATCATGGAAACTGATATACAAATCGATGTGATCATACATGATATTTTAAGGAAATATTACCGTTCAACATGGGTGAATCTAGTGATAGCCTACAAACGCCAAGAATCTGCACTCTCCATAAGTAAAAAAAAAAATGACAACTACACAGAAAGATAGTACTTCCGTTACATTGCCAAAATTAATGTTCAGGTAATTAAAAAATTAAATCTCGTTCCGGTGTAGAGTCCTCAAAAGCAAACTTACACGATATTGACCATCTCCATTCTCTTCGTGAAACTCAGACACCAATGTGCTTTCACCAAAGAATCTTCATGAACTGATATTACATGTGCCTTACAAACGTTTAGAATGCATAACCTTATCAAATGTTCCTTTTTGCAAACTTTCACTCCCTGCATTCTTACTGAATTTTGCCTTTCGCTCAAGGTCAAAAAACAATTGACCCTTATGGGTTCAGTCGGATGCGTTAGCCTCTTGAGCTCGCAGCCAAAAAAGCGAAGCTAGTGACCTTCACTCAGCATCCAAATACATTCTCACTTTGCAACAACATATCTGAATGCATTCATGAGAACTGCTACTCCCATACACTTGCAGACCCGCTGTTTCCATCAAACAGTGCAGGTGGCTGCCTAAGATTTCAAACTCTAGGACGCCAGTCTGACTGCAATATTATTTTAAATACATTGTAACACAGACACAGTAAATCTTCGCCTGTACTTAATGGACACTATATTGAGCAGCAACTTCCAATTTACCGTATGACTTTGTGACAAGAAAACATCACTTTTTGACTTCCTGCTGCCCCATCCCATCCCAGCCTCATTAACCCTCACCTTCCGCAGCAAAAGAATCTGACGCACTTCATACCGTTCAACATCCAATCAGTGAACGGGTCAATTTTTTTGTAGTTATGGAGAGTGCAGATTCTCGGCATTTGTAGACTATCACTAGATTCACCCATGTTCAACGCTAATATTTCTTTAAAATGTCATGTATGACCACATCGATTTGTGTATCAGTTTCCACGTTCTTTTTGTCTTTTTTTAAATTGTTTGCTGTGTGTAGTAATCGTTAGTTTAAACTTTATGGCGAATTAAGAAATCGATAGATGTATTGTAATAAAGGTTGGGTATTGATACGTATTTTCTGTTATGCTTTCCAAATAGTTACATGCTGCCTTACTGCAATTGCCATGGATTCCAGATGCTAAGTGATGGATTTTTTGTACGTCAGGTGCACGTACTCATAAACGGCTGGATCTCCGTGACTATTTTGTGGGACGATCGCACAGGGCCGATGTGTCCCTACGCTGCACTGGCGCTTAGGAGTAACATAACATCTTTTATGGTGGTCTAAGCCCAAGTTCATGCCGACGCCCTGGAATTCACTGTGCGACAAATACTTTGTGCATGGGAAAAGAACAACGTGTGCCTCACAATTAACATTTTCCATCACGAGCGCAGAAACAATTTTGCAATTTACTTACATATGGGAATAGTCCGATGTTCTCGGACACTTTATTGTGAAATAAAAGTACTTTACAAATTGTAAAGTGTTACTGTTTTCTTTTAAAAACATGTTTATTATTTCAAATTGTGATGTGGTATGTTGTAAGTAAATGTGTGTTCATTTTCAGGTTCTGCGTCACGGCACGTAGGTGCTTATGGGTGCATTTGGCTACGCTGGAGAGGAATGTCATCGACCAAGGTGTTGAATAACACTAGGGTTGGTTATGTGAGGGTCAGGGGCAGGCCATATGATTTAGTGACGTCAGGGCAATTTATCTTAGGCAGTTGCAGCAATGGACAAGATTAGCACAAGATGGATGTGCTCTGCTGTCAGATTTCGTATGTTTCTAAAAGAGGAAAAATTAGGTAAGGTGCATTGGAAATGTTTGCGATAGATCAACGTTTGTAAAAAAATACATGGTCGAACCCTCGGGATAATAATATTTTCTGACCGTTGCACTTGTGAAACTTCTGAAATAATGTGTGGGGAAGTGAGGGTTAATGCTGATGGTTGGAATATTTCTGACGTGCTTGCAAATGAGTTTACAAAGTTTGTAGGGATTTTGTGCACACCTAATATGACAAATCATTTGTGTATTCTTTTGACAGTTTTGAAAACAAAATGTGGGTGGATTTACAGTAAATTTGTGTCAGGCTGCTTGGCAATGGCTGAAAAGCATGGTGTTGGAGATGTGGCAGTGTTTTCGTATTTGACAAAGTGTCATAATGTAGTTAAAAAAAATAGCGGTACAGCTTCAGTGACTGAGGGGTAGGTTGTAGCCATGGGCAGTGGGCAGAATGTTGGAGTCATGGTATACGGTCATGATCCAGACAATGTGGCTACTGGCCATGACCAGAAGGGAGAACACATAGGATTAAAGTGGCCATGTCCACCTCAGAATGCCCTTCTGGTAAAGTTGTTCGACATTAGGATACATTTGAAAGGGAAGAAAAATGTGCTTGTGGTAATATGGTCACAGAGTTTCCTTTTTGCTGTTTGCAGGCTGCAATGGAAAGCGAAGAGGGGAACTGTATGGAACACCCGCCTTCCCTTTCTATGGTGGGCATCTTGGAAAAGGATTTTCTTTCCTAAACCGGGACGCCATCGGCGCCCCGGTTTAGGAAAAAAATCATCCTTTTAGTAGCACGGGTTACTACTTTGGAAATCTAGATTGTTAATGGCATTCATCCCCCATTTTAGGGGTTGAAGGGGGGGTAATGATCAGAGACCTTGTTATGCACTCTTGCTTCGATTGGGCTGATAATTTGGCCTGCTGGCCCTTCATCCACCGTTCCAGTCCCTGGAATGGAGGATGAACTCTACAATATTCCCATTAGCACAACACAAACTGCAAATGGAAATGTTGGAAAATCTTATTTAGTCTATGGACTTTAATACGAAATATAAAGTAGATGGAGTCTGTTCGTTTTTTTTTTAGTTCCATTTTTTAACTGTGAAAGGTGGATCATAAAGGAACATTTATTTTGTTTATGGATGGCTTTTTTCTGGGAGGACAGCTAAGAATGAAAGTTACGGACGGAACTGAGGAAAGAGGCACCAAACAGTAATATGGAGGGGTATGTTGACGGGGGAAATGTTGTGCGTGTGTTATTTGTAAGCTAGGGGCAGTGTTTCTCATGCTCCTTCAGCACAGCAGTGGTGCTGTGTCTTGGGGAGGAGGGATGGCCTTAGCTGATGTCGCTTTAAGATAAATAGTAGTTTTGCTAAAAGTATGTACTGTGTACTAGATTGTTAATGGCTGAGTACGAATAGGTGTTGGAGTTGTGCAAGGGAAATGTTGAAGTTGCAAGTTCCTACAGCATTACATAATGTACTTCCACACTACCCACGAGGCACAGATCTTATTGTGAAGTGTGTATGGGTTTTCGGACACGTCACCATGCTGTGGGCCAGCATATGGTCATGTGGCATTCTTCGGAAGGTGTGCAATGAAGACTGATGTTCATTTACATTATGGTTACGTGCCACTGCTAGAAAACTATGAAATTCAGTAAAAAAAACTTTGTTAAAGGGATGTTATGGTTAAGTGGCGCTACTAAAAACCTATGCAATTCAGTAAAAAAACTTTTTTAAAGGGACGTTATGGTTAAGTTGCACTACTAAAAACCTATGAAATTCACAAAAAAAAACGTTATTAATGGGACGTTATGGTTCCAAGTAAAACCGAAAAACCCTTGAAATTTGCCAGTTATGGTAAGCTAAGCAACCATAACTCGCGCCACCATTGTGCACTGCTAAGACTAACACCCAGAACATGAAAGATGACATCACAAATGTCATTGATGACATCACTGATGACATCACATGTCTGGCTCCCCCCTTTTTTTCTTTACTGACATATCTATGTCACATGGTTTTCTTTAGTAACAGTCAGGAACTAAAAATTGAAAACGCACTATATTTGTGGACTTATCCTTCAAGTTTGTTCTTACAGTAATTCCATAGGGTCCAGTCACATCATATGAAACATATACATAGGGGAAGACACAAGCTTGAAAGACAGCAATCCTTTTTGTGCATGAAGATAATCAATAGGGTTATCAGCACTTTCTGATAGTTCTGTTGTTTTTTATTACTGTATTTTCATTGTATATTCTCATGTTTGTATACATTGTACTATATTTGTTCTTGTCTCTTTGTGTTATGTCTGTAATAATGCAATTATGTATTAAGTGGGTTTTATTAGCTATGTGTTACATGTTTCACACTACGCAAAACTCTAATAAGAAAGAAGTTATCATTTCACTAGTCAACATGGCAATATTATGAATATTGCACCTTCATCATGTATGCTGCACACACTGCCTATGTTTCTGCATGAGTAGCTCAGTATACTGGATAGAACTTCATAATATAATGCTATTTATATCAATGCATTGCTTAATGCACTGAGTAGCACATTATATTTCTTCCAATTAACCTTGACACTTTTTGGTCAACATTATAATAAGAATCCCTTCTACAGAGTTTTCATAAAAATAAATACACATGAGATGTCATCAGTGATGTCATCTTTCATGTTCTGGGTGTTAGTCTTAGCAGTGCACAATGGTGGCATGAGTTATGGTTGCTTAGCTTACCGTAACTGGCAAATTTCAAGGGTTTTTCGGTTTTACTTGGAACCAAAACGTCCCGTTAACAAAGTTTTTTTGTGAATTTCATAGGTTTTTAGTAGTGCAACTTAACCATGAAGTCCCTTTAACAAAGTTTTCTTTACTATATATATATATGTATATATATATATATGCTTTTTCTCTGTTGTTTGTACCTTTGTCTGTGTTTTTGTGCTGCGCATGTATGCGCCTCTTGTTGCGCAATATAAATGCAATAAAGTAAAGTAAAGTAAAAAGTGTTGCCTCAGTGCTGCTAAAAGTGAATGTAGCGTTAGCAGACTGTTTGTGATTCCATGCCATAGTTTCTCTCACCCAATAATACTGGATTCATACAGTGAGATGTGTCAGTAGACAGTTGCATGATGTGAACAGGCATCCAAGGTTATCCTTAGTTTCACTTTTGAAAGGAAACCTACATGAGAAACTGTTAGTACGTTTTTGCATGTGCCCATTTCGGAATGTGTATACTTTTATTTCAGGTACTCTATGGCCTAACAGTTGCTGGCATGCCAAATACTGATGCATGGAAGAATGTATACATGTGGTGTCACATATGGATGCTTCATATGCATGCCTAATTGACCAGTCAAGAAGCGAATAACTGAACACAAGTCCTGTACGTACCAATAGTGGAACACTTTCTTAAAGAAAAAGACAGAGAGAGGAATTTTAAATGGACAGTCTTGGAACAAATCAAAACTCTGCCCAGAGTTGGAGATATCAATCTTTTATTCCTGAAAAGAGAACATAGTTGGATCTTCAGATTAAAATCTGATCTGAATGGACTTAATTAGGGTATCCCATGGCACCATTTGGCTATATTTTAAAAGCCATACATGCAGAGAGCTATATTTCTCTTTAAGTCTAGGAATTGAATGTTCAACTGTTTCTATGATCACCAGTTTACAGATGAATTTTGAAATACCATACCCCGATAGGAACAGCTATATGTGCAATTGCAATCAACCTTTTGGTCACAATTGGAGCAAGGTCAGTCTTCAAGCACCACAATTCTTAATAGTCCACGCATGTATTGTTATGTTAATAACAGACGGGACCTCACTGAGATGGCGACTGCTATGGTAGCGCCCATTATGGAACATAGGTGCATTATGCCAATCAGTGATCAGACAACTACAACAAAGTGCTCCCATGTCTGAAAATCACCTGCTTCTCTTTCCAAATGTATAATCACCACTTATTTAAAATGTCATTCAAAATAAAAATTAATAAAAAACATGCACAACCTTCTAGATCTGTAGAGACGGTACCATGCCAAGATGGTGATCGTGATCATGATGGTCATAACCAACATTCACTTTGGGACATGCAAAGCTACCATTCCCACGTCGTGACTTCATCATGGAAAGGCGGTCCTTGCCCATCATCTCAAATGCCTTAAATACTAAAACAATAGCATCTGCACGTTTTTTGCCACAGAGATAAGGAGAAGATCGGATTGCTAATTTCAGGTAACAATGTATATGCTATGCTGTCAACAATTGTCCAGCGTAAACCCAGTTACCAAGGCACTCAGTAGAATTTAGGCCATTTCCACTTTTTTCTCATTTTTGTCTCCACATTACCAATTCAGTAGCAGATGGATGTCAAAAAATGTGCTGACAGCAGAACCTATAGGTGGGTAAGTACCTTGCCCCATGTCTCTATTGTACTATTTTTGAGAAACATGTAACTTTAAAAGTAATGTAATACAAATATACTTTTAGAGAAACATCTTTTTCGGATTCTCTTTGCTTTCCCGATAGACAAAAAGAGACCACACAAAGAGTGACTCCTCAAAGCAATTGCGCCACAGTTGACCTTCACATGGAATGACATATTCCCATTATTAAGGTAGCAGCAGGTCCTGAAAAAAGTGGCACAATAACTGTACGCTGCTAAAACCAGTCAACAACAGAGGTATATACAATGTTGAGTAGAGATACCCTCAAAGAATTCGTTCTAAAAATGGTTGTATTCACAACAATTTTAATTGTTTAATTTTTACATTTTTAATTCAGAACTCAGGGACACAGAGGAAGGAAAAATAAACGTATACAGTGTCCTTCGTGTTCCATCTTCACATTCACACTCCTTATTGTGTGGGTTATGATACTGTAGGTTGGCTCAGACATGTACACATGGTGTTGAAAAAGGATTCGTTTTTTTCCTATCCACTTTTCTAGATAGCTGGCACCACACTGTACATTAGGGATATCCTTCACCCCAGAGGGAAAGTTTAGTGCTTTCTATAGGGTTACAGTTGGTAATACACAGCACCAGTCATTCAAAGTGATTCTTTCTTTGATGTGATACAATATATGGATGTTGCCAAGTTCAATTATGCACCCAATAGCCAGCAGATCCATTTGGGTACAAACTCAATAACAGCAGTTTTTAAAACACAGAAGCTTGTCTGAAAGTGAGGCTGTTTACCAGATCTAATATTCCAGGAAGAATCCATTTGCTATAGCTCGTAAAATTTAACAAAATCTGGCAGATTTTCTCAGATGAAAATCCCTTCCATTGGATATGTTTGCTTTGTATATTACAAGTTATGACTCAATGCATCATTTCATTGCAAAGTAAACTAATAATTCTGGACATACTTTTTTTTTAAAGTAACACAATTAAATGATTTTTACTTTTTATATTTAGCAAATAGTTGTATTAAATGCTCACATTACTTTCAATGTGACATTCTTTACTAATATATTTATTTTGATTTGTAGAGTGTTAGATTGCAGTGAGCTGCTTCGAAGTGTTTGAGAGGTTTGAAAGAGTATGATATAAAGTTAATATCCTGCATAGCATAACGAAGGATTGGAACATCCAAGTTAACAATCACAGTACCAAAGGGAAATTTGAGTTACCCAGGAAATATGTCTGGGTGTACCTATCGGAGGAGGAGGACAAAGAGCACATGGTGAAACTTCAGGGACTAGGTGAGAGGAGATCCAGGGTTGTACTGTTTATTATATACATACTCAGGAAATCCAAGAATAGCAGGAGGAGAGGTTAGATCACTCAAGTGACCATGGAAGCTGGGTCCAAAGCCATAACATAAACGTCCTCTTGAATTTAGCAAGGAGGTTTTCAGCCTACCTACTAATGGGAGGGTCTTCTATTTCTTGGCACCGATCATGGCCAGGGTTCTCCCTCCTAAACATGTTTTATTGAAGAGTGAGCACATAAACATGTTCTGGGAGGCCAACTTGTGGTTAATTCTATGAATGTATTGGATCATGCTTGACTAGAGGTACTGTGGGTCTGTTGCTGCTAGGCTCTTAAAGACGATGCACAATATTTTAATGATGATTCATTCTTTAATCAGTATCGACTCAGTGGCCTTTAAGGCATGGGAGTTAGAGTATCATTGTTTGCATAAGAAAATCATTTGACAGATTTATGGTGCATTATTTGGAACAGAGAGAATTTCCATTTATTGAGACCATGGGCCTCATTACGACCTAGGCGGTAAGTTACCGCCTGGGTCGTACCCTTACCACCATGGTGTAAACTACGTTTACACCATGGTGGATGGCGGATTTACCACCCCATTCCAAGGTGAGTGGGGCGGTAAATCCCCATTTCCCATTTTACCCTTCCCCATTCCCATTTTTGCCCCATAGGGCATAATGGGAGTGGGGAAGGCGCTAATTACGCCACCGTAAATTACGGTGGCGTAATTAGCACCATGGTCCCTTAGCGCCATGGATTTTAACACCTGCAAAAAGCAGGCGTTAAAATCACCATGGCGCTAAGGGACCTTGTAATCAAGCGTTAAGGGTCGGCGCCGTTTACGGCGCCATTAACCCCTTAACGCCTGACTCGTAATGAGGCCCCATATTTGGTAGTGCAGTAACCATATTCAGATCCTAGGACCTGAGTTATCTGAATGTCTGGTTTAATTTGCAGATAAAGTATTTCGATTTTTGTTAGCACATGGAGGTGAAATTAAGTTTTTGGAGGTCTGAGGTTGATTAAAGTAGCTCCTGGGTATCCAGCATCAACCAGTAAGAAGGAGCTATTTTTGGGGAACCAGATGGCCTGGACTGGGCCTGCTTCCTCAATTCCGGCAAGCATTGCTATTCTCTATCTCCTGATGTTCAGGGCATGACCGACCTGCTAGCTTTCAAGAAAAAAGATTAAAACTTTTCTTTCCGATTCTTAATCTAAGATTCCTAGAATAAACTGGATTCAGCGCCTCGATGCCTATGGGCTGTAGTGCCGCACAAGAAATACGAGTAATAATATCTAGGATTCTTGGAATAAACTGCATTGAGCACGTAGATGACTATGGGCTGTATAGCCACACAAGTAAAAAGAATAATGAGATCTAAGAATCTTGGAATAAACTGGATTGAATGCGTAGGTGCCAATAGGCTGTACTGCTACACAAGTAATAAGAATAATAAGATAAACATTATAACACATCATTCCGATTTGGGCGGTAAAGGAAAAACGATGCCGGTAAAGGATTACCGGCATGGTTTCCCTTTACGGCCCATTCTGACCTACCAGACCGTTATTAACGGCGTGTAAATTACGAGGCCGTAAATAGCGGTTTAGTGGCGCGCGCCCGACACTCCATACCGAAAATAGCGCCATGGCGTAAACCGGAGCTGATCCAAAGTAAAGCAGACATGGAAAAAACGGCCACCACAAGGCCGCAAAGTACCTTACCGCCATGGAGAAAATACCGGCATCGCCAAGAAGGTATTAAGAACCATGAGCAGTGTTTCAAAGAGGCACAGGTGCACTCAATCAGCACAGGTGGAGGCAATGGAGTCTGTCACAGCACAAAAGGAGCACACCCACACACCACACCCCTTCCCACACCAAGATGATACCAATTGTAGAAGCATTCCTGGAGCTGGAGGCACTGCTTGCAAGGCAGCAACTACAACAACAGCAACAACAACAACCACAGCCCCCACCACAGAGGATACACAGGAGGAGAAGGAGGAAGAGACAGGCCCAGCATGCCCTACCGGTGCAGCCACCATTACCACGCCGCAGCCCCCAAGCCCCCGCATCAGAGCCACCCCCTTCAACCTCATACCAGAGCAGATCCACACCCTGTACCGGCTTGACCGGGACACCATTACCACCATAGTGGACCTGATACATGACGACATAGTGAGCCGCCTAGAAATCTGCACTGCCATCCCCCCTCTACTGAAGGTAGTGTCTGTGCTCCACTTCCTTGCCACAAGCACCTACCAGCATACAGTGGGGCACATGCATGGCATTTAACAGCCCATATTTTCCTGGATACTCAACCAAGTGCTGGATGCCCTCCTCAACCACACAAGGGACTACATATCCCTACCGCGGACTCCCCAGGAGATATATGATACCAAAGTTGCCTTCCATGCACTGGCAGGCATGCCAAATTGCATAGGTGCCCTCGACTGCACCCACATTGAATTGGTGGTCCCGCATGCCATGGAGGTGCCGTATCACAACCGCAAGCAATACCACTCCATCAACGTCCAGATAGTGTGTAATGCCAGTAAAGCCATTACACATTGCAATGCCCGATACCCCGGATCAACTCATGACTCCTTGGTCCTGCAGAACTCAACACTACCACGCTACATGGAGCGACATGCTGGACGACGTGCCTGGCTACTTGGTGAGTAACCTGAATGGGCCATGGCAGTGCATTGGGGCTGTGAGTATGTTGTCTGCATACTCCACCTGTGTGGGAAAGGGGGGGGGGATGCATACTCCACCTGTGTGGGAAAGGGGAGGAGGGGAGATGCATACTCCACCTGTGTGGGAATGTTCACGCCAGTGCACGATGTGCACCTCACAGAACACTGTGCCCTAAGACAAGTGACACGGCACATGACCACCTAACCACACAGTGCTGAATCCGAGGCGACACCTAACACTACATGACTAACAGGAAACCTGGCCAAATACCACAACACATGCACCACTCATCGGTGGCCCTTACACACGGTAAGGGTATCCTGCACCATGCAGTGCAATAGCACCATGTCGCTGACTCCTGCATCACAACACACAGGACAGTGATCCCTGGGAGTGCATAGAAGTGAGTCTAACAGGGATCCCACAGCGTGTCACTGGTCCTGCACCCCCATAGGATTGCTGCAAGTCACCATGGTAGGGATCAGTGCAGAATGACGAGTATGCTACCAACTACAGCCAACACCCCCCTGTCACCAAATCTCACGCATGAGATCAATGAATGCAGTCCAACACTGCTGCATGCATATACAACGCACATGCAACAAGACGTGAGTGCACACCATGACCCATCAGGAAGAAGCTACCCCCTCCATCATTCCATTGCACAGGACACATACCCGGGCCAGTAATGGGGTGACTGTATCCTGGGACATGTGTGCATGGCCAGTAATCACCTGCTGCCATGTAAGACTAGTACAGTTCTGCACCATGAATGTACAGACACTTACCTTCATCCCACTCTCATGCAGGTGATGCTGGCTACCCTTTGAAGCCGTGGCTCATGACCCCGGTCTGCAACCCACAGAACAGGCACGAGGAGGAATACAATAGATCCCATACCCGTACACGGGTGGTGATAGAGCAGACCTTCGGCCTGTTGAAGGCATGATTTTGTTGCCTCAGCCGGTCGGGGTGGGCACTCATCTACAGCCACAAGAAGGTGTCCAAGATCACCATGGCATGTGTAATGCTGCACAACATGTGCATCCGTCGGAACGTGCCACTGCCCCCTGACATGGAACTGCACCACCAGATGATAACGAGGGGGAGGAGGAAGGAATGGCAGGACAGCATCATGGTGCCGATGCACAGGAGGGACTTTCCGTGCGGCAATCATTGATCGGACAATATTTCTGAGTCACAAGTCAGCTGAGGGTGTGAGGATGACAGGACATTGGGCACTGGGTGTGGGGATACATGTACACCATGCACTGTGAGACATTAAAGGACACATGCACAATGATCAATGTCCACTCTGTTTCTTAGGGATGATCAACCAGTGTATTGAGTAATAATGTTGAAACGTGTACAACAAAACCTCCACCCTCACCCTCCTCCCCCTCCCCCCAACTCCCACACACACCCTCACCCCCCTCCCCCCAACTCCCACAAACACCCCCCCTCAATCTTCCCCACCAACTCCCACACACACCCTCACCTCCCTCCCCCTCCCCCCAACTCCCACACACACCCTCACCCCCCTCCACCTCCCCCCACAACAACCCCACAATAGTCCCATTGGTACAACATAGGCAACATGTGTGTGCCAGCATGGTCAACGTACACTCCCAGAGCCAGGGGGATCCATGTCGTGGCGGCGCAATGTACGCAGTGAGCGTCGGACCGGGCTGGTCTGCGTGGATGAGCTTTAGGAGGGTGGGTCCACCCACTCGGGCTGTGGTGTGGGGTGTGCTGCCTCCAGGGCATCTGCGATCCGGCCCAGCACCTCGCAGAGCCGGTTTGTGTTCGCCGTGATCACCTCGCCCAGAGCCTGAAGGTCATTGTGTCACTCCAACCTAGAATCACGATTGTCCCTGATGAACTCCTCAATGAGGCCTGTGAGGTGCTGGGAGGGCAATACATCCGTGGCCGATGTGGCCGATGTGCTTGGCAGGCTTGGTATTGGGCCTGCAGGCCTTTCCAGAGTGTCTGCAGGGGAAGTGGATTCAGGACAGGCAGGTTGTAATCCTTGCCCTGTGAGCCCTGGGGTGTCACTCTCCCCGGAGTCGCTGCGTGCCACCTGGCTGTATGATGGTGTGTCAGGGGTTTGGCCAATGTCATTGGTATCCTCCGCGTTGGCTCCGGAAATTGATGGTGGGCTGTCTGGAACATCGAGGAGGCACATGGCTGCATGCTCCCCAGCCACACTGGACTCCTCTGAGTGCAGCGTGGGGCACGTGTCCAGCGGCACTGCAGGCATGGGTAGGGGTGCAGGTGGGGGTTGTGCACCCTCCATGGGGGTTGCAGGAGCAGGTGGTGTTGCTTGTGTTTTTCTCCTGCTTGCAGGTATACGTTGGCCCCTGCCTCTGCCCCTGGAGGTACTGGCCCGGGTGCTTTCCTGGTCCTCGCTGTCATGCCCGCTGCCTGTGGGGGGGGGAGAGAGAGACGGCATGAGCAATGATTTGGGTGTCAGCATTTGTACATGCCTATGGTATCACAATGGGATTGCAGCATTTTGTGGACATTTGGGTGGTGAGTGGGACAGTGATCTGGGCTTGGATGCTAAATGCATGCAGATGTCTGGGTCACTCATGTTGGCGGCGTACTGTGATGACTCACATTCACAGTGTTCACAATCACTGCCCCGTGTGCCTTACAGATTCGGCCTCTTTGTGTGGTATGGGCCATATGGGTTACAGCCTTGCACCTGACATCAGACTGGGTCCCACTTGTTGAGGCATGATTCCATTGGGCGGGGGGAGTTTGCCCAACCATGACGTGACACCTTGCCCAGCCCTTGGCAGTGACTTACATTAGGAATGCATGTTCTGTCTTGAATCATGACACTCACCTCCATCAGTGGATGACGCTGCACCGCACTCCATTTCGCCAACCCCTTCTATGGCTTCTGTGCCCACCATGGCCGCGCATGTTTCCTCCCATGGCATCATTTTGAAGGGGGAACCTGGCCCTCCTCCTGTCTCCAGGGCCTGACTTCGGTTTGCCGAGAGGATGGCCCGCACCCGGAGACGGAGGTCATCCCACCGTTTCCGGCAATCCTTGGTGGTGCGGGGGGTGTTTCCTACGGTACTCACCCTCTGTGCTACCAAGGCCCAGATCTCTTTCTTCCTGACGACGGTGGGCCTACGCATATCACTGCTGAATACAGTGTCTGCATGTTTGTGCAGGTTGTCCACCAGTATCTGGAGCTCATCCTGGGTAAAGCGCTCCTTTCTTATGCATGCGGCCCCCTTTTTTAGTGCTTTAGGCATGATGCTGGTCTCGAATGCCAATTTCTCTCTTCGGTATATGCCTCCGGGTCCTGTATAGAGAGGATGGCAATGGATTGTGATTTTAAAGATGCCCGCCGTGCTCCTTCCCGTTCCTGTGCGGTGACGTTTTTTCCAGTTCCGTTCTTTACCGGTGACCGTAAATAGCGTGGACCGCTATTTACAGTCACCGCTGATTACTCCATGTGTTATGTACGGTGCATTTGTTGGCGGTAAGGGCTTTGGGGGCACTTTTGCGGCATGGCGCTAATGTTCATTACCGGCATGGCGGTAAGCGCGTGCTCGCGAAGTCAGAATAGGCCGATTTTTACGGTCTAGTGCCAGCACGGAAACGCTCTTAACGCCATGCCGGTATTCCCCTATACTTACCGCCGAACTCGGAATGGCATTGTTTTCCTATTATTTGAAGTTGTTTTCAAAAATCTTTAGCCTTTATCTCATTACAAATATAGACAGTGATTCTGTTTGTGAAATGATCTCTTACAAAAAACAAATCTTGGAATTAATGGACAAACCAGTTTGTAAAGAAGTACGTTAGAACATTGTTAAAAGTTTGAGATAATTTTCTATGTTCCAGTTCGGGTGCAGAGGTGCATAACAGCACAGCGGTGTGAAGAGCAAGCATCCACCTGTTTTCTCTCTAATCAATGTTTGGCCGACTTGCAGCAGCAGCCTCAGGACTGCGTTGAATGGGATTGTGGTGGGTTGGTGTTATAACCTGTTGGATCACCATACCTTGACAGCATTGACAACCCTTTGTGCCAGCCAATGCACTGAGAGACTTGCTGCTGCTGTTGCTGAGTGGCTGGAATCTGACTGGTGTAGTTCCAAAGCGACGTCTGAACAAACCTGTGTGGAGAGATCCAGTAGCAGAAGAGGAGAAAAGGAAAGGTATTTCCTGGTAAGTGGTGGAATTTGACTCAATGGGCCTCATTACGACCCAGGCGGTAAGTTACCGCCTGGGCCGTGACTTTACCACCATGGCGTAAACTACATTTACGCCATGGTGGTTGGCGGACTTACCGCCCCATTCCGACCTTGGCGGGGCGGTAAGTCCCCAATCCCCATTTACCCTTCCCCATTCCCATTTTTGCCCCATAGGGCATAATGGGAGTGGGGAAGGCGTAATTAACTCCATGGTCCCTTAGCGCCATGGATTTTAACACCTGCTAAAAGCAGGTGTTAAAAGCACCATGGCGCTAGGGGACCTCGTAATTGGCGGTAAGGGGTCGGCGCAGCTAACGCTGGCGTAAACCCCTTACCGCCAGGGTCGTAATGAGGCCCAATATATGCTTCATCCTCCTGCCTCCCTTTATTTTGTAATCTCTCCGCCTATCTTTCTGTCCAATTTACATATCTTTTCCCGCCCAGACCAGTTCACAATTTTAATTGGCCAAATTACCATTTGCCCAATGTACTAGAGTGAGTAAAAATGTGTCAGTATCATTAAAAGAGAGACAATTTGTTTCCAAAAGCAACATCATACTCCTTCAAATTTCGTTGAGCGCTATGTCTAACTTGCAGCAGCAGCAGCCCAATTATTCCATCAGGCCGCTGGAGTTGATTGCCACTTCGTTATAGCTCAACTCTCTGTTTAATATTATGCAAAGGCACTTATCTTGTGGCTAGGTGCGTGTCGCACTCACGGTAAGCTTTGCAGTGTTCCACTGCATAATCCACTTCTTCGTCCAATAGTGCTCTTTCAATCCCTTCACAGTATATGTTTTCCCCAGCTGCTCCTTGGGGGCAAGTTTGATGTCTCATTTGTACACAGATCGCTGGCTACTTTTCAGAATGGCTGCAGGCTTTTCGCTGTGCTACTACACTGCTGACAGAGTATGATCTTCTTTGGCCCTTGTGTTTGTGCACTAGCATAATGTATGCTGGTAACAATTCTTCCCCCTTTACCTACAATGCTATCAGGAGGTAGTCAATTCAGGCAGTCTGTCAGTGTATTCTGCCAGTTTGAGCATGTAGTTAACTCTTGTATCTAAAAAGCCAGTTCAGTTAACCTGGGTGTCAGGTTCCCGAGTTTGCTGGTCATAGGATTTTTACCAATGGTTCATGAACAGCGTGGAGACAAAAGAGTTTGCCCCATAAATACATGTGAAGGTGAAGCACTGCTGAGATGCAGGCTAGCCTATCCCTTTGTATCATTGAGTACTGTCTTTTAGGTTATGTGGAAGACTCTAATGTGAATTTATTTATTCATTTTTAATGTATTTATTGTGCATTTGTAAGGTGCTTATACATCAAGTAAATTGTGTTTCAAAGCGCCCCCGGGGCAACACGGAGGGGCCATGGAAAAGAAAATGAAATATGACAATTAAGAAAGAAGCGGACATACTAGGCCTTGTGAACATTCAGAACGTGCAAGTGCAGATGGAAAGAAGGGATTAAAAGTTGGGGGGGATAAGTGCTTGGTGTATCAAGAGGGAATTGCTAGGGAGTGAGCAGCTGTAAGTGCCTAGGGGGAGTGGTCAGCTGTCAATAAATAACTGAGTGCAGGCCTGTGGTGGCATAGTCCAATGGGTGTCAAAGCAAAGTGATAGGTGTAGGCTGCAGGCAATTGGGTGTGAGAGGCCAGCACCCAGGAGGACACATACAGACCCTGGTCACCAATCTCAGCAACTGTGTGATTTAGCAGAGGAGGGAGGAAGGGAAGGAGGAGGTGAAAATGGAAGCCTTGAGGAGCTTTTGGAATTTGACGAGATCCGGCTCAAGACAAAGAGGAAGGGGGAGGCTGTTCGATACGAGGGAACCTGCTGAGGAAAGAGATTGGCCTCCAGCGCACGGTTTAGCGAAGCGCTTGACACAGAGAGTTGGTACTAGAGGAACAAAATGATCTGGAGGGAGAGTATTTAGTGAGAGCAAGTTGTAGATAGCGTGGTCCCCAGTCATGTGGATGATTCAGAGGGATTTGAATTTGATCCTTGCGGCAACCGGGAGCCAGTGGAGAGTTTTTAGGGCTGGAAAGATGTGGTCCCTGGGCTTGAGGTCAAGGAAAAGTCTTGAAGCCCTATTCTGGATTAGCTGGAGGGGTTATAGAGACGAAGAGAGTAGATTAAGAAAAACGTTATTGCAGTAACCTAGCCTAGAGAGAACCAGAGCTTTAGAGACATTGAGATTCTGCGGGAAAGTGAGGAAAGGAAGAATTCCTTTGAGTAGGTGGAGTTGAAAGTGGGACTTCTTAGCAAAGTCCTGATGTGAGGGATGAAGGAAAGAGAGAAGTCGAAGATGACTCAAATGTTTCTGGCTTTAGATGAAAGAGAAGGGGGAGAGCCCATAGAAGAAGGACAGAATGAAAGACAGAAAGTGGGAGCAGGAGTCCCAATAGGAAGGATCTCAGTCTTATTGGTGTTGAGGCAGAGATCATTGGAAGTACACCAGGACTCGATGGCAGATAGTCAGTCAGGAATGATGGAGGAAGTAAAAAGAGGATCAGAGGGAAATTTGAAGAAGAGTTGTTTGTTGTCTGCATGCCACTGGAAGTTTGGGGAGAAGGTGGAAATGAGGTGTACAAGCAGAGCAAGGTAGTTGTTAAAGAGCCAAGGAGAAAGGTTGGAGCACTCGATAATGCCGCAGGTGGAGAAATAGCCCAGAATAATCTGGCACGGACGGTCGCTGAGGAAGGAGGTCAGCCATTCCAGTGCCCGCTCTGAGATACCTAGGGTATCGTTGAGCTGTTTTATGAGGATGGAATGGTTAACCATATCGAATGCAGAGGAGAGATCAAGTAGAATGAGAACAGCTGGTGAGTTGGAATCAAGCGATTCTAGCAGTTCCTCACAGGTGTTCAGAAGAGCTGTTTCCGTACATCTGAATGCTCAGAATCCAGATTGATGGTCATGGAGGCAATCAATAAGTTCAGTATGCTGTGTCCGTTGGGGGAAGACTAGCTTCTCCAAGAGTTTCCCAATGAAGGGAGTGATAGATATGGAGTGGTAGTTGGCTGGATAAGATGGGTCTGCAGAAGGTTTTTTCAAGAGGGGAATGCAATGGTTCTCATGAACATTGGCGTTGTGCATTCACTGTGGCTCCTTTAACTGTACTGAAGGCATTTTTCCAGTCACATGACCACTCATAGTTTTCTTCTTTTTGAAGAAGTGCTCTCATGCAGTCTGTAGTTATGGAGTTTTTTAAGGGGTTTTGCATAATACCTGGCGATTCCAATGAATGACTTAACATTGTCACTGCCAACTGGTCCAAGAGGTTTCTGAAATGCTCCTTACCATAATGCCCTTTGGATGTAAACCATACTGCAACATTGGGATCAAGGAGAGTACCACCGCTTCTGTAAAAATGTGCATCTGGCCCTGCAGTCTCTCAATCCACCATTTTCCAATATGGCTAGAACTTCATCGAGGGCAGTATTATAATCTTCTATCATTTGACATTGTACAAGAATATTATCCTCAATGTATTTAATGGTGATTACACTGAGAGCGATTAAGTGGTAGTCTATGAAAAACTAGTGCAGTGGAAAACAACCCAAACAGCATCCATATGAATTTGAAAACCCCAAATCGGCTGGCGCATGTGGTTAGAATTTTAGAGTTGGTGTGCATTATATGCACTGGTTATGACTAGTTTTGAGAAAATTATAGCACCATTCATGGATCATACCAGTTGTGAAATGTTAGGAAATTAAAAATGATCACAGATGACCTAAAAATTGAGACTGTGAAGTTTGACACACTTCACAGTCAAACTGATCTTGAAATGAGGGAAGCTGATCTTCAGAAGATCAGCTTCCCTCATAACCATAATTGAGCTGGAACTTCCAAAAGGTCTATAATGCCCTTCTTCAGTCCTTCCTGCAGGGCTGCTTTACGCCTTGTCCTTGCTGTTACTAGCAAAGTTCTGTCCTTTCGCTTCACAGGCATTGCATTGTTGTTCATGCCCATTTTATGAGAGTGCACCATTAACATTTCTATCGATGGGCTTAAGAATGTTTCCTTATTTTGTGTTATGCATAGGTGTGTATCCCGGACACAGCTCATTGCACACGTCGATTGATAAGATTCTGAAATCGGCAGTTGAATCAGCCAACAACTATGCTCGTTATGTCACTACACTTTACATATGGGTGTTTGCCTCTTTGCATTTTCCTTTGTTTCTTGATGCAAACATTTATTGCTTTGATGTATTCTTCTTGGGACATATAACTGCTGGCGTTGTCTTCTCGTTGGGGAACTACTCTCCCATTTCAGGATCCGCAGACCTTGACAAAGTGTCAGACTATGGAACATTTCAGCACCTTGCTACCTTTTGCAGAGAAAGTTGTTATACTGGCTATGTGATGTCTGCTCTCGCAATGGAAACATTGGGCCTCATTATAAGTTTGCCGGTCCGGGAACTACGGTACCAGTAAGCATGCCGTTACCGTAGTTCCCGGAACCGGCAAACTACGAGTTGTGTGCGCGGATGCCTTTCTGCCCACAAGATCCCACCTGGCGGGCAGAAAGGCACCCGCGAGCACAGCATGTCGGATGCACCAGCACCATTATAAACGGAGGTGCATCTGACCTCCCCTATGGGGCCAAATGAGAATGGGGAGCATCTTTTTTCTGGTGCCCGCAAATGGGCAATTACAGGGCCGTAATGACTTGGTAATTGCCCATTCGTGGGCGCCGGATATTTTCTGAAGTTTGGCAGCAGCCTGCTGGTTTTAGCGGCAAGGCTACTGGCAAACTTTTGTGATGTCTTTCTTCCAGGCTTTTACTAGCCGTTTCTGCGGTCTTCTGTCTTACGGTGCATGACCCTGGGTTCGCACTAATCAGATTCCTGGTGTATGGGTTTGTCAAATGCCAACTTCAATGCTGTCTCTTCCACACTACTCACAATAAAATGGCCTCTTCTAATTTGTCATGTATCTGAATGTTCCTGCACCCTACTAACTCCATTTGCCTCATTACAGTTTTGCTGGTCTAGTAAAATTGCTGGTTTAATTGCCGGCAATTCCAGCACCAGCAATTTTACCGGACAGGCAAACCACATATTTGCCAGTGGGCACACTAATTTACCTCCAGCCAAGAGCTAGTGGGAAATCAGGCCCCTACTGGCAAATGAATGCCAGAATTTCTGGTACCGGTATTACAATCAATCACTGCCTCCATGTAATGGGGATTTACCACCCTTTCCGCCACCTGTAATATCCCGATAATTCCTGTATATCAGGAGGTGGAAACGGTAGCGCTGTTTGCCGGTATCCCACCAGAATTACCAATAGGATACTGACAAACTTGTAATAAGGCCCCATGTTTTTAAGTGCTTCAACTTCGTTTGTGGAAAAATGTCAAGCGACACCTATGCCTCATAAATGTGTCAGGCACTCATCAATGGTTCCAATTGGAAATTGTCTGATGTTATCATATATAGGCCGGTTACCTAACTCCAGCCAGGTGGTAGAGGCAATATAGATGGAGAGACAAGCTGACCTGGTTGGTAACAGTCCTTAGCCTGCATTGAAGGCTTTTGCTTTGCTAACACCTATCTACTTGGGCTAGCAGCATGTTATGGGCCAGGTAAGTCCACTGCATCTACCATTAACACCTAATTGACTTCTATCATACGTCCAATAACTGATCAAACTAATGAGAGTGATACCTTATACATACATGTTCTGTTTTAGGCACATAGGGACATGGATGTATTGGGGTGTGTCAGTTTGAGTTCATTTGTCAGAGACTAGCTGAGGCTTCTCCACCTTGATGTACACCTGCTCTTTAAAAAATACTGTAATTGTGAATCACACAAGACGGTAGTTCTGGCTTATTACACAGTGAACATTTCTATGCTCCTAAGTACTATAGACTTAAGAAGAGGAGAATAAACAAATCATACAGATACATGTCTGTGGGTCCAGCCAACCATGCATACCATCAAAGAGATTGAAGTGCCAAAACAGTGCCTTCCATTACACAATATGACTGCAAGGACAAAAGAAGACCATCGAGGACTTTTATTAATCCATTTTGGGACTGAAATAATCAAACAACAAATGTTGTACCTGTTCAATTGCACACGCTTTGCAAAGCTGAACATAAGACCAAACACTCTGAGGCCATTTTGAATGTGTAACTTAGTTACTCCAAGAGAAGGCTATTCATTTTACCTAGAGCTTAGTATGAGTAACTCTGACATACGCCTGGCTTTGTAGGAGCTGTTGTTACTACCCCCTCACACTCCCAAAACCAGTTACATCCTAAAGCATGAACAAAAGGAGCAAAAGGGGCACAGTTCCTGGGCCCCTCATTTTAGGGACTGCCTGTTTCCGAATTTAGTGTAGTGTACTGCACCGTCTAGTTACACCATCAAGCAGTGTTTGTAGCATTCAGCAGTTCTTTTACAGAGTGACCTGCATTGGAAGTTGCCTCTCGCTGTGGCGAAGTAACCAGACATATTATTTACTTTGTCCTCCGATTACCAGTCTGTCTGAAGTTGCAATCTAGCTTCAGCTGTGCTTATTGATGAGGCAGGATCTAGGTGATATATAGATTATTTAAAGCTTCAACACAGTACAGGCATGATCATCAAAATATTATAATTAATGCCTGTGACAACAAATAACACACAATCTAAACAATTCATACTTAAAATCAATACTCATTTTTCAGATTTCATCAACATATAGTTCGCCACAATCTAAAAATGCTTAAATAATTCACCAATGTTTTAACATGTATAAACATATTCCTTTTAAAGATTGTGTATGGAAAGCTAACAATGAATGAGTGTGATTATTATTGAGGTCTGTAAACCATTAATTAATCTGCACCTGATAGACTCTCTATCTAGATCATCAGTACCATTCACAAATTTCTTAAAAAATCTGAAACAAAGATTAAAGTCAGACAATCAGAATTGGCACAAAGTCAACAGCATCTTTTTTTTCAAAAGAGTTACCTCTGATTGGACCCGATCTCTGCAGAGTCCCTAAGAGATTCAAATAAAACATCATGTACATTTGACAAAATGATTGGTCAGAGAATTTGACCAAATATTTTGGCAATAATGTATAATGTCTATGTAACTGCCATGATCTGAATATAATTTATATTTGAAAATTGGATCCTGATCATTCATTCAGTCGTTTTCCTTGTTTTTAATATCATCTGGATTGTTCAGTAGGATTTTTCTGTCTGAATTTATGTCTTCTAACACTTTGTCACACTTTAAGACAAAAACATTTAATTATGTTATTTGATTTGATGTTACGGCAACATTTAGATCAATAAATAGGGAATGATCTGTAGGCTGTAAAATGTTCCTAAATAATCTCAGTTTCACACATGCCACGAACAACCTCCTAGATTGAAAACCAAGTTTGTGTTTGATCAAAACAAATGATAATGATAATGGGAGCCCTAGTATTTTTTCCAGAAGGACCCTTCAAATGTATATCTTTGTTTCCAATTAACAGAAAAGTTCTCCAGACTTAATCTTGTACAGCAATACTCTGCCTGAATACAATTTCATTAGAGGAATTACACTGTATTTACAATACTTAAAAAAGAATTGTCCTCCTTTGAGCTTAAAGGAGAGCCGAATTCAGTGTTATTCAAGTACCTATATCATGAGTTCTCAACTTGTCACAGATAGGATAGTATAAATAACTTAGCTTAGTGGGCAAATTTAAGTTATGGGCCTCTATACAGCACTTGCATGTTGATTTACCTTTACAGTCAGAGGTTATCAAAATAGATGACTTTAAAGAATTTACCCTCAGATTGTTTGTCTTCAAGTATTGATCTAAGGAATTCAGAGCACATTGTAAACCAATCACACTCCAATCTAGCAACATTGTGTTATCAGTGAAAAGTAATGCTGGAAAAAATATGGATCCGATTCTGGGAGAGAATGCATTGCAATTAGGTCAACAATAAGATCTGATAAAGATTAAATAAACAGGGAGCAAACATACAGCGCAGCCACACGCCTACAAAGGTCCGTACTCTTGCACCTAAATGCCCCTCCTTATAAAGCATGATTTGAACTGATGTGTCCGTATGTTGTAAAACTAATTTTAACAAACCATCTGGAATACCCCATTAGTAACGATTTAAATATTTTATTTTCACCAGTAAAATTTGCAATACAATCAGAAATAAACAAGCTTCATAAAGGTACAGACATGGTTACAAAATTGAGTCCAAAAGAGAAGAAAAAGAAGAGAAAACCATCTCATAATACGTAACACAACATAAATAAGAAGAAAAGGGTGAACAGGAAAGAAAATTGAAAAGAGACCAGAAAAGGAGAAGATAAAGAAACAGAAGAATATCTAGCTGTATCTTTTGGTAGTACAATTTATAAGTAATCACAAAACACATCCCCACATAAGATGGCATGGTCTTGGCTAGCATAAGAACAAATCAGAATACATTTCAAGATAATGGTGAATTTGGACAAAACACACCAACATGTTGAGTCACCATGAAACTTTAACCATACACATTGAGAAGGATCCCCCATATGTCCATAAACTTTCCAGTCTCTCCTTTCAGTTTGCAAATTTCCTTTTCATAGGTGGAGATCGTAAGCAACTCATCCACCCACTCATCGATGCAAAAAGAGCTAGACGACTTCCATGCCCTAAGAATCATCTTTTTCGCAATCATACAGGCCCTGAGGAACCACATTTCCTTTCTAAAGTCAACATCGTCTAACAGTGACACATCTCCCAGTATTAAGAGAGACGCAACCATTGGAATGGTGCAGCTCAACACCAAACCTAATCTTTCACAAACTCCCTCCCAGAATACCTTAGTCTTGGTCCACCCCGTTGAAAGCAAAAGTAAGATCGACACAGGCCAACAATAGCTGTGGCTTATTCCTCAACAAGCCTGTTCTTGTAATAGGCTAATAATCAATTCCTTTCAAAAAGGTCCAATATATTAAAAAAAAACCTGTTTGCAGGCTAGATGGACACCATATATTCATGGACCAATTTTGTAAGTCCTCTAGTAACAAAGATGGAAAGATTTTAGAGCTTGCATTCAGAAGAGCTATAGGACTATACTTGCCAGATAATTGCGGTTACCTTTTTTATAAATTACACTAAAACAAGCTTGCCAGGAATCAGGAAAATGTCCATGAAGAGCGATATTAACAAACAATGTATAAAACAGTTGCCCACAGAGAGGGAGCTCCCTTCAGAACTAAATTGAGAAGCCCATCTGGACCTATTACTCTGGATGGTGTACTTTTTTAAATCTTCCATTCAATGGCAATGCAAAGAACCCATCCCCAGACCCACTGATGCTATATCAAAAAGCATAGAAGTTTTTACTTGGATCACCAAACTTTGAACTAAGTTAAGCATTCTAGGTAGCTTCTGGAATTACCTTATCCAATGCCTAAAATTGAGTATCCTGGATTAATACTAATACTCTTAGCGCATCTCCAAAACATTAGAGAATTGTTCTTATATGCTATGAACAGCATGTTTTGATTATCTGTAATGTCTAGCTGATGTCTTTACATTTCTGTCCAATTTCTATATTGTTGCTTGCATAGCCGCAACATTTTATAATGTTTCCTTCTCTTATAACAATTGATCCAATGTAAAAAGTATAAGGGATTTTGCAAGAACTACCCTTCTCTTGAACTGTACTGTTGAAAATATAAGACCTTGCAAAAGACCTTCTTGGCACTCATGTCATTAGCCAATCGACTCGTAGAGATATCATCTGTTATGGCTGTAAATAAAATTCCATTCAGAACTTCAAATCTGGACCATAAATCTACTTTGTTCAGAATGAATTCTAAACTTGAATTGAAATTATTGATAACCACTTTAATCCAAAGAAATTCTATTTGTTTTTTGGTTTGTGGTATAAATCGATGTTGGACACATGATTCACAAATATAACATTGGGGTAACTGAAATAGTAGTTTGAGACTTGAATGATCACTGGCCCAAATCGGTTTTTGCTCTAAAGACAATGGGCCTAATTACGGGTCTAGCGGTATCCCTGCCGGTGATACCGGCGGGTTGCCACCAGACCCGAAAAAAATTACTGGTGCCTGATTTCCCGGTAACACCAGGGTATTACAACCCCAGCGGCCGGGAAGTCAGGCACTGGTAATTTTGTTAGTCCCTATTCCCATGGAGTCCCGTTAACAATGGTGTCAGTGCTCCCGTGAGAACTCTGCGAGTGGGTGCCATCCTGCCTGGCAGGTCTGACCCTGGTGGCCAGGACAGCACCCGCCTGCAGAGTTGTACTGTGCTGGTCGGTAACAACGTGCCAGTAGGCTTACCAGCACCGCTGTTACCGGACCAGCACAATTGTAATGAGGCCCAATATATGTGGCAACAATAGTTCTGGCCAAATATATAATTAATAGTAGACTTGCTTAGCCCTCTATGCCATGCTGGGTATCTAGGAATGTCCCCAGTTATCTTACCATTAAGCTTGTGTAGTTTCCAAAAATCTACAGTCTCGGACCATAGAAGGCCTTTCCTGCTCACATGGGTTGTGTACACCCATATATTATGAGACGTCTCATGAATATCAGGTACATAACAATTCAAATCCCCCATTAAGACTATATAGCCAGAACCAAAGGTGCATAGCCAACTGTTTAATATGTTATCTAGGGACCTTAAGAGGTCCGATTCCACTGTTCTGTATGGATTTCAAAAGATACTCACATACAATATATTAAAGTCACTTAAGTTGTGTTCCCTAGGCCAAGTCAATATTGCACTTTGGGATCAAATGCGTTTTTAACCTGGATCAGGAGGATTCCCCATGGGTGCCCACGCTTTCCTCTAATAGCTGTTTTCAAGATTACCGAATAACCGTCCAAAAGTGGGGGATCAGTGAGCTGAACGTGCTGTAATGAAAAGATATTGTAGGAAGTTACATCTGTAGAATCTCTATGAGGATTTAGAAAACTAGCTTGGCATCTACCATTCCAGGGGATCAATTTGTGAATTTGTGGGTGAAAGATCTAACATTGGCATTGCACTTCTCAGTCTAGCTAAAGATGCAGATAACCAAGACCAGTCTTGACTGAGACTTTTTTGTTACCACTTGAGATCTGTAATTAAACTGCCCTATTGCCACTATTAGACATTTCTCATTGGATCAAACCATTGCTGTTAAATAGGAGGGTGGGAAAGAAGATATAGAGCTGTCCCAACCTATGGGTAACTTCTCCTGATAACGAAAAACTTCAAAGCCCATCCCCAAGAGGGATTCACCTTTGTTTAAAATTAGATTTGAGATCAATTTATATGTTATCTATAACACACCTGTGCCCATTTGATAAAAACAATAGAATGGTTGACCTATTTAGGACTAGAATACCAGATTCTTTAAATATACCCTCAAAACCAATGAGATTGAACCTCATCTTGGTTTTGAGATTTCTCATTGGTAATAGGTAATCTGAAGGTATAGATTAATCGAGCCCAGACACCTCACTATAAAGTCAATATGGTTCAGATACAGTTTGAATCATTGGCCCATCTTATCCTAGCGGTTGGGTTAGAGGAGTGTGATTTAGCCAAAGGTCGACACACATAGTCATCTCTGTCCATTACTTTGGAGGCTCTGATTCTTCTCCCAAACCATTAGATTAGAATAATGAAGTGCACTTTTCTTCCTCACCAGTCACCATTTTTTTTATAGATCAGCTAAATTAGGAAGTGCCACCAAATATGGCAAGATACTCATTGATGTAGCAGCACCCCCATTTGCGGATACAGGCTGTCATGATGCCTACCCCCGGGGAACCAGACCAGGTCCAGCAGCCCCGGGAGCAGGCATCATGTTGCCGGGGCAGGGCCCAGCGACCCCTGTTAGGGGCCATCTGGACACAGTCCTGGCGCCTTTGGCGCCAGGCTCATATGAGACTTCAGTCCTGGCGCCAGAGGCGCCAGGCTCATAAGGGGAAAACTTACCTGGACTTACCTGATGCAGACCATGCTGCAAGGGATCCAAGCCCTCAAGAGACCTAGAAGGGACTACTTTACCTAGGGACTCTTTGCCACTCGGGTGTGGCGGCGGAGGAATACTTACCTGGAACTACTTTGGAGGCTAATTAAACCACGCCCGAAGAGCAGCACACGCTTCGCGTTATTCTGCATCCAGCAGCGTAACGCTCACCGTGCCTGCAGCAGCATCCAGACTTCAGCCACGCCCGCCTCGAACCCGGAGCACCTAGAAACAAAGGAAAGAAGGAGAAAGGTTAGAACTAGGACATTTACCAGCTTCTTACCTGATTCCAGAGCCATGGCATCGTCAAACCAAAGGAAAGACTTCATTTTTAACACCAGCAGCAGCGCCGCGCTGCACCCACCGTTCCTCGCAGCATCTTCACGTTTCACCGCAGCCTCTTGCATGTTCCGCTGCATTCCGGCACCTGGGGGAAGATAAAGACAATAAGGTGAGCCAAGGGAACATATAGAGGAATACTGGTTACCACCCTAAGACTTACCTGATTTACCACCGGGGGAACCATTCCTCACTTCGGGTCGGCGCAGCTCCCACTGCACCATCGCCGTAGCACGGCCCCTAAGGGGAAACAAAAGCACAACAGGGTGAATCAAAAGGACAATCAAGGGGAGCCACCTCCCGCCATAGACTTACCTGATTTTACCGCCAGAGGTATAACTCCTCGACTCTGGTTTTCTCTCAGCACCTGAATAAAGGAAAAGACCACAGATTACGGGATTGGATAGGAGTGATGGTCAGGCATTTGAACTCTTACGAACTCCATACTTACGGCGTCTTGCCGGGAGTGTCACTATAGCCCTGGAACTCACCAATTCCTTTGACCAGTGGAGCAACTGGTCCATCACGCGCCCCTGCGCTCGAAGCAGGATGGAGAGCTCGCCCTTTCAAAACATAAGGTGAGACTTTGGAGGGGACATCGGAGGTGGTCAGTGTGGAGAACAACAGGGTGTGGGGGAAATTACGCTCAACTCCACAGGTGGTTAATTCCCCTTTCTCCATTCACAGAAGAGCACTCCTACAGGCCAGACAAACGACACACCTCGCCCTACGCATTACGCTGGAGGAGGCCGCAGCAGCCCAGATCACACCGGCACCTCTGTGGGAGTCAGGTGAGCGTAACAGAACGTGAAGCCTACCTACAATTTCCCACCCGGGCGTTATGGAGACCTCAGAAACTGACCACCTGCCCGTCAAGAGACCAATACTCTTAGGAGAGAATTGATCTTATCAAAGGAGCGAACTGATGACCTTGCTAGGCAACTATTGCAAAGTCAGGCTGGACAAGCACCCCTACCTGGTTCCGGGGGAAATCCAGCCCCTGTGGTATCAAGTAACCCCGTGCAAATGAACCTACCTGGAAATATTCCGTTAGCTCCATCCGAACGCTTTGCCGGAGATCCCAAAAGGTTTGCCGTATTTATGAACCAATGCCGCTTGCACTTTTTATGCAGACCTGGAGCCTTCCCAAAAGATCAAGCCAAGGTAGCTTTTGTATTGTCATATCTCAATGGCAGTGCAGCTGATTGGTCTATCCCACTGGTTACTCAGGATGACCCAATGCTCCGGGATTTGCAGGGCGTTCAAACTAGCATGGAAAGACTATTTGCCCGGCACTCTCAAGGACAGGCCCTGGATAACGAACTTTTGTCCCTAAGGCAGGGTAACCAGGATCTCCTGTCCTACATCGCGACCTTTAATAGGTTGATTGTAGAAACTGGGTGGCCTGAGGAAAAACAGATCACGTTATTTCATCGAGGACTTCGAGGAGAACTCAAAGATGTCTTGGCTCAAGTCGTGAATCCACCTCAAGACTGCGCTGAATATATAGACTTAGTGGTCCAGTTAGATCATAGACTTCAGAACAGAAAGGCAGATCGAGCCAGGTTTGAGAACCGAGTGTTGGTTAAAACCCCTGCTAACTCCAAAAGAGCCGATGCTGCAGAACCCATGCAAATCGGAGGAGTTAAAGGATCCTTGACACGGAAGGAAAGAGAAAGGAGACGGCACATGCAATTGTGCCTTTATTGTGGGACCTCCGGGCATTTTCTACGGGATTGCCCTGTAAAACCGCCCAAGAAGGCAGTAGGAGCCGCTAATACAAGCCATATGGAGTCTGACTCGGGAAACGACCACGCCCGACAAGCGTAGAGGTCCGCTTGCCGAGCTTGAAGAAGGACACTCAGACCTTGCATTTCATCATGCCAATGGTCCTCGTAGATCCTGAGCAACCATTGCGTATGCATGCCGCAAAAGCATACATCGATAGCGGGGCCATAGAAAACTATGTGGACCACGAATTGGCTTCCAGGATGAATCTGCCTCTCTGCCGTAAAACCACCACAGATGTCATCACCACAGTCGATGGAACCGTAATCGCCTCTGGGCCTGTAACACATTCCACCGCAGAGATGACACTAGTGGGTCAGGATGGGCACCGAGAGCCTATTGTGTTTGATGTAATCAAAGCCCCACAGTTCCAGATAATACTGGGGATACCTTGGTTGGAAACACATAATCCTAGTATTGATTGGCGAGAAAAGAGAATAACCTTCCCGGGTTGTGCACAAACCTGTTACCCAAAGAAAAACCTGAACGCAGGCCTGGCTACAGTAACCACAGCAGTCATGAAACTACCTCCAGAGTACCAAGAATTCCAGGACGTCTTCCAAAAGGAACAGGCTAACACCTTACCTCCTCACAGATCGTACGATTGTCAAATCGATCTCATACCCGGTGCACAACCCCCTTGTAGCAGAATCTATGCCCTTACGGAACCTGAGAACCTCCACCTACGACAATATTTAGACCAATACCTTGCAATGGTTTTATTCGCCCATCCAAGTCCCCTGCATCTTCAGCTTTGTTCTTCGTGCCCAAAAAGGAAGGTGACCTTAGAACGTGCATAGACTACTGCGCATTGAACCAGGTAACGGTAAAAAACCTATACCCATTGCCTCTGATCCCTGAACTACTAGACCAGGTGAAGAACGCTTGCATATATACCAAACTAGATCTCCGGGGGGCATACCATCTGGTACGAGTAAAAGAAGGCGACGAATGGAAGACTGCCTTCCGCACCAAATATGGATTATTCGAATACCAGGTGATGCCTTTCGGGCTGTGCAACACACCAGCAGCCTTCCAATACCTCATGAACGATGTCCTTCATGAACTCATTGACGTTTGTGTTGTCGTATATATCAATGACATTCTGGTATACTCCTCTTCGGAATCTGATCATGTGAGACACGTCCGAGCAGTCCTTGAGAAATTGCGCCAGCACAAACTATATGCTAAATTAGAAAAATGCGTTTTCCATGCCACAGAAGTTGAATTCCTTGGGTTTATCCTAACACCGAAAGGAGTCCGAATGGACTCACGAAAAGTAGACGCAATCCTTAAGTGGCCATCACCAAGTTCAGTTAAAGGAGTTCAAAGCATGCTCGGCTTTGCCAATTTCTACCGCAGATTCATCCCGGATTGTTCACATGTTGTACATCCCATCACAGCACTCTTGCGGCAAAATAAACGCTTTATGTGGACTGAAGAAGCCGAAAAGGCCTTCCAAGAACTGAAAGCGAAATTCACGTCTGCACCTGTATTAAAGCATCCGCGCCCTGAACTTCCATACATAGTGGAAACTGATGCATCCAGTCTAGCCATGGGAGCTGTCCTGTCTCAAAGGGACCCTGAAACTGGCCAGCTTCACCAAGTAGCGTTTTGGTCCAGTCAATTCTCGCACCTGAGTTAAATTATGCAGTTACCGACAAGGAGTTATTAGCCATTAAGTCCGCCTTCAAGGCTTGGCGGCATTATCTTCTCGGTGCCAGGCATACCATCACTGTGATCACCGATCACCGGAACTTACAATATTTAAAAACAGCCAAGGCTCAATCATCACGTCAACTCCGATGGGCATTGTTCTTTGCCGAGTTCGATTTCGTAATCACCTACCGCCCAGGTTGCAAGAACGGTAAAGCTTACGCTCTATCCCGAATAGGGATGGTAGAGACTGAAGTGAACTCAGAACCAGTACCTATAATTTCCGAACAAAGGATTCTTGGTATGACCACTCTACAAACTCTAGAGAACATTCAGAGTAAAATCCAGCAACTCTTTGATTCTACAGCCTTACAGGACTGGGTAAAGAGAGGCCCGAACCTTTCAGTCAGCAATGCCCTACCTTATTACCAAGGGCGCCTGTTTCTGCCACACAAGGAACTACAAGAGCTAGTCATTTCCCGTTATCATGATACCCTGATGGAGGGGCACCCAGGTATTGCAAAAAACCGAAGGGAAAATCAAAAGACAATTCTGGTGGCCCACCTGGCAAAAGGACATTAAGTCATTTGTGATGTCTTGCGGCGTTTGCGCCCAGAACAAAAGTCAGAAGAAAAAGCCAGCTGGACTCTTACAACCATTAGACATTCCGCCTGCACCCTGGCATACCTTATCATTGGACTTTATTACTGACCTACCTCCTTGCAACGGGTTTAACACCATTCTTGTTATAGTGGATCTTTTTTCCAAAATGGCCCACTTTATTCCTTTAAAAGGGCTACCTTCAGCTTCAATCCTAGCCAAGGAATTTCTTGAAAACATTGTTTGTATACATGGATTTCCATCCGTACGGGTCTCTGACCGGGGCAGTCAATTCATTTCTCATTTTTGGAGAAAATGTTGTCAACTGGCGCAAATTGACGTGAGGTTATCAACCAGTCACCACCCCCAGACCGATGGTCAAACGGAGAGGACTAACCAGACTCTTGAACAATACCTGCGTTGCATGTTGCATCAGACTGAGAGCAATTGGAAGGACATTCTTTGGATCGCTGAATATGCATACAATAATTCAGTTAATTCTGGAACTAGGCAAAGCCCTTTCTATACCCTGTACGGACACCACCCTCGAACCTCAGACCTTGACTCACCCCAACACCTAGAAATGCCTGCAGTGGACCATTTACACTCCACGATTACACAAGCCTTTAAGGAAGCAACAGCACATTTGAAGCAGGCGAAGGAGAAATACAAGAAGGATGCGGATCGGCATACGAGTGATGCTCCACAATACCAGATAGGAGACCAAGTATGGTTGACCACAAAACACATACCGCTCAAGGGAACACAGACCTTTAACCCGAGATATTTGGGACCTTACTCAGTTAAGGCCATTATCAAACCAGTGGCCATCAAGTTGGACTTACCGGCTGATATGCGAATTCACCCCGTCTTTCATGTGTCACTTTTGAAGCCAGTGCAACCAGAGACAAGACTAACCAAGCCACCCGACCCCATCCTTATAGACGGAGAACCCGAATTTGAGGTTAAAAACATCCTGGACTCCAAGATGGTGAAATCAAAACTTTTTTATTTGATTGACTGGAAAGGTTATGGACCACAGGAAAGGTCTTGGGAACCTAGTGACCACGTGCATGCACCTCGGTTGGTGAAAAGATTCCACCGAAATTTCCCGGACAAACCTAAACCACCAGGAGGAACGACTTTAGGAGGGGCCTTGGGGGGGAGTGCTGTCATGATGCCTACCCCCGGGGGACCAGACCAGGTCCAGCAGCCCCGGGAGCAGGCGTCAAGTTCCCGGGGCAGGGCCCAGCGACCCCTGTTAGGGGCCATCTGGACACAGTCTCGGGGCCTTTGGCGCCAGGCTCATATGAGACTTCAGTCCTGGCGCCAGCGGCGCCAGGCTCATAAGGGGAAAACTTACCTGGACTTACCTGATGCAGACCATGCTGCAAGGGATCCAAGCCCTCAAGAGGCCTAGAAGGGACTACTTTACCTAGGGACTCTTTGCCACTCGGGTGTGGCGGCGGAGGAATACTTACCTGGAACTACTTTGGAGGCCATTGAAACCACGCCCGAAGAGCAGCACACGCTTCGCGTTATTCTGCATCCAGCAGCGTAACACTCACCGTGCCTGCAGCAGCATCCAGACTTCTGCCACGCCTGCCTCGAACCCGGAGCACCTAGAACCAAAGGAAAGAAGGAGAAAGGTTAGAACTAGGACATTTACCAGCTTCTTACCTGATTCCAGAGCCATTGCATCGTCAAACCAAAGGAAAGACTTCATTTTTAACGCCAGCAGCAGCGCCGCGCTGCACTCACCGTTCCTCGCAGCATCTTCACGTTTCACCGCAGCCTCCTGCATGTTCCGCTGCATTCCGGCACCTGGGGGAAGATAAAGACAATAAGGTGAGCCAAGGAAACATATAGAGGAATACTGGTTACCACACTAAGACTTACCTGATTTACCACCGGGGGAACCATTCCTCACCTCGGGTTGGCGCAGCTCCCTCTGCACCATCGCCGTACCCCGGCCACTAAGGGGAAACAAAAGCACAACAGGGTGAATCAAAAGGACAATCAAGGGGAGCCACCTCCTGCCATAGACTTACCTGATTTTACCGCCGGAGGTATAACTCCTCGACTCTGGTTTTCTCTCAGCACCTGAATAAAGGAAAAGACCACAGATTACGGGATTGGATAGGAGTGATGGTCAGGCATTTGAACTCTTACGAACTGCATACTTACGGTGTCTTGCCGGGAGAGTCAATATAGCCCTGGAACTCACCAATTCCTTTGACCAGTGGAGCAACTGGTCCATCACGCGCCCCTGCGCTCGAAGCAGGGTGGAGGGCTCGCCCTTTCAAAACATAAGGTGAGACTTTGGAGGGGACATCGGAGAGGGTCAGTGGGGAGAACAACAGGGGGTGGGGGAAATTACGCCAACTCCACGGGTGGTTAATTCCCCTTTCTCCATTCACAGAAGAGTACTCCTACAGGCCAGACAAACGACACACCTCAGCCCTACGCATTACGCTGGAGGAGGCCGCAGCAGCCCAGATCAGACCGGCGCCTCTGTGGGAGTCAGATGAGCGTAATACAGGCACTATTGATTTACATTTCTTTTTACTGGACTTTTTGGATTTAATAGTTGGGTCCACTTCCATCAATGGCCATTGGATTCACCAGGCAGGAGCATTACACATGATTGGTCTGTATTTAAAGAGTATCAACATTTCCTGAAGTGTCTCCTTTTGTGAACAGTGGTCTTAATAGACCTTTAGTTTTTCTGTTGATCTTGCTTTGATTTCTTATGCTTGGGAATATCATAGCTTGATGTGGTTTACTCAAAGATTGAGAAGCTATAATAATTGGAGTTGAAAGACCTTCACTACTTAGACTACCATCGGTCCTCTCATTAGATAACTGACAGTCCTTCTGTCTCGTATTCTCTTGAAGCTCTATATGAGATACAGAGTTTAATGAGGGTTGCAAAGAATCCACTAGTGTAACTGCCTCAGTTGTGTTTATATTTGACATGTCTCACAGTCGTTGTGGTAGAGATAATAATCTAGAAGGTAGAATTATCAGAACAGTCATCAAAGTATGCGTACGCAATTAATTTGCCCACTGAGAACATCATACAACTGGACCAAAGATTGTAATGTCGAATAAATGGTGTAGGCAGGTTTCCTCACAGACAATTACTGCAAAAACAATTTCATCAACGTTTTTATAATGAATTTTGATGAGAATATGTATGGGGGTGGTTTTTGGGTATTGATTATATTAATGTAAGGGAATGTGGGTGGGATGCAGGGGCTCTCCCCTCACATCTATTATCGATGAAATGGGGTCAACAGAAAAAAAAAAACGATTTCATTGCACTCGCAGTAATGGATACATTGATGCACATAGATCTGCATTAATAGCCTAATTTGTGCTTGAGCCCATATACCTGGCCTCCTGTACAATAGGAAAAATTCTGATTTGTCCAGATGGCAATTGATCTTGTAATAACGGGTATGATACACCAAGTTTATTTACATACAGTCATACAGTCATTTTAACCACAGTGTCAGCAAAAACAGAGGATTTTAAGGTAGCGTTCTCAAACAGACCTGGTGTTGCTAATATTGAATCAGAGATGCAATTGGTGATCAGTTTTAAGGCTTCATTCTCAAGAGTTTGACACAGTTGGAGTAAGGAGTTTTCGCCCTCTTCCAATGGTCGGTTGTCGAGGACAAATGGATACATCATACATAGCTAGAGCCCCACCGAGACCAATATCGCTCAGGTGAGAGATGCTACTCACTAAGGCAGCCATAGCACCCATATCCCACACAGGTACAGAAGAATATAGACACAATCTAAACTAAAGATGGCGAGAATATACAATTCACAATGAAACAATACAGGGACATGCATTAGACATGGAGCAAACGTGCATACAGCACGAAGAAGGGATACACTAGGTCAAATGTGAATTTTATACAAAGAATACCAACATTGCATCCATAAGAAATTAATAATACTAAAATAAGCAATATATAAGCTGAATGCAACATGAACGGCACACGTATATAGCTCACTAACATAGAAGCGTGACAGTAATAGGTCATCTTTTCTAAAAATGGAAACCACAGTATGCTTCTACTTAAATGAAAGGCTTCGATGCTTCACAAGAACTCGGAATGCTGAAATTGCAGAAAAACAGATTCATGCAGCATTCAGACAGTAGCAATGCAGACCAAGCCAAGGTTACTGAGAAATTAGGGAGGGTCAGAATGCTGGAGAAAAAGCACAAGATAATAATTCCCAGTACACAAGAAGAATACTCCCCATATAATTAAAAGTTTAGGAGAATGACAAATGTCCATTGTAAACCAGGTGCAGAATAATTATAATCCTGAAGACGCCATAGCCAATGGATCAAGAGAGCCCTCAGTGGTAGAGAAAACAATAACACTTGCACTAGTATGTGCTAAAATCACAATAAATGCAGGGTGAAATCATTCTAAATGTGTTCTCATCACACGTGGCCCATAATTGAGGAGCACTGTCTATTATTTAGCAATGGACACAGATAGGACACGATTCTCACTCCTCATACCTATTCCCATAAAAGGCCAACTACAGAGGAATCACACTGGCTCATGGCCTAGGAAGAAGGGATGGTATCTTTGTTAATTGAAAGGAAAACAGTCTGCGGACCTCTCTCCCCCTACTCCTGTCTTGCTCATGTATTGACGACCTGTCAATTGTCCAAGGTTGGTCATTAGAACACCAACCAATGAAAACCTCTGATGCTAGACCACCCAGTGCTTATTATGCCAACCAATAGAGTTGTGCAGAGATTATGTGTTTTCACTATTATCAATTTAGAGGTGGTCAAAGGAGGAGCCATCAGATTGTGATTATTCAATTGGAGGTTTAACCCATATGCAGTGTACATGTAGTCAATCCCCTTCACAAATCCCTTTACCAGGTAGGTTTTGGTAACTAAGATTGTAATGTGGCATCATTCATGTCTTAAAAGATGTTGTTTTGTTTGGAAGCTCCGAGACCGACAATCCTTTTGCTTGTATGCTGTCCCTGCTTTATTTTGGATGCTAATAAAGCTGGGGTTTGCCTTTCACTTTGAATGCTTCCGTTTTTTAGGTCTGTTTTTCAGACTCTTGATCCTCTGCACACATTTGGGGTTTTCCAGGCCATCATTACAGATGGTAGCAGTGGTGATGGTTAGCTAGGTGTATTCGGATTGTTGAGGGTTCCCCATTGAAGCCCAAAGACTACAGATGTGACCTGTGGAGAGCAGAGTATCACGCATGACAGAGAGAGGGCGACAGGGTGCCCCTTGGAGAAAATTCCTGTCTGGTCCCCACAGAATGCCCTCTAGGGCGGAGGGCAGTTGGCGATTAGGGGAGACTCGATACCGAAGACTAGCAGCTGATACACAGATGTAATTATAACATTGGTCTGACAAAACAAGGGGAAAGGGGTCTTGTTTTGTATTTTGGGGAAATTGTGATGAAGTGAAAAGATTGCAGATGAAGAGATAGCTTCTGACAAGGCCAGGAAAGACTGCTCAGTACACCTCATTATGGGGTAATAATAAAGAGATTAATACCTCACCAGGAGTTGGGAAGACAGCTGTAGTGTATTTATTTGTGTAGTGCTTGCTGGCGCCAACCTAATGGTTGTTAGGTAGTTTAGACTTTATGAAAAGTGGATTTTCTGTGTATAATGGTATATATTGTGGAGGACGTAAAATTGTGGTGTCGACCACAGGGTGAGGTCTGGTGTGGGAGCAGTGAAGTGAAGTGAGGCTACTCGGGAGTGAGAGGCATTTGTGATGCCGATCAGGAACTTTCATTGACATGGAAGGGGTGATCTCGGGAAGAGACGTAGAAGTGCTGGGAATATGGAAAATATTTTTGTGAAAGGGAGGTAAAAGAGAGCGAGTTAGGATGTGTTTAGTATTGGAAGGTTGAAAGGAGAAAAGAGGTTCCAAGGTAGGAAACCTCCCGTCCTCTGCACACTGTCAAAATACCATTCAAGGATGGTTAAATAATAAATTCTAGAAGTATCAAATGATACCATGAAGCATCAATTCAAGAAAAACAAATTATTTCCTTAATTTTAGTTAAGAAACACAAAGATTTAATCAGTGAACAATATCATCAATGAAACTGTGCATAAAAGTCCAAAACAAGTGGCTGATGCGTTTCGAGATTACATTCTGTTCTTCTTGAGCCAGAAATGAACTGTGGACAGATAACATTAATAAAAACACTGTATGTCTCCCTTCTCAAGAACATTTTCAGAATAAGTAAAGCACAATACAGTAGTGAACTGTAACATTAATCTCCGATATCCACATTAGTTAAAGCTACAAATAAAGGATCACACCCTCCTACTCTTTGTTTACATGCATATATACAAAAGATATCCCCTCTATAGTCAGATGGGATATTACTGTAAGTATATACAGCTATAGTGTACTCCAAAGACATCCGGGGTAACATACAACTTCTCCTATGCCTCTATGTGGCTTCAAAACGTGTCTCTTGCTGTAAACAAAATGTAGTTGTGAGACCAATGAGGTAGGTATACCTTCAATTAATCCTCTGATGATTCTTCTGATGGAGGAAAAAATTGTTTGTGTTGAAAAAAGTGGCTTTATCAATCTTGGAGCTTGGGACCCTGTCAAGGATAGAAGGGGTGACTCTGCATTAATTTCTACAATGCTGATAATGTCAGCCAATAAAAGCTAAATATGTGCGACTTAGGGGACATAAAGTAAAAAGTGCCAATCTCACCGAACATCCGTTATTATGGATCTTTCTTAGTATGATATACGGATCTTAAATCTTCGTGTGCTGGCTTCTAATGTGTCTTCCCCTTGGAAAGTGTTTAAACACAGCATTCTATGTGGGGAGCTGTGTATGTGTGCTGTGAAACAACAGTATGACATTACTCATGGTTCTGAAAACTACATTTTTTTAAATAGTCCTCAATAAGATATATATAGTAAAATAGGAGTGTTAGACTCACCACGGTTTCGTGATTAGTTAATGCCAGATTACATCTGGTGCCAAACCGGCATCTGGATGTGCGGCATGAGCTGCTTCGTCGTCCAAAGTAGACAATCAGCACAACGTTTATACTTGAGACTGACAAATTAAGGCAAAACAAGTTGCCGATTTCAGGTTGTATTCATTCGTGTACCTCGTACTACCAGGGCCATTGAGGCCCGTGTGAATTTTACCTGTACTATGTTGGAAAACTTGAGTCCGGCGATCGCTAGCAGCCCCAGGCATCCTTTGCCAAGGGAATGGTACAGGACACTCCGAGGGCAGCACGCGCCCCTCTCGTTCTGATGGGCTCACAGAGCCCCTACCGTGCATACTACACGCCGTCTAAGTTACAAAGGAGACGGCATAAGATGCTGTAAATACAGCTTGCGCTCTCTCCTTGCCTTTCAGAAATGGGAATGATGATGTCGATGACAGACTAATTCACAAATGATGGCGGCTTAGTCCAGAGTCAGGCTCTGTTGTCCTGGAATGCAATTCAGCATCCATCTTTGAATGGAGTTGAAAGACCAAAGAAATATTGAGGCTTAGTACCACAAAGGAAATGCGCCAATCACGGGTTGAAAAGATACAAGTATCTTTTATTTCTGTACAGTCCAAGCAAAACAGATAGCTGTCTGGCTCCCAACACCTCGCAGTGTGTACCAGCAGACACAGTGAGGAGTGAGAGTGCTGGACGTCTAAACACAGACATATTTATACTAATTTTGAAACATTGTCCAGCCTCTCTCCAAGCTAATAAGTCACTAGATAGAGTTTGTGCTCAGTTCATATGACAAATATTACAATATTGTACAAGGGATTAAACAAGTTTGCATGTCCATGTAGTTACAATGGTGCTGTTGGTTCTCTAATCCATGGTAAGCCTTGTTCCAAGAATCTCTACAATGCAATTCATCCAGACCACGCGGTCTGAGTTTGTTTTCCATTGTCTCTTTGTCTATATAAGGATGAGGTTTGTGAGCTCAGACAACACTTGGATGGCAGTTCATTCGAGTTATAAGGTTTCTTTACATTGGTCAAACAGTCTGCTCTCGGTCAGCCTAAACATTAACAGAACTCAAAGGTTGTTCAGCTCAGCTGCCAGTTGAAAACACAGTCCACCTTTTTAGAACATATAAACAAGAGTTGAAATCAAAATGGCAGACGATTCTTAAAATGGCGGCGACATCGATCAAAAAGCAGAACATTTCAGATGCAGTTTTCTGTGTAACGTGAAAGGGCTTAGGCCAATATTCATAATAAGGCGGTAATATGCGAATATGGTTTGAATGAGTCAGGGAGTGTAGTGTAGAGATCCAACCTAAGCTCCATTATTATGAGTAGCATTAGTATAGAATTGTGTATGAGTTGGCTAATGATATACGGAAGTGAGTAATGGTTAAGGGATTCTCCAATTCACTATAGAAGACTCCTGATCCATGTTCGCAATGGTGTGGTTACAAAAATCAAACTAACCAATCTCACAGGCCGGTAAACATTTCCCAGACTCAAGTGGCTTAAACAGGGGTTCCATCAGAGTGCATATTGCCATATAATGGAGGGTGAATAATGTCCAAATTAAGCGATTTACCAATTCACTCTAGAGGACTCCTGATCCCTATTCATAATGGTGTGGTGTTTCAAATATCAAACTGACCAATTCTGACAGGCCGGAAAACATTTCCCGGACTCAAGTAGCTTAAACAGGGGTTCCATCAGAGTACATATTGCCATGCAATGAATGGTATTATATTGTTGAATAATGTAGGCTGTGCTCAAAATAAATGTCCTTCTGTTACATTGAATAATATCATGTGAAGCAAAGCGTTAAATATATAGCAAGGGTCACACATACTGGATAATTCAGGGCTGTGGTTCTCTTACTCAGAGGGGTGTCTGTCTCTATCATCTAGCTCATCAAGTGTAGTGTATAAGCTAGGAGAGACATATGTGTTTGTAAGTAATGATTACATAGATTTGTGGATCCAGAAAGGTTTCCAAGTGGGGTAGACAAAGTCGTCAGATGTGGTATATGAGTTTATGAGGACATATATGTGTATCAATTGAAGTCTGTGCTGTGAAAGAATCACGAATGTTCAGATAAAGCACTTGAGAGAAAACTCTTCATTCAACCCCCTTGGGTTCAAAGTGTCCACGAGGTGTATCCAATACTTCTTTCTGTGAGATAAAATGGAATGGTAGTCTCCTCCCCTGTAGGGTTTTTTCATGACTTCCAGAACTTGAAATTTAAGCTGAGCTACAGTATGGTGACTCTCCATAAAGTGTCTTGCAAGTGGTGATTTTCTGCTTTTACATCTAATGTTTGATTTATGTTCTGTCAGTCTGTCTTTCACGGGCCTAATGGTCTGGCCAACATACAGGTTGCCACAAGGGCATTTGATTGAGGAGATAACTCCTGTTGTGAGGCAAATTGCAAAGTCCTGCAGCTTTATTTTCTTCCGAGTGTAGGGTGTGAGATCGTATTGCCTTTTACTACATTATTACAATGAGTACAGCTTAAACAGGAAATGTCCCTTTTTTTCTTGTCTTCAACAGTAGTTGTTCCTCCTTTGGCGGTCTCTCCGCTCTAACTGGAGCATCCCTTGGATTACGGCCACGTTTAAAAGCCATCATTGGTGCTTTCGTGAACAATTTATGGAGGAGCAGATCATTCTGTAATATCCCCCAGTGTTTCTTGATGGTTTTACCAACTTGAAAACTCTGTCGGGAAAACTTAGATAATAATGTGGCGTCCTTAACTTTTACTCTGGTCATGAGTAGATGATCTTTATTCACTAGGTCGGATCTCTGTTTAGCCTCATCAAGGACTGGTTCCGGATATCCCCTAGTTTCAAACGTTTCCATCAATCTGGTGCACTCCACATCTAGTCCAGCTGGATCAAAGAGGATCCTTTTAAGGTGTAAGATCTGACTATACGGTAGACTCTTCAACATGGATTTTGGATGAAACTCGTGAAATGTAGGAGGTTATTCACATCAGTTGGTTTGTGGTAAACAGTGGTCGCAATCTGGCTTTCTTGAATTTTTAGACATACATCCAGAAAGTGCAAGGATGGTGTTCCAGTCTCCATAGTGAACTTAATGCTCTGATGTACCGAGTTGAGGTAATTAAAGAAAAAGGTGAGTTCTTCCGGGGTGCCACACCAGATACCAAAAATGTCATCTATGAAGCGTTTCGACATTAATATCCTGCTTGACCATTCCGGGTGGTCTAATACGTATCTGTGTTCAAATCTATACATTAACGTATTAGCATATACCGGGCCATTGCTGACCCCATTGATGTACCTGTGTAGATAAAATTTGCCCTGGAATCTGAAATGGTTGTCTTATAATATTAGATTAAGGAGTTTCATGATGAAGGGTGGATTCCCTCTTGTTACTGATGAATTGAGAAGAAGCCATTCTACTGCTTGAATGCCTTTATCATGTGGAATGGATATGTACAGCCTGCACATGTCCATGTTAAACAGGATGCAATCTGAGCTTAGAACTGTGATATCTCGAATGCGATTCAAAAATTCAGTTGTATCTCTAAGATATGTCGGAATCTCCTGGACCAATGGTTTTAATAACCTATCAACATATATGGCTAATGGGTCTAAGATGCTATCTGACTGTGCCTTTGTAGGTCTCAGTGGTGGATTGGTCTGGTTCTTGTGTATCTTTGGGAGGCAGTAAAACACTGGAGTGATGGGGTGTTGGTTAATCAGGAATTCACTTGTTTTTGCACTGATCCATTCATTTTCACAGGCATCTTCCACTGTCCTCTATATGAGTGCTTTTATTTTAATGATTGGGTCACCATCCAATTTAATGTATGTATTCTCCTCGTTCAGCAGTTCAAGGCACTGCTTCATGTAATCTTCTGTATCTATAGCCACAATTGCTCCGCCCTTGTCAGCCGGCTTGATGGCTAGAGCCTTGTCTTTGGTGAATGTTTCAATATGGTCTAGTTTCACATTTAATGGTGTTGTTTTCTGGAAGTTAATTCTTTTCAAATCTGATATTACATTATTTTCGAAAAGATTGAGAATGGAGTTTTGTATGTGAGGGTCAAAGTTACTTTTAGGTCGAATTTCCAACATTTCATTGCCTGAGTGTGACACTTCCAAATCCTACTCGGTTTCAAAGAAGATTTTGAGTCTTAATTTCATGAGTAGCGTAGGCAGGCAGATCTTTTCTTCAAATAGTGTTGTGTTTCTGGTAGGGATGAATGACAATCCATGATTCAACATATCTAGCTGACCACTCATAAGATCTTGCTCGAGATGTTTACAACCAGCTTGTCGCGCACTTGTTTTTTCTTTTTTGAGCTGCTTTTGCCTCTCCGCGTTTTTCTCTTGGTTTCTATCACAGTCGTAAAAAAGCACCCGTATCATTTGGTCTAGATGATGTAGGTGATGCTGGAGGTTCTGGAGGGCTCATTGGCCACTTACCACTATGAGAAATCTGAAGGTGTCTCCCTAGCTAGTCCCTGGTGATCTGTCATCCAAATGTCCAGGACACGGCCATCGCTATTGGATCCGGTTCCTGGGGGTGGACCAGTGAGGGAGGATCAATTGGATGGGGGGTTCTTGGGGAATGGGAGTGGCACACCGATGAGTGAGATGATGTGTCCCCTTTCTTTCAACATCTTTTCCCCATTCTATCACGTAGGAAATTCCAAAAGACTCCCCCCCCCTTTTCTGACATGAATACTTTCACACAACGCAAAAGACAACGGACTAATGTACCTGACATGTCCCAATACAAGGATCAGGCAAAGTCCAACAATTGACCAGAATTACACACACTTGATGGCCCTTTCCCTTCCCCACATGGATAAAACGTGGAGCACAAGAGCACAAGACGAGCAAGACAGGCCACATGACGTGAAAGCTAACTCAGCACAGCAGTTCAAGAGTAGGAGAAAGACGGATCATAGCAAGAGGGTGACAAGGAGAGAAGTGACCTTGCCCTTCCCGACCTAGGCCCATGAAACTTCTACAGAAGGAATCATAAGACTGCAACAATCGCCAGCATGTGTTGCAGCAGATTTCAATGGTATACAAGATGCTCCTCTGCTGATTACCAAGTCGGGGAGTGACGCTTGTCTCTGTGATTACAACCTTGACTCCAAAGAGGAAGAAAGCCAAGCGGTTCATCACAGCTAGTGAGTCGAGGGGAGGGTCAATAAGAAACTGAACTGTGTTGAACCGTAGCCAATGGCTTATTTGAACTTTGAAAGGTTTAAAGAAACTATTGAGGAAAGAGGGGGAAAACCAGCAATTGAGGAGTCTGGCACAATGTGGGTGCTCACGCAGGAACCTCTGGGCAATTACCCAATGGTAGAGACTACCGTAACCAGAAGTCCTTGGGAAGAGGCAAAAAGAGCTCAAAGTGGTCATACAGGGGTCTTGTAAAATCCTCTGTACCGTCGAAAGTCTTTGACCGACAGGTGATTGTGAAAGAAAGGGAAATGAATCCCACTTGGTGAAATTAGCTAATTAACAGTGTGTTATAAATGTTGGCAAGAGTGAAGCTGAAAAAAAGGGAAAAGCCTAAAAAACTGTTTAAAAAGATATTAAGATTTGTGAATACAAGAAGTATTGGAAGACCAGGGGAAGTTATTTGGGTCCCAGCCCGGTCGAGGGAGATCCAGGGGGTGAAAAGTCATCACCCAAAGTCCATTTGGAAAGAAACTCTTTGTTTGCTTGTTTTTTGTTCAATACATCAGGCCCTCGAAGGCAAAAGACTTTTATTGAAAAGAGACTTAACCATCAAAGAACATGATGGCTGGAACAGAACTGTCCGCTTGTACTGGGAAAGCTCAAGCGTGTGTTGTGCTCCAAAGTCCCACCGTGTCCTGTGCTGAAACAGTGGCAAGGGAGACCCCTGGCAATCACATCCTGACTTATTATTTGTGAACACATCTCTTTATTGAAATCCCTATCCCACACACTTTCTGTAATTAGTTGTAAGGATTTGGCAATAGTTTTTCTTTAGTATAGGCCTGTTTACTTTGACAAGACACCACAAGGACTGCCTCCTTTTTCATTTGATGGTCAAAGCTTGCTCCCATCTTAGATTTTAAAAGACTCTTAAAAGAGTGCATTGCTAAGCTAATAGTGAAAAAAGGTTGGCTCCATTGTCTTCCTGTATCCCCATTTGCATTATGCAATTAGCCTGACACTGGCCACCACCTGACACCCCATGAGCCTCTGATGGGACGCTGAATGCACACAACCCTTGCTCCTCCCACTCAAGCTCACACTGCTGCAGAAAATGTAGCTAATATGTTAGGAAGTGAAATGCATGTTTTAAGCTTCGAGCACGGCAGGGGGAGTCGAAGAAGACAGATGAAGCAGACAAACAAATTGATTTTGCAGGCTTGCTCAAGCCATTCATTTTGTTTCCCTGGTGATTTAGTTATTCGCAAGAACTTCACTAAACAGTGGCAAAAGCACCATTTTAATGGAACTTTCATAGTAGAAGTGGCTACACTGACAGCAGTGAAGCTCCAAGGAAGGTGTGCCTGGCTGCACCTCTGCGATGTCAAAATGTAAAAAGGAGAGACCCCCTCTGCCTGCCAAGTCAGAGTGCAAAGGTGAAAAGGAAATAAGAAGAGTCCAGACGAGGCCCATGATGAGAAACAATCAGCAGCAATAAGAGTAGAGACATTGGTTTCCCTATAGATACACAGACAACTAAGTAAACATTCTTGCAACTACAACTGGCATGAAACAAACTGTGATACTTCACAGTAGAAAGAAGAGTTACACATGCTTCCTATAACAATTGTATTTTTCATGGTCTTATAGTATCTGATGAACACTTACACCTTTTTAAAAGTCTGGAATATTAGCCTTGATGTGTTTATTGTTCAACATAAAAACCTATTTTGTTGTTAAACAAAGTTTTCTTGCGATATTAACATGATTTCTTTCGTGAATATATATTTCTCAAAGAGACTGAAAAGAATTTACATTTGGTGAAAGATGAGATTTTTCAATATTGTTAGATATTCACTTCTGGCACTGATGGGAAATAGCATGTCCAATTATTAGCAAAAGGCAAACACACTAGCAATTATGCTTATAGCAACATGTTGTAGCCTTTATTTTATTATTATTATTATGGCAGTGAGAGAGTTGGTCCTTTATAATGTAACCCGACCAGTATACAGGAATGTAAGAATAACAGATGAAATGGTAACACTTGAATTTTCTGTATTAGCTAAACAAATTAAGCAAATGAAAAGAAGTATATTGGATGACTTTGGGGGTGTGGACGAATATATTACTGGTGCTGCCCATGTCACTAACAATTTGTGGTACCCGCACATGAGCAATGTAGGGAGAGTGACATCTGAAAAGAACTGTCATGTGTGTTCTCTTGTCATCTCCACCATAAGCACTTCTAGAGTGTTTATAGAGACAGAAGTACCCAGAGACACAGCACACTGCCTGGCAGATCTTGCAACATGTATGACAAGAGGGCCATTTCAGGGCAGAAAGGCCTCCATGCATGGATAACAAAAGAATATTCCCTACAGCTGGATAAGTTGTGGCAATGATGAGAAATGTTAAAACACAACTCGACGTAATCATTTATGTATTATCAGGACTGAGAAGAGGAGAAATGACAGAAGATGACCACACATTTTTTTTTATTGTATTGATAAATGAGGAAAAGAAATAGGTTGTTGTTGGGAAAGGGGACAGTTACAAATAGTGAAGGGACCCCTAGGGGACCCTCGCATAGTGGAAACAAGGCAAATCCCCACACACAAACTGATATGCCAGACACAAGGTTGTATTCCCAAAAGCTAGGATTTATTGCAAAGCAAATAGTCTCAGTTGGCCAACTCGGTCTCACGCCCCACGACGTGTGTCTCCAGACCTCGAGGGGCGCAACAGAGCAAATAACGTACATCAGTTACATATATACAAAATGGACATCCTGCAATCAGTCATGACATGTTCATTACGCCCATTGTACAGTTTCTTTGAACTGGGTCTGATGATTGCAATTTCGACGAATATGACACCTTCGAACATCTATTTTATCAACAATATGCAACATTGCAAGTCTGGAGACATATTTCTTTGTTGAACAGAACACAGCGCTTCTGTACTTGTGAGCAAGCTGCTTACGGGGAAGAGTCGCATTCCAGGCCTTGCTATCTCCTATTTGCTTATTCGTGTCCTGGGAGTCAGCAGGCTCTGCTGGGCTTAGGAAAGGGGGGCCATAAGAAAAGCATAATTCAAGCCTTTAGCTGTTTCTTTCTAGCATTTCTACCATATTAACGAGACTAGCTGGCATCAGTGAAATGATTAAATGCTGTGGTGCTCTTCCAAGGCTACATGCGGGAGGGGATTGGGCATTCCTCTCTGGGGCTGCCTATGTTATGTTTCAACGAATAACTCCCGGCCTCGCGGCCTTGCTCTTTCGCTTTGTAATCAGCAAAGTAATCAGTGAAGCAGAATAAGCAGAATAAGCAGAATAAGCTTTCGGCTAAGCAGTTTTGAACAAAAAGCAATGAGCAAACGTTAGAGAACAAAATGGAGATTCTAGTTACATCAAAAATGGCCGCACATTGGTCACACTTATGAGTCTGTATTTCTGACATTCAGTACATGAGACAGTTGGTCTTCGGCCAATATGATACATTGCCATTTATCGTGTGGTATCTGTTTTCCTAGACTGACAAGCCCTCCTTTTGGCCGATTGCCAAAGGCCTCATCCATACATTGCACCCTCCTCTGATGAAGTGTTTGATATATCTGAATTTGAATTTGAACCTGAATCTTGCTTACTACTATATGCATCTTCATTCCCACCAATATTTATGGCCATGAATTCTTTTATCGTTTTCATTTCATGCATATCTTTATCATTTTGGCCATACGTTTGTTTTTGGGTTACCATATGCATACACTCTTCACTTATCTCAGTGCAAACTAGGGGCAAACAGTGCATGCAACAACAGCAAGTCATAAGCATTCCGAGCACTATTACTAGTATTGCAACTAACTTCCATCCCCAAGCACGTAATATCCCCCAGAACCAGGACCGTGCATCCCAATTCCCATTTATGGTATGGAGATCGGAGTTTAGGACGTGTAACTTTTTTATCGCTTCAAATATCGTAGGGGAGGAGTCATTTGCGAATACGCAGCACGCTGGTCCCACGATTTTGCAAACTCCCCCATGATCAACCAGGATTACATCAAGAGCCATTCTATTTTGCAGCGTCATTAATCTTATTTCTTTCTCTTCCAGCCTCATATTGTATAGTATATCAGTTGTTATGTTTATTGTACTCTCTAACACTCGGGATAGTTGCCTTATGTTATAGGAATTTATGGCTTGGGCCAGAATGGTACAAATGATTTTGCTAAATCCTCTGTTCTTAAAGCGCCTTCTGTGCTTCTTTGTGGCCTGGATCTGGATAACCTGGCTACATCTGCTGTCTCTAAGAGGAACACTCCTGGGAACAGTAGTCCCAAATAACATGTGGCTCCCCAGTTTCTGGGTAACCAGGGATACGCTTTTTCTCTGCATATAAAATAAACAGGATCACCTACATACACTGGTTCTACTTCTCTTTTGAGAACCGCTGTATGCATACATTTAGTGAACGTTCCTACTGAATAGGAGCCCTTCTTCTTCAGGCAAAGAGGGACAGTTTGTGGGCTATAATTCACTGATTATTTCCTCAAATTCATTCATGTTTGTTTTATAATAGTTGACCCGTATCACTCTTATTCCATTTCCCATAAAATAGTGCACTTAGTGATGTACTGCATGCAGAACTTAATGGTAATGGCTGCACATACCAACCTATTCCCTTCCCAGCGTGCTGCGGTATATGGGCGCATATCCAGCAATTATTTTTCTTTAAAATTGCATGTGTCATGTTCATTATGAGCAACAAGGTATTATTCCCATATCATTCTCTGTGCCTCTCTTCCATTGGGGACAAGGTGTAAGTAATTACATGAACCGGGCTTTCAGTATTGGAGATGTTAATCACTGGCAAGAGCATATTTAATGGGTGCGTTCCTTCTACGTACCATAGTATCAATGCTGTTATTATTGGCGCTAACATACTCATGACACATATTAGTATCATTAGGATCAGCATACAGTTTCTTTGACAATGTGTTTTTTCTAACTTTTCAGTCTTTATACCTAATTTGTTATCAGCAGCGGTGCAGGAGGATGCTAAAGCTGGTTCTGGCATTCTCTCTCTCACAGTCCTTCTTCTTCCGCAGTGGTCGTCATGAATATCTCTCTTTGTGTCACTCGTCCGAATGTCAATGAATTTGATAAATGTCAACAGTTCATTCTGCCAGTTCTTAGAAGCCTGGATTGCTTACTCGTTAGGCAAGATCATTATGCATTTGCATGTTTGCTCAAAAGGACTCCAGAGCAGTTATCAATTGCCTTTGTACCATGTGCGCCCCGCTTGTTCATTCGGGTTCCGGACACATGGATTTTTATGATCGCACCGAGGAGCCAGGAGTCTTGAGTTTGCGGACTTGCACAACTCTCACGCTTCTCTCCTCTAGACCTCCAGTTCCTTCTCCATCCATGATGGGAACCAGAGGCCATGATGAAAAAAAACCAATGAAATGCAGCTTCGATCACTCCTTCTTCCGAAGCCGTAGATTGTACCGTTTAGCTCCTGGTACAGTATGGTCAATGAATAGTGCCGGTGCACTCCCAGACTCATCAGTTACATATATACAAAATTGACATCCTGCAATCAGTCATGACATGTTCATTACGCCCATTGTACAGTTTCTTTGAACTGGGTCTGATGATTGACAATTTCGACGAATATGACACCTTCGAACATCTATTTTATCAACAATATGCAACATTGCAAGTCTGGAGACATATTTCTTTGTTGAACAGAACACACCGCTTCTGTTCTTGCGAGCAAGCTGCTTATGGAGGAAGAGTCACATTCCAGGCCTTGCTATCTCCTATTTGGTTATTCGTGTCCTGGGAGTCAGCAGGATCTGCTGGGCTTAAGAAAGGGGGGCCATAAGAAAAGCATAATTCAAGCCTTTAGCTGTTTCTTTCTAGCATTTCTACCATATTAACGAGACTAGCTGGCATCAGTGAAATGATTAAATGCTGTGGTGCTCTTCCAAGGCTACATGCGGGAGGGGATTGGGCATTCCTCTCTGGGGCTGCCTACGTTATGTTTCAACGAATAACTCCCGGCCTCGCGGCCTTGCTCTTTCGCTTTGAACAACAAAGTAATCAGTGAAGCAGAATAAGCAGAATAAGCAGAACAAGCTTTCGGCTAAGCAGTTTTGAACAAAAAGCTATGAGCAAACGTTAGAGAACAAAATGGAGATTCTAGTTACATCAAAAATGGCCGCACATTGGTCAAACTTATGAGTCTGTATTTCTGGCATTCAGTACATGAGACAGTTGGTCTTCGGCCAATATGATACATTGCCATTTATTGTGTGGTATCTGTTTTCCTAGACTGACAAGCCCTCCTTTTGGCCGATTGCCAAACGCCTCATCCATACATTGCACCCTCCTCTGATGAAGTGTTTGATATATCTGAATTTGAATTTGAACCTGAATCTTGCTTACTACTATATGCATCTTCATTCCCACCAATATTTATGGCCATGAATTCTTTTATCGTTTTCATTTCATGCATATCTTTATCATATTGGCCATACGTTTGTTTTTGGGTTACCATATGCATACACTCTTCACTTATCTCAGTGCAAACTAGGGGCAAACAGTGCATGCAACAACAGCAAGTCATAAGCATTCCGAGCACTATTACTAGTATTGCAACTAACTTCCATCCCCAAGCACGTAATATCCCCCAGGACCGTGCATCCCAATTCCCATTTATGGTATGGAGATCGGAGTTTAGGACGTGTAACTTTTTTATCGCTTCAAATATCGTAGGGGAGGAGTCATTTGCGAATACGCAGCACGCTGATCCCACGATTTTGCAAACTCCCCCATGATCAACCAGGATTACATCAAGAGCCATTCTATTTTGCAGCGTCATTAATCTTATTTCTTTCTCTTCCAGCCTCATATTTTATAGTATATCAGTTGTTATGTTTATTGTACTCTCTAACACTCGGGATAGTTGCCTTATGTTATAGGAATTTATGGCTTGGGCCAGAATGGTACAAATGATTTTGCTAAGTCCTCTGATCTTAAAGCGCCTTCTGTGCTTCTTTGTGGCCTGAATCTGGATAACCTGGCTACATCTGCTGTCTCTAAGAGGAACACTCCTGGGAACAGTAGACCCAAATAACATGTGGCTCCCCAGTTTCTGGGTAACCAGGGATACGCTTTTTCTCTGCATATAAAATAAACAGGATCACCTACATACACTGGTTCTACTTCTCTTTTGAGAACCGCTGTATGCATACATTTAGTGAACGTTCCTACTGAATAGGAGCCCTTCTTCTTCAGGCAAAAAGGGACAGTTTGTGGGCTATAATTCACTGTATAGGAAGGGAGCATTGCATCTTTATTTTCTTCTGTTCTTACACGGAACAAGATTACTGATGTTTTGGATGGTGGAGACAATCTATCTTGTTGTTCAGGTTTTGGCGTAGGGTTTTGGATTATCATTCGTGCTTTATGGAATATAGAACAAACTACGGGTCTCATAATTATTTCCTCAAATTCATTCATGTTTGTTTTATAATAGTTGACCCATATCACTCTTATTCCATTTCCCATAAAATAGTGCACTTAGTGATGTACTGCATGCAGAACTTAATGGTAATGGCTGCACATACCAACCTATTCCCTTCCCAGCGTGCTGCGGTATATGGGCGCATATCCAGCAATTATTTTTCTTTAAAATTGCATGTGTCATGTTCATTATGAGCAATAAGGTATTATTCCCATATCATTCTCTGTGCCTCTCTTCCATTGGGGCCAAGGTGTAAGTAATTACATGAACCGGGCTTTCAGTATTGGAGATGTTAATCACTGGCAAGAGCATATTTAATGGGTGCGTTCCTTCTACGTACCATAGTATCAATGCTGTTATTATTGGAGCTAACATACTCATGACACATATTAGTATCATTAGGATCAGCATACAGTTTCTTTGACAATGTGTTTTTTCTAACTTTTCAGTCTTTATACCTAATTTGTTATCAACAGCGGTGCAGGAGGATGCTAAAGCTGGTTCTGGCATTCTCTCTCTCACAGTCCTTCTTCTTCCGCAGTGGTCGTCATGAATATCTCTCCTTGTGTCACTCGTCCGAATGTCAATGAATTTGATAAATGTCAACAGTTCATTCTGCCAGTTCTTAGAAGCCTGGATTGCTTACTCGTTAGGCAAGATCATTATGCATTTGCATGTTTGCTCAAAAGGACTCCAGAGCAGTTATCAATTGCCTTTGTACCATGTGCGCCCCGCTTGTTTGTTCGGGTTCCGGACACATGGATTTTTATGATCGCACCGAGGAGCCAGGAGTCTTGAGTTTGCCGACTTGCACAACTCTCACGCTTCTCTCCTCTAGATCTCCAGTTCCTTCTCCATCCATGATGGGAACCAGAGGCAATGATGAAAAAAAAACCAATGAAATGCAGCTTCGATCACTCCTTCTTCCGAAGCCGTAGATTGTACCGTTTAGCTCCTGGTACAGTATGGTCAATGAATAGTGCCGGTGCACTCCCAGACTCACCAGTTACATATATACAAAATGGACATCCTGCAATCAGTCATGACATGTTCATTACGCCCATTGTACAGTTTCTTTGAACTGGGTCTGATGATTGACAATTTCGACGAATATGACACCTTCGAACATCTATTTTATCAACAATATGCAACATTGCAAGTCTGGAGATATATTTCTTTGTTGAACAGAACACAGCGCTTCTGTTTTTGCGAGCAAGCTACTTATGGGGGAAGAGTCGCATTCCAGGCCTTGCTATCTCCTATTTGGTTATTCGTGTCCTGGGAGTCAGCAGGATCTGCTGGGCTTAAGAAAGGGGGGCCATAAGAAAAGCATAATTCAAGCCTTTAGCTGTTTCTTTCTAGCATTTCTACCATATTAACAAGACTAGCTGGCATCAGTGAAATGATTAAATGCTGTGGTGCTCTTCCAAGGCTACATGCGGCAGGGGATTGGGCATTCCTCTCTGGGGCTGCCTATGTTATGTTTCAACGAATAACTCCCGGCCTCACCGCCTTGCTCTTTCGCTTTGAACAACAAAGTAATCAGCGAAGCAGAATAAGCAGAATAAGCTTTCGGCTAAGCAGTTTTGAACAAAAAGCAATGAGCAAATGTTAGAGCACAAAATGGCGATCCAAGTTACATCAAAAATGGCCGCACATTGGTCAAACTTATGAGTCTGTATTTCTGACATTCAGTACATGAGACGGTTGGTCTTCGGCCAATATGATACATTGCCATTTATCGTGTGGTATCTATTTTCCTAGACTGACACGGCTTTGCCACTGCATGTACTCCGCTTGACAAATGCCTCCCTATGCCTAAGAAATACAGGTGCAAATAAAGTAGGAGAAAAAAAGGGTGCAAAAAGACATATGATTTATCTGGGATGAAGGTAGGCGGAGTGTTATTAATGGACAATCATTCGGCGTGTAGTTCAAGAGCCTAAATGAAGCTCCTTCAAAATTGGGCAGGAGTGTGCTCCATAGATGTAATAAGTAGACCTGCTCTAGAGGACCCCAGAGTGAAGTACACATTGGTGACTTCCCCCAAATGAATACACACCTAAGAAAGAAAAGGTCCCTCACCCATAAACACAGTAAAAGAAAAAACTATGTTTGCATTAAATCAGCAGTGGCATTTGATGGCATACCAGATCAACACAGTTTGTGCAATAGGGCAACAACATTTTTTAAGTCTTTCTTTACTCCAGGGTTGCAGGCCAACATAAATGCCAAATGCTTGCAAATAACCAGATGGGAGATTTTTCAAGCAATAATTGCAACTGTGAAGAGATTTAATGCGTGAAGGAAAAGCTGGGAGCATAACGGCTCATGAATCTCAAGAATAAGTATGCCCTCAATTTAATACAGGCCTTGGAGGGTGGTTTGTGTGCAAAAATCGTGCCGTCTTGCTGCACAAGCACGCCCTCCCACAATGGGAAAAATGGAACCCTCACGGAAGTCATAAACACATTAACAGCATTACACACAGAGATGGCGGTGGAGGTGGATGAGCCTGAAAATGATGACTGGTTCAGCTGTCTGTTCTCATGGATATCTACCTAGCTGGCTAATGCATTCAAAATATTAATAGCAATAGTAGTATTGATACTACTGGCTTTTTGCATTCACAGAATAGCAATAAACGGTTGCCAAAAGGCTGGCACAAGGACAGTTGGAAGGAAATAGTAATAAACCTGAATGCTCACATAAAAGAGTATACTTAAACAGATGACTTGCCTGTTGCCCAGGCAGTGGGAAGCACTGTCGCGCTCCAGGATCAATGTTTACTTATCCTCAAGACTCTCACAATTACACCAAGCACCTGGTATATTGTGATTCCAATGGGGACTGCAGCTGTATTACCTGGAGCGTGGACAAACCTGTCAGACATACAGGCACCATGAGGGGGGTGACCAAGGTATGGACACCAAAGGAGCACTTTGAGGGGGTGGGTATGAAGGAATGTGTGGTTGAGGACTCGACCAGAGGGCGGAATGTTTAGGGACAGATGAATATGTCATGTATATCTACATCAACACCCGACCCAATTTCACAAAGGTGAGAGATGTTACTCACTAAGGCAGTCATGCCACCTATATCCCAGATGGCTACAGCAGAACATTGACACGATTTAAACTAAATATGGGGAGAATAAAAAACTCACTATGAAACAATACATGTGCATGCATTAAACATGAAGAAAATGTGCGTATAGCACAAAGAAGGGATACCCTAGGTCAAATATGCATTTATACACGAAGAATGCCAACATTGCATCCATAAGACATGAAGAATACTAACATAAGCAATATATAAACTTAATGTAACATGAACAACACGTGTATATAGCTCACTAACATAGAAATGCGACAGCATAGGCAGCCATATTTTCCAAAAAGGAAGCCACAGTATGCTTCTAAGTAAATGAAAGGCCTTGACGCTTCACGAGAACTCTAAATACTGAAATTACAGAAAAACAGATGCGCACAGAGTTCAGACAGTAGCTATGCAGACCAAGGCAGTGTTACTGAGAAATTAGAGAGGGTCTGAATGCTGCACAAAACGCATGAGATAATAATTCCCAGAACACAAGAAGAATACTCCCCATCTAATTAAAGGTTTAGGAGAAGAACAACCGTCCATTGTAAGCCGGGTGCAGAATAATTATTAGCCCAAAGACTCCATAAGGAATGGATCAAGAGAGTCACCAGTGGTAGAAAAAACAATAAAACTTGCACTAGTATTAGCTAAAATCCCAATAAATGCATGGTGAAATAATTCCAAACGTGGTCTCATTACAGGTGACCCATAATCGAGGAACACTGTCTATTCATTAGCAATGGAACCCCGATAGGACAACTGCCTCACTCCTCACACATTTTCCCAGACACAAGGCGCCACACAAGGCCAACTACAGAGGAAACACCCTGGCTCATGACCTAGGAATCAGGGATGGTATCTTTTTTAATTGAAAGGAAAACACTCCACTCACCTCTCTCCCCCTACTCCTGTCTGCCTCATGTCTTGACGACCTGTCAGTTTTCCAAGGTTGGTCAGTAGAATGTCAACCAATCAAAACCTCTGATGTTAGGCCGCCTAGTACGTATTATGCCAATCAATAGTGTTGTGCAGAGATGATGTATATTCACTAACATCAATTCAAAGGTGGTCTCAGGAGGAGCCATCAGATTGTGATTATCCAATTAGAGGTTTAACCCATATAATATGCATATGTAGTCAATCCCCTTAACAAATCCCTTTACCCTGTAGGTTTTTGGTAACTAAGATTGTAATGTGATGTCATTCATGATGATTGTTTGTTTTAAAAGATGTTGTTTTGTATGGAAGCTCTGATAGCGACAATCTTTTTACTTGTATGCTGTCCCTGCTTTATTTTGGACGTTAACAAATCTGCATTTTGCCTTTCACTTTGTCTACTTCCATTGTTTAGTTCTGTCTTTCTGGCTCTTGATCCTCTGTATCAATATGGGGGTTTCCAGACAATCATTACACAGTCAATATTTGAGGAAAAAGGCCCTGGAGCCTCATCTATTGCCTCTATAATATTAGGAGCTGATGAAGCGAGAACTATGCTACCATATATTCAAATAGGGTTGCGTGCCGGTGGGAAATAAGTTGTAATTTTTCCCAAACCAAACTTCTTGTTTGTTGTTGCATCAAAGTATAATTCATTCGAAACTATGGTGGCATCAGACATATTGAAGCAGTCATTTGTTCCAGAGTAATGTAATTATTTGGACCTCTACAAAGGTTGGATCGTAAGGAGCCTTATATCGACATGACCTCCAAATGTTCAACAATACATGATTGTTACTGCCTATTTAAAGCAGCAATGGAGCAGAGTGATAGGAAGCAATTATGAGAAAAAGAGCGCTGGCTAGGCAGTATCGTAGGGTTCATAATTACCCAGGTGGTTGGTGGCATTCATTTTTTGTTGTTGTTATTTATTGTTTCAAACAAAAGAAAGCCTACCTTATTCACACACACCCAGGTAAAGTCAATCCCAAAAACCTCTGACCAGTCGCAGCTGCTTTCACAGCTTTAACTCTTGTAACTGCTCCTGCACTTTGCAGCACTCGCTTCTCCATGTGCTGCAGGCCATGGGAGACAGTATGCTGTTCCAGCTCCTCCTCCCAAATCCAACAGCAATGAGAATAGACTGCTGTAACTGCTCCTCCACTCTCCAGCACTCCACTTCTATTTTACCTTTTTCATACTGTTGTGAACATAATATGTGGTCAAAATTGTCACCCCATGTTCAACAAGCAGGAGCAAACAAAAACAGAACCAATGTTTTAAGGAGAAAGTGAAACATCCCCTTGAGTGCTTCCTCTGCAGCATTTACTGTGATATGTTTTTCAATTATTCTAAAAATGTGTACACAGTGATAACTCTGCACATGCCCAACTAGTATTTATACAAAGGTTATGAATATCATAATGATTTAATGTGAACAATAACAAAACAGATTTTTTCCCTAGCCAACTCATGTTTCAACCCTTGTGAGTCATTCTCAAGGCTTCACAATGGCAAGTGTATCTTTTTACATGTGTTGTTCACACACAGTTGGATAAAATTGTTTAGAGAAAAATATCTAGGAAATTCTTCCAGAAAATATGTCATGTGAATACATCTGGGTTCCATGGTAATCTTGCCACAATCATGTTATGTGAGTCGGATTAATAAGATTATGCTGTAAAAAAGCGCAGTTGCACCCACATGATTTTTAGAATAGATAAGCTCCAATTATTGATATGAAGGATGTCTGGTTAAAGATCATGGCTGCCATGCTCGGCGTTCAGCGTGCTTTCACTGTGAGAATTCGCAGAAACGCTGAGCACGGCAAGGATGGCCAATCAATATGATATTCATAACCTTTGTTTAAGTATTAGTTGTGCATGGGCAGAGTTATCAGTCTGTACATATTTTTGGAATATTACTAAATGGGCGCTGGACATCACGCACTTGAAAATGCAGCAGCCCATCAATTTATTGATAAGACACTCGGGTATACATGTGTTCAAACCGCAGGTGCAGTGGAACCTGGCCTGCCCAATCTTTGACCATGTTTTTCAAATTAACAAGTTAAATATTGCTAAATCGAGAAAATGCAAAATCTGAAGTTTGAACAGTTGCGCAGTGGCCAATATTCACAGAAGTAAAATGTGTGTGTAACTACCTGCATCTTAACCTTTCAAAGATGTAATAAGGGTTCTCTGACAGTAAAGTGCTAGATCAACATGAGATTTTCACGTTTCCTATGACGGTGGGTTACAGAGGGAATACTGTTTGTTTCAGATGAACCAATGTTGTCAAATGCCATTTGGATTTTCTGAACAATGCTCACCTGGAATCTATGTTCTATGCAAATGAGCACAGGGTAAACCATTTTTGGGAACCAGATGTAAACAATTAATATATTGGTGGGTAAACTTGTTGCGGAATTGCCATCTGGCAAGGGTGTAATCGTAGCTGTTTTATTTATTTTTCTTGATAGTAAAATGATGCAGGGAAATCTGACGCAGAAAGGGTGGTCTGCTAACCAGACACCCCTTTCCTCAAACTCCATGACAAAGGCATAGTGTACACCTGTTCCCTGCTGCATCAATATCATAATCTGCAGTGCTGGACCCTCCACTCCCTGACCCAGTGGCACATAGCAGGTTCAAACTTCAAAGATCTGCTCTTGACATCTGGGGAGACAACACAGTCATTTCAATACTGAGGCTGCATTTAAATTATGCACCTCATTTCCCAAACTACATAATTATGAAGAACTACCTTCCTGTTGGCAGTTTAATATTTAATCATAAGCCATACCTGAATTTGAGGTATGGTGGTTAGTAATTCAGAAAATTATTAAAGGCACTTCTGATCTGTATCATGCATGTATCAGCACTGTGAGCCCTAGCCATCCATGGACAGGCTGTGCGTATTTTGCCCAGACTTTTTGCCTCTGCTAACCCCAGGAGGACCATAGGTAGTGGTGGTGATCACTCGTTGATCTTTTATAACAGTGGGTGACACCTCTCTCCTGCAGGACACCCCTCAGCAGGAGAAGTCCTGGGAAACAGAACTAAAAGAACACACACAAAGCAAAAGGACTGGCTTCACACCTGGGTGTTGCATACAAATGGGCCTTTGATGCTACAGGTCTGAGAAGGGAGATTAACATCATCAGAGAGACTTAGAACAGTTGGGGCAGGATCCCACCATCTTGTTTCTCTCTGTACCTTTCCTCCTTTCCTGTCCCCTCCACTTCATTTAGCACAAATCACTTTGGGTATGATGCAAGAAGGCACTACAAAAGGGATTGGACCCCTTAAAGAAGGATTGTTTGTTTCCCAACCACCTGTTGACATTTGCCGATAAAACAGGGTGTCTCCAAACCCCTCATGAATTCACTTTTGTACCATCCATAACTTAAGAAGGGATTCATTTGGACCTATTCTGGGAGAGTTGAAATTTCCAAAGCCCTCAGCCACTGAGGTGAAGGAGTGTACCATGACAGTGTGAAGCTCTGCTCCCTTCCAACTCTCAGGTTACAATGGGGCTGACTCTTGATGAGGACGAGGATTTGCCACTCTGCTTGAAACCTCCCTAGGCTGGTAGAGCAGAACCTGAAATAATCATTGTGTCCATGGCCCCCGGCTGTGGGTCTCACAACATCCAAGGGACTAGAACAGCAAGGATCCCTGTTTTCACTGCATCCAAATGATAGAGCCACATTCAAGCTTTGTTCACTGTATCCGAAGAAGGTACCACTGGTACTGTCTTTGGCACACAATTGATCTTATAACCACTATGCTTGCATCATCGAACCAGCACACTGCTGCACTTCACTAGCAGTGGCCTGTCACCTTTGCAGGTCGAGAACCAGTTCTTCAGGCATACAACTTCAAACTGCTATGTCCAAGGCATCATCAAACCTCCAGGACTTTGCATCACAGCTTGACTTGAACCACTGGACCCTCTCGTCACTCAACCATGCTCAATTGTCGAATCTCTCCTGGTAACCAATTCAACCTGCATCCCTCGATGCTGCCTCAAACCACTTTAATTTAATTCCTGACCCACTGAGGTTTTTTTCACAAATTGTTCAGTGTGTACATTCACACACTGGACTCGTTGATTGGCCTTTTTGGGGTGACCTTCCAAGTATATGTGTATGAAAATGAATCAATATTGGGAGTGGAAATGGGGAGGACTCTTACCTAGACAACATTCTTTAAAACTCCTAGACCCGCGCAGTGATGTAGAACAGCAGCATATATCCCTAAAATGATATGTCTTGGATAGTTAAACTTGGCAAAGCTAACTTAGAACATGTCCATTTCAATTAAAGAAGGCTTATCATTATTGATCATTGGGCACCATTCCAGATTCAGATGTCATTGTGCCAAACAGAGTGGATGTTTTGATGTCTCTCTCTCTTGTATTATTTAGGTGACTGTGCACATTTCTATGTACATTTGCTTTGAAAAATCCTGCCTATACTCAATTTTGATCACAGGGTCGAACAGACTCAGATGTAGTTCTATTATTCCTGGATTACTGAACAGCTGCCTAAGAAACTCCAATTCAGCTGAAACTAGTCCAAAATCAAGCAACTAATCCTGAACTAGGGCTCTAAACAATTGACAATGACACTCCCCAAGGATTATTTGCTTTAAAGGCCATTGCACTTGAATAAGTGACCAGGCTCAAATTCAAAATATAAAATCTGCATGTGCTGGGAAAATGTGCCCTTCTATCTGCAATTGAACATGGAACAGGAGAAAGATCTTGGGTGTGGTGAGTGCAAGATTCTTGAATAACCCAGGCATTACCGTGAGACGCCAACAGCAGTACCAACCTAAATTCCCAAAGGAATTGAAGACAACCCTCTTCCATCGAACCTTCCCACTGATAAAGACATGACAGTCTAGTGGCCCTATATGCTTTGGTTTGGGGAGCAGGTTGGTGCTCAATTCCAAAGGTACTCAATTCCACACCCACACCCATTCACACAGAAGGTAGAATGTAGTCTTGTGCTTAAATGAGAAACCTATATTGCCCTTCCACACCATAGACTTTGAGTTTTTTTTTTTCTCACTTAACCTTTCTTGAGTGCCGTAGGCTATGGAAACCACTGTATTACATTGGAGCCAAGGGGAAAGTGGTCTGAACGACTATACACACAGGCCGTCTCTATGCAAAGCCTGTGATGATTGGTGCCATGTCTTGACAGCATGGTGAGTTTTAGTGGCTAATGTCCAAATGATGAGATTAAGACTAACATGTTCAAAGCAATCCGTAGTTTCAGATCTGCAAACCTCCCCAATACATTATGTCTACGATGCTACACATTTGGTGGAGTTTCGCACCAGGCAAAGTGAAAGCTGTGTAATCCAACAACCCAAGCATGTTGAGAAAATATATTGTGGGCCAAAGTGCAAGCAACGCACATTATGTTTTTCAGGTGGCAGAACCATTATAGCACTTGCCAATACATAGCACTCCTGAGCAGGCAATACCAACCATTCTCTTGCCAGCCTATTTGCTGTGTCTCATTTAATTAATGCTGCCGGTGGCTTTCAGTGTTTATTGATGTCCCCTGCTGCCTAGAGGTGACACCTTCAATGCTATGCCGTTTGCATTACCACATTATGGAACAATGTCCTTTTATACACAAAGATGATAACTTCCATACTGCACTACAAAAAATTCAGTTCTCCCAAATCGTCAACGCACAGACCCACTCTAAAGTCAGAATCTTAGATTGGATCCTAACACTAAACACCAAAGTAACGCTTGAAGAAATCCTAGATATACCCTGGTCTGATCATCATCTAGTTTGTTTCAACATATTCACCACCAAAGCCCAAGAATCACCTGCTCCACCACCTATTCCTATGTTGATGAGAAACACATGTAAACTCACACCAGATAACCTGATCCCTGTCCTAAACAAATGACTCAATGCACAGCCCAAAACGGAAACTAACCCTGACAGCATCTCTCTTCTGTACCACACCTGCCTGAAAACCGCTATCGACAAAGTAGCTCCACGCAAGTCCAAATTACCCAGATCTAAAGGTACCAATTCCTGGTTCAATGACAAACTTATTGAACTAAGAAGAAACAAAAGACCCTTAGAGCACTTAACTAGAAAAAACCTCTCCAATGAGTCCACAAAAGAACTCCAGGCAATCTCACAAAAATACAAACTCGCAATGGGCACACACAAAGCCTGCTCCCTAAATTCACATATTACCAATGCTGCCTCCACAGTAAAGAACTATTTTCAATTCTCAGGGAACTGGAAACACCCATCCCACCTCCCAATCAAGCCATCGCAAGGAAAGCATGGTATACTACCATTCGGAATGCCTTAGCCACCAAAATCAACTCACTCCAAGATAAAATCGTAATGAAAACAAAATTACTACCGCACATTGCCGAGACTGCCCCTATTGTTTTGACTGACAACAAAGTATCATCTCCTCTATTCAACTTTACTCCTGTCACCCAAGCCCAAGTACTTAAGACTATCGCTTCCCTCAAACCGTTTAATTGCAAAATTAGTTAAGACCTTTGCTCCCACTCTAGCACCTATTATTACCAACTTTATAAACACATCCTTAAGCACCAACTCCATCCCCCAAACATCAAAGAAGCCTAGGTCATGCCCCTACTTAAAAAAAACACACTAGATCCCACTATTCCCACTAACTACAGACCCATCACTACAGTCCCTTTCCTCCTCAAAATAATCAACAAAATTGCATATGCAGCCAAGTACAAACCCACCTGGAAAACAACCACTTGTTAGGCGATAGACAATCCGGCTTTCGACCCAAACACAGCACTGAGACAGCATTACTTGACCTAAAAAAAATATGGATGCTATCAGAGACTCAGGAAACCTTTGCATCCTACTATTACTCAATCTGTCCACTGTGTTCGATCTAGTAGATCATGACAAATTATGCTAAGCACTATTAAAACACTTTCACTTCTCTAATGATGCTACCTCCTGGATAAAATCATTCTTATCAGAACGTACCTTCAGAGTAGCCATTGGCGAAAAGGCAGCGGATGATATAACAGTGCCTATAGGTGTACCTTAAAAGGTTCGTTCCTCTCCCCACCCTTTATAATGCCTACACAAAGCTTCTCTTCGCCACATTAGATGCCATGGGAGAAATATATACTAATTTTGCAGATGATACTCAGCTACTCATTCCAATCACTAGCAATCAAGAACAGGACTCTATACTCATAAACAAAATCAACTAGCTCATCCAAAATTGGATGGCAACAGTCTATGCCTCAACGGCAAAAAGACTGAGATCCTCATAGTAGGTGCACCTGCTTGTCTGAAAAGGCTACACCGGTACTATACCTCTATTATTGTTATAGACAGTACTCCTATAACTATCTCAAATCAAGCCAAAACTCTAGGTGCATACTTAGATTCAAATCTTACCATGAGTTAACACATCAACTCACTCGCCTCATCCACCGCCTACACAGCTAAACTCATTGCCCTTAGTCGACAACTTCTCACTCCTCAGAATTGCATCACATTAGCAAGAGCCCTCATTATGTCCAAGCTAGACTATTGTAACCTACTCCTGCTAGGCACTACCTAGATAAATCTAGCAACATTACAATTACTGCAAAACAAAGCACTAAGAGTAGCATTGGGCATAAAAGAAAAGAGATCACCTATCACCGACTAGGAGGGAGGTACAATGGCGACCCATACAAGCCAGAATGTTACACAAAACACTCACCACTACACATAAATGTATCACCCAAAACGCCCCTATATATCTAAACCAATGTCTCACTCGCAAAACATCTACTAGATCACTCATATCCAACTCCAGCATGCATTTACTCATGAACACAAGAACAGGTATCTCCAGTTTCCCCAGCCTCCCTGTATAGTAGTTATGACTGATTGATCATAAGTCGTTTGCATTGTATGTTTGAGATTTTATGAGAGATTGTAGCATGGAGTCAACTATTCAGAATTAAAAAATGTTCATACAAAGGTTTGTCAAACATGCAATGCTAATGACTTAATATTAACCAGTCATGACTACTATATTAATACCCATTTTTTTCCATGTACTTTTTTCTTGTTTTTGCTTGTTTTTTCCTACCAATTGATCCAACCCTCTCCCCCTCCATTTCTTTCTGCCTTTTTGTATGCAATTAACCACGTGCATGCATGCATGGTCCTGTCTTATTTTGTGAACTTATGTGTAGAAGTGTGATTTGAACAAATGCCCTAATATTTGAAAAAGGCTCTTGTGAAGCGGAAACACGTTTCATTCAAAGGGTTCTTGAATTTTCTTACTTAATTTCTAAAATACAAATTCTACAAAATGAATATTGCATGGCGCAGTTATTATGTCTGAAAAGAAGATTCTCTAATTTATTATTTGCCTTTGTTTTGTTACAGTTACAAAACCGCGCTTTCATGCACGCTATATATACTATTCCCAAGTATAAAAGTTACTGTCCCTGCATTGACCTATTCATGTAAGCGGGCAGAGGGAGTGTAATGCCCATATCTGTCCCAGGAAGATCCAGCCCCTGCCAGCAGTTATCTCAGTCTGCCCCTCATTCTTCTGAAACATACTCTTTGTAGATTGCTCAGCAAGACAACTCCACAGTGCAGATCACCAGCTTCAACACCTGTAAATAAAGCCCAGATTCTGAATGGGCAGAGAGCACTCAAATGCAAGCGAGTTGCCAGATTCTGGAAAAAGAGAACAGTTCATTCTTTAAACTTGATCTTCATAAAGACGGCTATATATTTGGTACACAGTGTTCCCTTTCAAGCAATCATAAACTTGTGTGCTAAGAGCAACCAAGCGTTCCTGATTCCTTATAAGTGCTCGGTGTGTTCGTGAATTCCATAAACAGATGTCACAGAAATTGCCAGAGAGAGTCTCTTCGACAGTCCTTTTCTCCAGACTAGGAAAATGTGATTCAACCTGTGGCACTGGAACAGATTGAAATCCCTGTGATGGGCCGGGATGATGCTATCTACAACCTGCCGCGAACAAGGTGTGTTGGAGATGATGGCGATGTAAGGTGCAGTGTTGGCAGCCAGAAGCAGAGTGCTGGAAACTGTGTCCTGTTGCATGATGCCTGTAAAGGCAAGGAAGAAAGTACAGTGCTAAAAGGCCTGCTGAATGATATGATATGATAGGTTATTTATAACACACTTAATATCCAGAGGTTTCTAAGCGCAGACCCGGGGATCGAACCTATGGTGCTCTATGTCATCTTGCTCGCAAGGCGAGCATGTTGTCACTGAGCTATCCTACATGGACTGTTGTCCAGTACAGAGTACACAGGTCTATGCTTTTGTCATGGTGTGAGCATAGGAACATGTGTGTGGATTAGCCCCAAACCTTGAATGGCAGACACCAAACCTCTCAGGTTTGGAGAGGACGGGAGCAGAGACCTGCCGAAAATGAGTAGGCAACACAAATACTGAGTGCTGGACTAGTCGGGAATTCCGGAGACCCATACTCATAACAAAAGGAAGGAGTGGAATGGGTTTGAGGAATTCGACCATCCACATGGTGTCCATGTGCTCGCCTGGGCTGTTTCAATGGTGGTAGACCAACCTCAGGAAAATGTTTGGAGCTAATCCACACACATATACCTATGCTCACACCATGACAAAAGCATAGACCTGTGTGTTCTGGACTGGAAAACACCTACAGGCACCTCTGTCTGCCCCTGTCATATTTAGTTGGATTGTGACAGCCGGGGGTTGAACAATGAAATCCCCTGTAAGGGGCATGACTAACCTTCCCCCTGCCATGGCCAGCCTAATTAACTGACAAAGGCTCCATGGATCTGCCCTGCTCTTTTGTTAGGCCCTGCAGCTGGTGGCAGTGATTATCACACCAGCAGGGGGTATTTCATGGATGCCCACATGGTGTCTGGCTGTAGAGGACAACAAAGGAGGCAGGAAACCCAACAACCTTTCATATGCAACTTTGTCAACCTGAAGCAAGCTCCCCCATCTCAGTATCAATGGCAGTGAACTGTCATGTCTGAGTCTGTTGTTTACAGTAGGCCACGCTGCTAGGGGGAACCCATTCTTAAAGTACGAGAATGTGATTTGGAGGAGCCAGAGAGTCTGGTCTTGCCACTGCTTCAAGGGAGACCTGCCACTTTAAAAGGGACTACAAAGGGCGGACCAATAACCAGCAGACAGGAAGATGGGTGGGACTTAGTAGCACAAGGGTTCATTCCAGAGCTGTTTCTCTTGAGAGAAGGTTCAGCTATTTTTGTTTTTGTGCACATCATACAGGAGATTGTTGATAGGAACCCCAGCATAGGTTCATTATGGTAGGCACAGCCTACAACAATCACTGTGGCCCACTTTGTTTTAATAGAGGGCTGAGCACCTCTTTTGGCAGATCGTCTGCAGCCTTCACGAGAAGTAACAGAGAAGAACTCAACCCTGGGCACTGATAGAAGGTACTGCCAGCCTTACATTTTCTGACAGTGAATAAAGGACAGGATATCCAAAGAGGGAAGCAAGATCCCTCCCATAAATATTTCCCAGGGAACAGAGGAAGATACATAACTCAAAGGACCCTCCAGCTGCTTGAGAACCGTTAGCCAGCCAGCACAAAGCATGCCCTGCTAGGATCTGCAGCAAACCTTCCTGGATAGGAAGTGCAAGAACATCTCTGAACCTACAGCCACGACAAGGCAGCTGCCTTCAACACACTCCACAGCTGTGGGCCATCCGCCTCAAAGGATAACACAAGCCTAATGAAGAAGCTGGGAGAGGTGGCTTGATGAGCATCTAAAAACGTCTGGCTTAAAGAACATTTTCGAGCCAGTCAAATTCCTCGATTCACAAACCGACGACAATGATGATCGCTGTCAAGCCACCGTTGCTTAAAGACATCTGAGATATCTCGACAAGTGCTGCAGAACCACTGATCCGCACCGAGACAAGGATTCCTGACCCCGAGCCTCCATGTAGGCCAGCCTGCAGTTGTTCATCCAGCTTCACTTGCTGAACCATCTTGCTGCCTAATACCCGCAGCTGACTCCCATCTTGAACTCTGTCACAGAAGCCTGCAAAGCACCCTGAAGCCGACTTGACCCTGTTGAGCACCAAGAACACCTACAGCATAAGGTACATTTTGGTTCTGTGATGCTGGTCCTTACCAGAAGGCCCCTAGAGATATTTTAAGACCCATTGCACCTTTTGTGCAGAAGTCATGAAACCTTAACTAACTGTTGTGGTTATTAACGCTACTGACTACCCTCCTCTCAGTATCCAGAATGCATCCCCTTTCCTTCTGTGAAACTGTCTGTCCTCTACATTGCTTTACAGGGTGGGTTGTATTTCATAATGTTGGTCGACTCTGTTAATTAATGAAGTTGATATGTGTAATACAACCTTGACTGGACACTCCTTTTATCATTGGATAATAATTGTATTTTCGCTGTGTTGCAACTAACCAGCGATCCAAGACATTTCTGAGATAAGTCTGCCGTTTCGTCCACATTACCGAAATTGGACAAGGAGGTTTATAATTTTCTTGTTATTCCAATCTGTTTGGATCTCTTCTGGTGTATTAGAGGTGTGTCGGACTGATTGATGGTTTAGAAACCAATATTAATCCCTGGACCACTGGTACCCTGGAAGTTGACTCATCACAATGGAAACAAAAACAAAAGGGTGCAGACCCTCTCAGAATTCCACAAAGGCAGAGCGAGCAATGGCGGGACGAGGAAGCATGAAAACAGCCCAATGTGTAAAGCTGAACGTCTGTGTCCCAATAAAAAGGCAGAAAACAACCTTATCTGAGGACACAGAATGCTTGGAAACTGTGTTCTAATTCATAAATCAAAGCGAAGGATATTCATGCTTGTAAACTGAGCCATACGTCCCAGAAAGAACCGAACGAACTGTATTGGGCTGTCATGATACATGCTAGAAAAGTGAAGCCTAAAACTTAGAGACATTACCATTTCGATAATGCTGCATACTCCAAAATTAAGCAACACGTCAGATTGGGAAACATTCATTGGCAACAATGCTGCATGGTGGGAAACTGGGTAGAGATAAATGAGAAATGTTCATTGGGAGCTGAAGTGTCCTGGTGTGAAAGTGGGTCCGGAACGCCCAGTCAAATCTGCAAATGGTCCCTTTTGTTCTATGCTTTCTACTGGAAAAGACACTCCTAATTCCTTGCACATTTTGGGAAACCGGGGCCTGGTGCCTGTACAGATAGGCATAAAGCCCTATCCTCTGAATACTATCATAATAGGAAGAGGATGTAGTGTTTGACGACAACAGTAGACATTAGCTCCTTAATCAGCATCAAGAGAGACATTTGCCAAAGGCATTGGGTGCAGTATTTGGGATCCCAATACTGCCAGAACATGCAAGATTTAAGGACCAAGTGAGAACTGTGAGGAATTACTGATGATGACGAAAGTTAATCGTGACCAACATGTCGAGGTCAAACATAGAATTCTGTTCAATTGAATGTGGCATTTTGTGTCATTGTTTGACACATGGCACACCATTTTCTGACAGAAACCTGCAGGTGGTTTATATATCATCACCTTTGCATATCAGTTTGCCCTCCAGTCCACCAGTCACTTGTGTGAGAGGCGTTACTTTGTCAGATTGACTACATCCCATGAGACCTGGATCCCATTTCATCCGGGGTCCAAAATCCATTATCGGTCCGATGGTGATCACCAGATCGGCTGCCCATTGGAGGCCTTGCCAAGCCTTTTCCACAAATGTCTTCTTTCTTATTGATATGTGTGCAAATATGTGTGCTGATACCACCTATGCTTACCATACAACTGTCCTCAAAGTACGCTGTTATGGGGAATCCACAAAATGAAATCTCCTCTGCAAGTTTAACGTGCGTTTACGGTTCATAATACTTGAGTGGTATGTTTTCTCTAAGTAAGTTAATTCTTTACTGGGTTGTTAGTGCATAAGGATTGCTGATTGCTCCACACAACACTACTTCGTCCCTTCCAGAGCTCCTCCTCTCCTGTACTCCTCCTTCTCATCCCAGCTCCCCTGTTACGACCCCACCCTGTTTGCAACCCTTATTTGGTTCACCTATGTACTTCGCTCCATTGCTTCCCTACAACACCATTACCAAGATGAACCCGGTTCACTATAGTTGAGAGCAACTTCTTCTGTAAAGCAGGTGAGTTTTACATGCCATCCATATCACGTTGGTCTCCTCCGGAACCCCAACGCCCACAAACGGAGCTCCAACCAGCAGCAAATGTTCTCCAGCCAATGGAGCCTATTGGACCAGTCGAACTAAAAGCTTCCATGAAGGGTATCCCAGTAATTAGAAACATAGGGCCTCATTACTAGTATGGAGGTAGCCATGCCCTAATAAGGGCATGGGTGCCTCCATACCGGGCTCCAGTACCGGGTTCCTTCAATGAGGTTTTACCGGGCTATTCCAACAATGGAGGACCCAGGAGGTCTTCATTGAAAAAAACCCATCCCCATTCCCATTTAAGCCCCCATAGGGCCCAATGGGAATGGGGAAGGAGCTAATAACGGGCCCATTAATAACGGGCCCGTTATTATCTCCTTGCTCCCCTCGCAGGACCCGGAAAGGACGTCTGGCTTTACCAGACGTCTGTTCCGGGTCCTGCATTGGGAACCTCGTAATAGACACTCTCTCAATGAAGGGTGCCGGTCCCGTACTGGCACCCTTCATTACGGGAGCGCCTATATTATAATGAGGCCCGTAGAATTGCAATTCAAGTTCTGAAGGGATAAGGCACACCCTCTGACTGTCAAAAGTTCACAATCTTCCCACCCTGAACTGCACACCATTGTGCACCGCATAGCTGAATGATCAGATTCTTAGTAATTCTGTATTGAATTTGTTTACAACATATATTGTTTACAACATATATTTAGATCAGCAAAGACGTTAAAGTCAGAAGACCCCTCCCCCTTCTTCTCCTACTGCTGCGTCTTTACAATACCAACATTTCCCTTAGATGATCATGATACTTTTCCAGATTATCTGTAATCCCTGTGTATGCATTTTATTGTTTTTATTTAACTGTTTTTATTTACAATACCAACATTTCCCTTAGATGATCATGACTTTTTTGCAGATTATCTGTAATCCCTGTGTATGCATGTTATTGTTTTATTTAACCATTGCTCGTTTACAATACCAACATTTCCCTTAGATGATCATGATACTTTTCCAGATTATCTGTAATCCCTGTGTATGCATTTTATTGTTTTTATTTAACTGTTTTTATTTACAATACCAACATTTCCCTTAGATGATCATGATACTTTTCCAGATTATCTGTAATCCCTGTGTATGCATTTTATTGTTTTTATTTAACTGTTTTTATTTACAATACCAACATTTCCCTTAGATGATCATGACTTTTTTGCAGATTATCTGTAATCCCTGTGTATGCATTTTATTGTTTTATTTAACCATTGCTCGTTTACAATACCAACATTTCTCTTAGATGTTCAGGACACTTTTGCTGATTACGTGTAATCCCTGTGCATGCATTGTATTGTTGTTTTCAACCACTGCTTGTTTACAATACCAACATTTTCCCTTAGATGTTCATGACAATTTTGGAGGTTATCTGTAATTATGTTTATGCATTGTATTGTTTTTATTTGACCATTTAAAAAGGTTTATCACAGCCCACACGCAGAGTGTAATAGTACATGCCTTTCGGAAGGTTTGTTAGATGTGTTCCATGTGCCGAGTAGTGTGGCATTTGTGTGACTTCTAACCCACCTGAACCCAGAATAAAGCCTCTTCGTGCTGCTGATGGCTAGGCAGCCTTTGCTCTGCTGGAGGGCTTGCCGGCTGCAGGCTGAATGACCCTAACCATGTTCTTTCATGTCTGAACTTCAGCGCTTCATAAAGAAAGACATGGATCAAAATCGGCCTCAATTCCAGCACTGATAATCCCCAAATGTCAAACAAAATGCAATGAAAAGTGCGCACCCGCGCTGGCTGAATCTGAGCAACTTCAATGCTTGCGATGAAGACAAACAAATACACCCAGGACAAAGCGATGCACCTTCAAAGGCTGCGAGCCATCATTTCCGCTTTACGAACATGTGCACACATTGCCAGCGTTGCACTCTTCCGCCGTGTCATGAGGGTCACATTTACCCAGTCCTGGCATTTTTGTGAACAGTACTTTACATTCTGGGACTCGAGGTTCGGTTATTTTTCATTACAAGGGTAGGATTATAAATGTTCGAATTGAAAGTGCATTCATCTATGCATGGCATGGCTGGGTAACGCTTCCTGATGACGTGGGATAGTTGCCAACAGTGCAGTTACACAGAGCAGATGAAAACCTGTACAGCATTCATCATGGCCGACTTTCTCCCCTTTGCCTAGTCTGGTAAATAATCCTGTGGTAGGCCATCGGAATGTATACACACGCATTGGAAACCTTGGCACAATTGTTTACAAAGAATAACTACACAAAGGACTCCCCTTTTTCTCAGTATATAACGTGACGAGAAGAAGAACCCCTTTTCAGCCCAACCTTTTACTTTAAAAATCGTGTTGTGCTGAATACTTAACTGGTGCATAAATAAATTAAAACTCTGTTCGCCTAACTTTGATGATAATATGCACAAATTCCATGGAATGATCTGAGGTTGGACAGGTCATTTCCCAACCCTTGATAAGATGCATTCATTATGCATAGAGGGTAATCACATCTCTCCTTTCTCTTAACAAGACGAGTCCTTGCATAATAAGTCTTGTTGAGCCTTGCATAATAAGTCTTCCTTCAATATAAATAATTAACCAATATCCATTCTATGCTTGGTTACAGAGAACATCAGCTTTCTCACAGAGCTACCATATTGCTCATTTATCATAATGGGCCTCATTACACGGTAGGCGGTGAGCCATGGCGCTATTAGCGCCATGGCTCATGCCGGTAAAATACCGGCACCGCCTTGGCGGAAAGGGGATTTACCGCCCCATTCCAAGGTTGGAGGGGCGGTAAATCCCCTTTCCGCCATTGCCCTTCCCCATTCCCATTTCTGCCCCATAGGGCTCTATGGGACTGGGGAAGGCGCTAATTACGCCACCGCAATTTTGCGGTGCCGTAATTAGCTCCGAGGTCCCTTAGCGGGTTGGATTTTAACGCCTGCAAGAAGCAGGCGTTAAATGCTCCAACCCGCAAAGGGACCTCGTAGTACGGCGGTAAGGGTTAACGGTCACCGTTGCCATTAACGGTGACCGTTAACCCTTACCGCCGTCCGTGTAATGAGGCCCAATGTCTTTCTTGAGACTGCTGTGCACTGAGTGTCCACTAGAGGCACTGTAACTAGTCAAAAGTCCCTCTTTAACCCTGGAATGGTCCATTGTATCTTGGATTATATTTCGAGCAGGTGGAAGTTACAAAGTATGGGCATCTACAAACCACACATGGGACACAAGTAGTTTTATATAGGTGGATATTGTAAGCGAGGAGGGGGCACACAGTCTGCAGTTGCTGTTTCACTATGTGCCCATTCAGAGCATGTTTATGGCAAGGTATTGAGCCATGAACTTTCCTGCCCACTGGCTGTCCATTCCCTCCTTCACAACTAGCATTGTAATCTTCCTTTACTTCATTTTCAGTAGCAGAAGTACTCGAGCACCATTTTTAAACCCGAGTGTGCCTTCACAGCATTAACCTAAGGTGGTTGCCATATTAAATGCAAAATGGGCATCCCTTATTTCTCGCTTGTGTCCCTTTCTATTTGGACTGTCCTACTGCCTTCTTTGCATTCTGTGAAAGAGGAGGTTCTGGCAAAGTGTGCTTTCCTCCATAGCAGCTCTGTGTGTTTGTTAGGGCTGTTAGGTGGTGTGCCACCAATATGCGCTGAAACTATTGAATTAGAGTACAGATAGGAAATGGCATATGAGGAGGGACACAAAGTTTGTAGGTGATGTTTGGGTGTTTGCCCACCCATTGCCTGACCCTGGCCTTTGTAATACCTACGGCCATTCCCACCCAGGTCCTAGCCTCCCCGCCCAAAACACCTCAGCAAGGGAACTGTTTGAGCTTGCTCTTTACTCAAGCCTTACCATCAAAATTTGCACTCAAAGGGCCTACCAGTGTTTTTTCAAAGAAGTCTTCTGAGAGTAAATGGGCCTCATTATGTGTGGCGGTTCGGCAATAAGGGTGCCGGTCAACCCGTACTGGCAAACTTTCCCGACCACCACACTACAACTCTGCCTTTCTGGGCTGCTGCACCTGGCAGGTCTGACCTGCCGGGCACAACGGCCCCAGTAGGCAGAGTTGTCATGGAACACTGGCAGCGTTAGCAACTGTGCTTCCGTGTCCCCATTACCACAAAGCCCTATGCGACTCCATGGGAAATGGGACTTACACTTTCCGCCCCGCCTGATATCCCGGAATGCTAGGACTTGTAATGTCCTGGTGGCACCAGGATAGCAGGAAGCGGAAACAATGTTACGAGTGAAGCGGCAACCCGCCGGTAGCAGCAGCGGGTTACCACCAAGCTCAAAATGAGGCCCATTGATGTAATTGGAGCTGTAAACATGCTACTGGTGAAAGGAGAAAGAGGAGTCAAAGGCTACCCTTGTCACTGACGCACAGGTGGTCAACTCTTTTTTGCAGTGGGGCTAGTTCAACATGTATACTAGCTTATAGACTCATGAAAAGGTCACCAAAGGAATAGGAGTGTTTCCAAAAACAAACAAGAATTTACTTGTATGCATAGAACAAGGTTTAAAATGGAAAAATGTGCCTTTTCAGGTACGAGACATATGCATAACTTAAAATACAACACTGGATATGCATATAAGTGAGTTAGTAAATAGTAGATGACTATTATTCCATGTATTGCTGGAATGCCAACAATACGCAGACATTGTCGACACACAAGGTTCAAGTGTTTCTGCTTCGGTCGGTTGTTGGAGCAAAATGCAGTGGCTAGAAGTGGAGCCCTATTGCTTGTGGCACCGAACTGTCGTCAGGACTATGGAATCATGAATAGATGATGTATCTTAAGAAAATTTGCGGGCACCTACAGGTGGTGAGAGAAAGGAGGACCAGTGTTTGTCCAGATGATCAAAAGGAAAAGGAATTGCACAGGAAGGACACTTCAGAGGAAACCTACCTAAGTTAATTGAGGAGCGTCATGGCTTGTCTTGGCTTGTATGTTGTGTATAAGTATTAGGCATTTGCCAGTTGTCCCTAGTAGATGCCCATGTACTTGCACCCTTTTGCACCTGCTTCCATCAATGGCCAGTTAATGCAACTAAGGGTGTGCATGGCAAGTGCCTTAATCATGCCTACACAAGGTATTGTACAAAATTACCTAATACAAAAAGTCCGACCCCCAAAAGTCTGACACCCATTTTTCCGCAGATATATATGTGGGGGGGCTAAAGTTAAAATAAATGTATCAGGGTAAGGTGGGGGGGCTGTGGGGGTCTCCCCCCACATATATATTTGCAGAAAAATGAAGACAAAAAAAGTCAGACTTTTGGTAGTCAGACTTTTGCATTCGGTCAATCCCCTACACAAAAGCCCAAACTGTTGGTATTGCGAATGCTTGATTTTTAATAGTGGGCGGTAGATGCAAAAAGCAGCAATCTAATTGGACCTGGCATGCAGTTGCCATGTTTACACTGAGGGCTGGGATCCAGCCCGATTTTACATTGTGCTCAGTCTCTGCAAGCTCCCTCTTGTGCACTTTGTGAGCCAACTTCTGCACATTGATTGCAGTGCCACATCACTTTCAGCCACTCACCATCGACACAGTCCACAGCCTCCTATAAAGAGTATGCACTAATTCTTTGCATTTGCACATTTTGTCCACACAAATGAACTATTTTTGTTTGATGAATCAAATTCCGGAGTACCAGTGGTCTAGCGGTGAATATCAGTTTCTAAACCATCAATAAGTCCCACTCGTCTAATATACCAGAATGGATCCAAACACTGGATTAAATAAGCAAACAGTTAAAATTATAAACCTCCTTGTTCAATTCTGGTAACGTTAATGGAATGGCAGGCTAATCTTCGCTAAATGTCGTGCATCGTTAGCTATTTGCAACACAGCGAAAATACAATTATTACCCAGTGAAAAAAAGGAGTGTCCAGTCAAGGTTGTTTACAAATATCTTCTTTATAATTATCACAACAGACAATCTAATAACAGTACTAAATACAACCCACCCTGTATAGGAATCCATAGACCAGACAGTTTCTAAGAAGGAAAAGGGATGCACTCTGGATACTGACAGGCACGGTTAATACACATGATATTTTTTCAAAAGGCTTCTTGGCTTCAGCAAAAGGGAGAAAGGGTCTTAGCACGTCTCTAGTGGACTTCTGGGATATACCTCTTGCTGTACTTATTCTTGGTGCTGACAATGTTGAGTCGTCTTCAGGGTGCTTTTCAGGCTTCTGTAACAGAGTTCGAGATGAGTCAGCAGCGGCTATCAGGCAGCAAACGGCTGCAGGCTGGCCTTCACGCAGCTGGGGGTCAGAAATCGTCTAATTGCTAATCAGCGGTTCTGAAGCAGTGGTTGAGACATCTGAGGTTTCTTTCAGTGACTGCGGCTGGATGGCGGTCAGCGTTACGGTCGGTTGCAGAGGAAGGAACTCCACTGGCTCGAGAATGCCCTTTAGAGCAGACAGTGGTAGATGCTTGTTGCTTCTCCCTGCTTCTTCATTGGGCTTGTGTTGTCCTTTACGGCAGACAGCCCGAAACTAGGGAGTGTGTTGCAGGCAGCTGCCTTTTTGGATTCAGCTACCTTCTGGCACTCCCTGTTCATGGAGCTCCAGAGCCAGAGCCCAGCACGTCACGCTGTGTGCTGGCTGGGTACCGGATCGGAAGCAGCTGAAGGATCTTCTGAGTAATTTTCTCCCTCTATTCCCTGGGAGAGGTTAAGGGGAGGAATCTTGCTTTCCTCTTTGGATATAAATGGCCTTCCTTCACTGGCGGAAGCTTTAAGGCAGACTGTACCTTCAGCCAGGGTCTGCCTAAAGAGGGGCTCCAGCCCTCTTTTAATGCCAAATGAACCACAGTGATTGGTGTATGCTTAGTCTACTTTAGTGAACCAATCCTGGGGTCCCTACCAACAATCTTCTGTATGTGTGAGGTCATAACCAGAGTGCTTTGCAACAGGAAAACATTAAGGGGTGAAACAGGAACAAGGGGTGTCCC